>NC_042616.1:648999517-649309983 GCF_901001135.1 Rhinatrema bivittatum | reverse complement strand
GCATTTCAGAGAATGCCACCCTGGAGGTTCTGAATTTCAGTTTTTTACTTAAGTGCTTAAATTTGGTTTTCAGAACCTCCCTCCCACATTTTCCTATGCCATTGGTGCCCACATTTAACCATGACAGCTGATTCCTCCCCATCACTGTCTAAAATCCTATCTAGGTGATGCATGAAGTCTGCCACCTTCGCACCAGGTAAGCTTGATACCAGGCAATCCTTATGCCCACCAGCCACCCAGCTATCTACATTCCCAATAATCGAATAACCGACTATGACGGCTGACCTAATCCTTCCTTCCTGGGCAGTAGCCCTGGGAGACTCATTCTCGATGCGAGAGGACAGTGCATCACTTGGAGAGCAGGTCCTTGCTACAGAATCATTTCCTTCTGTACCAGGTTGATGCTCTCCAACCAGGAGACCTTCCTCCTCCAAGGTAGCACCAGGGATGCCAGACAGGAGTTGGGACTTGGCTACTATGTCCATGAAAGTCTTGTCTATATACCTCTTTGTCTGCTTCAGCTCATCTAGGTCTGCCACTCTAGCCTCCAGAGATTGCACTCATTCTCTGAGAGACAGGAGCTCTTTGCACTGGGGCACACCTACAACCTCTCACTGGTGGGTAAGAAATCATACATGTGATGCTTGATGCAAAAGACTGGAAGGCCCCTCCTCTTGCTGCTGGACTGCTACCTTCAGCTTAATTTTCTTCGGTGCCTAGTTAATTATAGATTGCTATGGGAGTAGGAATGCACACAATTAAGGTCCATTAAATGTATTAATGTATTTACTATTTATCTGGTAGTGACCTACAAGGGGATGATTAAGCTCTTGCTAAGGCGTGGGGATTTCTGAATTTAAGTTAAGGGCATTCTGGGATGGAGTTTAGTAGTGTGTGTATAGGTTAATATTCTGTAAGTGGATAATTTTACACCTGCCAATTGAAACCTAAAATCACACTTGTCTTTTCAGATTTTGAGTGAAAGGTCTGGATGGAGGTTCTAGGTGAAATGGTGAAGGCACTGACAAACTTATTTAGGGTCCACAAACTGATGGTTAAAAATATGTGCACAATATTTTCATAGACAAAGTGTTGCCATGCGACCCGTGGCTGGAGCCACGAGCCACCTCTTATCTTTGCGGCCCGGAGGCTGCAGAAGCCAGGACCTTTCCCATGGCCTGGAGCCGCCCCCGGACCACCCATGTTGCTCCTCAGCATGATGTTGCTGCCGTGCACTCCTTCACGGCAGGAGGCCACTGGTGACATCATCCGCTTCGCGGCCCGGAGGCCACAGTCCCCGGTCTCCTGTGGCAGGGAAGCTGCTCCTCAGCCTATCTTCAGCAGCAGGATGCCGCCACTTCTTCGTCGGGGCCTGCCTGCGGCCCTTCTCCAGCTCTTCCTGCTCCTCAGCTACAGCATGGCCACTGCCCATGGCCCTGCCCCTTCCTCTTAGGGGCGGGCCCGCAACTTCTCCTTGGATTTAAAGGGCCCACGGCTGTTCCGTCCCGAGGCCCCACCTGTAGCTCCTCCCAGGGAGCTGCCTCTTCTAGCCCTATAAAAGGGCTCAGTTGCCACTTCAACCTCACCTTGGCAAGGAGCTAGCCTCCTTGGAGCAGTCCTCCCTTGGACTCCGTGTTCTGCTCCATTGGACGCCGTCTTCAGTTCTGTTCCTGTGTCCTCTGTCTGCCTGGTCTTCACGTCCTTCGTCTCCTGATGTCTCCATGGCTGTGCAAGTCTCCTGAGGTTCCTGGCTTTGAACCTTCCTTCACTGAGTCCTGCCTCAGTGTTCTGGCTCAGAGTTCCATCTCTGGGTACCTGGCTCTGAGTCCCATCTCCGAGCTCTTCCCTGAACTGTGTCCAGGTCCTCGGAGCTCCTTGCTCTTGCCTTCATCTCTCCAGTGTCCAAGTCCTCATCTTCAGTTCCGTGCCTTCGTCTCTCCAGTGTCCAAGTTTTCGTCTTCAGTTCCAAGTGCCTTGATCTCTTCAGTGTCCAAGTCCTTATCTTCAGTTCCAAGTGCCTTCGTCTCTTCAGTGTCCAAGTCCTCGTCTTCAGTTCCAAGTGCCAAGTCGTCTCTTCCGAACTCCTTTCCCAGACGAGGTTCGTCTCACCGCAGGGGCACACACTCTCTGACCCGCGCCCCCTAGCGCTCCCTTCCATCACAGCGCAACACAAAGTATGTGCATACCTTATACCTGCCTCCACAGTTAAATTGCAGTCACAATTATTTTGTAAATAAAATATATGCACCTACTTTAGTAAAACATTTGGTATGCAGCTCCCTGCGTTCAAAAATGGTGCACATACTGAAACATACCCACATATCTTTGGGGCATGGACAGGTTGTATTTTATAAACTGTGCTTCTCCTGCCAGACAGTTTATAAAATACAGGCATAACATTGGACATCCTGTGCTATGCGCTGACGTACACACTATGAAAATTACCCTCCCTGTGCATTTCACAACTGGGATTGGTAGAGAGGAATATCAAGTAAGAAAAGGGAAGTAATTATCCCCTTGTACAGGTCCTTGGTGAGGCCTCACCTGGAGTACTGTGTTCAGTTCTGGAGACCGTATGTCCAAAGAGACAGAGACAAGATGGAGGCGGTCCAGAGAATGACGACCAAAAAGGTGGATGGTCTTCATCAAATGACTTATGAGGAGAGATTGAAGAATCTAAATATGTACACCCTGGAGGAAAGGAGGAGCAGAGGTGATATGATACAGACTTTCAGATACTTGAAAGGTTTTAATGATCCAAAGACAATGACAAACCTTTTCCGTTGGAAAAAAATCAGCAGAATCAGAGGTCACGATTTGAAGCTCCAGGGAGGAAGACTCAGAACTAATGTCAGGAAGTATTTCTTCACGGAGAGGGTGGTGGATGCCTGGAATGCCCTTCCGGAGAAAGTGGTGAAGACCACAACTGTGAAGGACTTCAAAGGGGCGTGGGATAAACACTGTGGGGTAGATTTTATAAAAGTACGCCGGATTTTAATAGAAACGCACGTAGCCGCGCATATCCTTTAAAATTTGGGGTCAGCGTGCGCAAGGCTGCCCAAAATCGGCAGCCTGCACGTGCCAAGCCGCACAGCCTGCCTCCGTTCCCTCTGAGGCCTCGGAGGGAACTTTCCTTCCACCTCTCGCACCTTCCCCTCCCTTCCCCTACCTAATCCATCCCCCAGCCCTATCTAACCCCCCCCCCCACCTTTGTTTTAAAAGTTACGCCTGCCAGAGGCAATTCCCTGGGCCGGGAGCTGTTTCAGAGGCCTTGGCCATGCCCCTGAAATGCCCCCGGGCCCAGAACCACGCCCGCGGCCCTGTCCCCGAATGACGCACCGCCGCGAAACGCCCCCGACACGCCCCCCAGGAAAGCCCTGGAGCTTGCGCGCGCCGCCGAGCCTATTCAACATAGGTTCCGCACGCACAGGGGAAACTTGGGGCAGGTTTTCGGGGGGTACACGCGACCCCTTTGAAAATCTGCCCCTGTGGATCCATAAAGTCTAGAGGACGTGAAAGAAGAGTGGGTGGCTCGCGGGAATGACTGCTACTACCTGGAGATAATACCCTTATTCAACAAACAACACATGGTTAATGCAACTCCAACATTGCTCTAAGCTTCAACGGCAAGAGGAAATGTGGAAAAAAGGATTTGCATTCACAAAAAAGCGGGGAGTAGCTTGCTTGTACGGCGGTTACTACCCCAAACCAAATAAGCCTGATACTTCACTTTCAAAGTATATCCATCATAGCTCTCTGCTTCAACGGCAGGGGAGAAAGTCTGATACTTCATTTTCATTGCATATCCAGCATTGCTCTCTGCTTCAACGTCAGGGGAGAAAGACTGATACTTCACTTTTAATGCATATTCAGCATAGCTCTCTGCTTCAACGGCAGGGGAGAAAGTCTGATACTTCACTTTCCATGCATATCCAGTATAACTCTCTGCTTCAACAGCAGGGGGAATGAAGAAAAGTGGATCTATATACAGACAACAACCAACAAGGACTGAATTACATAGTCTGGGAAAATAAATAAGCATGGGTGTAGCTTGCTTATTGCGGCGGTTACTACCCCTAACTAATTAAGCTAGATATTTCACTTAGATGCAGTTCCAACACTGCTCTCTAAATTAATGGTGGGGGTGGAAGGGAAATAGAACCAAAAGATTACTAAGAGCCAAGAGTAACAGATAAGTATAAGAAAAAAAAAAGTGCAAAACCTGCTGGGCAGACTGGATGGGCCGTTTGGTCTTCTTCTGCTGTCATTTCTATGTTTCTATGTTTCTATATTTCTTTATAGTTAACTATATAAATGTAATATAATAAAGGCTATAGTAAAAATTAGGTTATTCTATTTCATAAATTACAAGAATGGATTTTTAAGTAAAGAAAATTGATAGTTTGAAGTAATTATTACTGAGACTTGAGCAAACTGTTTATGATAATGTGTTGGAAAATGACATTTTTTAAAATGAAAACAATAATTTGGTTTAAGAAAAGAAGGGGTGCATGACATATTAATCAATGCTCAAGATAGTCTAAAAAAAGTATCATAGCAATACATATTATTTATGCTACTGCTATCAGCATGCTTTTAAGAACAAGAGCTACAGAAAGAGTTTTTAATATATTGTGTCAACCATTTAGTCACTTCTAGTTTACCTAACAAGCATTAGTAACATGGACAGCTATGACCATCTCCAGCAGCTCTCACCATCCCTTCATATAACATCATGATCTCAGGTCCCTACCCCCTTACAAAATAAACATCATGAGACAAACTTATGGAATTAAATACAGTCCATGGCTTTATTCAACAGTAACAATTCCAATACCTTAGTCAAGCCATACAAATATCTAGACCGTCCAAGGATATCCCCCTCATCCGATATCTCTACACCATTTAACTGGTTGTGAAATTAGTAGAATCATCTGTGCTCTTCGTGTCACCCGCCATAGGACTAGCTAGATTGATGTCATCCTCTGTACTACATAGCCCCTCCTCTCTCCCCCCTCCTCCACCCAGTGCCATAAAACTAGGCTGTTCCAGATCAGCACTGCTACACCCAATAAGCACAGCCTGAAATCTTCCATGATCAAGTGGCATCATGCCTAGCCCCCAACCAGACATCAATTGATGCTGCACTTCATCACTTCCCAGCTGCACTGGGTACCTGCACCACCTGAGGTTTGGAGGAAAAAAAACTGTCTCCCTAACATCTACCATTTTGGTTTAGGTACCATGACCCCCAAAGCTGCAACAATTATATATATACAAGGTTCAAGTACATGAAATCCCAGACACTGTTACAGCACGACTCCATAATCTAAGCACTGTCTGGTAAAACATAATTATGTCATGTGGGTGGGATGTACCACAGGGATTAAAGGAGAGTGATGATGGCTCCCTTCACCTAAACCCTACAATTTAGTTCTTCCCACTCTACTGCTATGAGACATGCTCAAGTTTTCCTGATGCTGCTCACAAAAGCTGCAGGGATAGAGTGGGGAGATTATGGCTCGAGGCATTGTGCCATGTTATGGACAGCACTGTGCACTCCAGCCTAGTGCCTGGGTATTAACATGGGCAGCGGAAGCATCTCGGATACTCTTCCTCAACTCCTTCATATGACATGATCTCAAATTCCCCCCCCCCCCACACACACACACACGCACACATACAAAACATATAAATTTCAAGAGAACAACTTGTGGAATTAAACAAGGGTTGCAGTCTTACTCAATATACTTCTAACAGAATTCTGTGCTAAAAAACATTTAAATTCTGTACACAGTATTTTAAAGTTTTGCAAAATTCAGAACAGAACATGAATTCATTATTCCAACAATGCCAAATTAATTAAACTTAAAAATAGGTTGTCCTACACCAATTCAGTTTCCCACAGACTTCTACAGTAAAATAGACAGTCAGTAGCAAAATCTAAATTTTTAGCAACACAACAAACTCCTTAGGAAAGGGAATTCCTTCCATGCCAAAGCTCAGTAATGTTCATAAGAAAGAAAGCAATCACTTACTCCAGTTCAGAAGTCCTCCTCTCTCTCAGTGTCTTCATGCTGCTTGTTGCTGAGATAATGCCAGCCACATCTGATTCCAACCATTTCATAGGTCTGATGTTGATATCAGGATGCAGGCAGTCTCTGCTTCCTCCTCTTCGTCTCGCTTTCTAATCCTTCTATGCCTGCCTTCTATGAAGAGAACACTAGATGTAGTGTAGTTATATTTCAGCAAGGCTTTGACAAAGCTCCACGTAGGCAATTTATAAACATACTGAGCATGCTGGGTATGGACCGAAAAGCAAATGAATGGGTTAGAAACTGGTTGAGTGGGAGATGAAAAAAGGAATTCAGTCTGAGGAAAGGGGATCACCAGTGCTGGGGCACAAGAAGTAGTCCTCAGTCTGGGTCTGTTCAGCATTTTTGTAAGCAATATTGCAGAAGGGTATCATTTTGCCTTTTTGCAAATGATACCAAAATCTGCAACAGGATAGTCACCCTGGAAGGTACGAGGTGGGGCTGGGGCGTGACCAGAGGCCTCTGCTAGGCCACTGAGCACTTGTCCGGCACGAGCAAGTTATGCTTGCCTCTGGCAGGTGTAACTTCTGCAACAAAGGTAAGGATTATTTTTATTTTCAGGTTGGGGGGATGGTTAGGTAGAGGAAGGGAGGGGAAGGTGGGGGGGGGGGGGGCGAAGGAAAGTTCCCTCCGAGGCTGCTCTGATTTTGGAGCGGCCTCGGAGGGAATGGGGAAAGCCATAGGAGCTCCCCTAGGGCTCGGCGCGACCCCGGATTTTATAACATGTGCGCGGTTCCGCGTGCATGTTATAAAATCAGGCGTACATTTGTGCACGCCGAGTAGCGTGCACAAATGTACGCGGTGACATTTCTTTGATGTTCTTTGAATTCCCCCCCCCCCCCCCCCCCCCGAGGAGGATGTTGTCCTTAAGATGGGTGCAGTGAGTGCAAAAGGACTACTCTGGAGTCAGTTTGGTAGTGTCTGCTGTTAACACTGGTGATAAATGGAACAAACTACAGCACCACTTCTCAATAAATTACATTTTCATTACTCTGTGCAGGACTCACATGTATCTGGGCAAGGGAAAACATGCACTTTCTTGAATATTTTCAAGCATATCTGAGCTCTGGTTAAGGTCAATCCAGGTATCCGTTCGAAGGGAAGAATGGATGGACAAGTAGGATGGGCCAGGCTAGGAGATGCATAGAAGGCAAGGAACATTGAAGACTGGGCTGGAACAGAAGACATCGCAGGACTAAAAGACAAGACACTAAAAACAAATGACAGGAAATCTATTTATTTATTTATTTGAAACTTTTTTAAACCGACATTCATTTGCACATCACATCGGTTTACAAGGAACGGGTATAAAATAACTTTAGAAGATTTACATGGAACAGGCAGTAAAAAAAAAAAAATGTAATAGAGACGATTTTATATGTGTTGCCATAGTAATATACAGAATGATTAAAATAAAAGGGTAGAAAAAAAAGGAAAAAAATTACAAAATGAATGTTAGCATATGGAAAAAGTACAGCATTAAGGGGCCATGTCTCAAGGCTTGGTGCTGATCCATATTGTCCCTGCTCACGTTTCATGTCTGGCCTGGTGGCAGATGCCACATATTTTGCTGCTATAGTTGCTGTTTCTCCTTTTTCCCCCCAGGATAATACAAAATTTTTTTTGCTCGTTCTTTTGTGGGAAGTCTTGGATTTTCTCTGTCAGCTTTGGGAAATGTGCATCTCTTAACATATTTATATTTTGCACAGCATCGGAGGAAATGCATTTCTATTTCTATTTCTCCAGGGTGGCATTGCATACAAAGTCGGTCTTCTTGGGGTTTCCACTTTAGTTTTGTTTGCATCTTTCTAGTTCTATTATGGGATCACTTATCCTGTATTTGGTGAGGTTTTGTCTGTTTTTTTTGCGTTTGAGGTGAGGTATAATATGGGTAGCCAGGACATACATTTCTCCCTGTATTCACCCCTTCACAAAAGAGATCAAACACAATAAAACACACTGACGCCTGAGTGGAATCAAATAGGCTGCAGTTTTATTCCAATACATAACTAAAAGCCCGAGCCAGCAGCACACCGAAAATAACTAACCCACATTAATCATCCTCCACCAACCAGCAAGATGAACACCACCAGGCTACCCGGCCTGCAGGATACCAGCATTTCAATACCTCCGCTCCCACGACCACTGCCTCACAGCCCAGCAAGGAGCCGTGCATGGGACAAACTGCACCCAATTGTTCCATCCCAGAATTCCAGACATGACCACCATTCAACATACCACTGAACACCAAACTGGCTGGGGCAACCCACACCCCCCCCCCCTCCCCAGCGCTGCGATGACGAAAAAACTCCCCCTAACAACAAGAAGCAAGGAATATAAGGGCGGGTTAGTGGGATGCAGAACTGGCGACAATGGCAGGCAAGTAAAGCACAGCTCTGCCGACATACCCTTTGTCCTGAACTTTTCCCCCTTTCCCTGGAACCCTAGCGCCCAGGAACCAATCCGCTCCCTGCCCAACCACGGTTTACATTCAAACCAACTAAACAACCCCTGCCCTAACTGACTGGAACTGCCACTCATTAAACAACCCTCCCACCCCTTGCTCCAGCTGCCGAAGTGAGCCTGGCAGCCATATTACCCCGGGCAGCCATATTACCCCGGTACAAGACCCATCTGCCCTTCTAATCTGCCAATATGTAATTTCTGTGTTGGGATATCTAGCAGTCTAGCTTTTTTTTTTTCTTTCAATTTGCTCCTCCCAATAGGAGATGTATTGTGTTTTAAGGCCCATTGAAATATTTCCATTGCCATCTTTTCACATGCCGAGTTGTAGTTGCTTGAGTTCTGAGTGTTAGTGCTGTATTGGTATAACAGGTTTGCTACATAGGTGCTGAGTGTATTTTTTTCCAGGGTTTTGTATTGCTTCACAGAGAACCTAGTAGTGGATTAGTTGAATAATGCTGTTAAATAATTTTGATAGTAGTTTTTGTCCAGAGGTTTCTTTGTTGTATATAGGGCTCTTAGAGCTTTTTCTTGTTGTGTCTTTATAGCCAATTTAAATCTCCCAGAAACACTGAGTCCCAAGAGAAGGTATGTCTAGGGTATGCTCAACTTCTTATTTATGTAAGAAAAATTTGAATTTGTGTTGGAGATTTTTTGGCCTTTTCTGGAAAATCATGATTTTTGTTTTTTTCCAAGTTTACTTGTGTTTGTTTATTTTCCTGAAGGTCCATAAAATAATTTATTTCTTAGGGCTAATTTCTCTGCCACTCCCCAAATCCTCTGGTCCCAAGGAGTGGATTATTTTCTACTGGGGGGAGGGGTGTTGCACTCAGTGGCCCACACAGTAAGGCCATAGACCGCCACAATTACCTGCTCTCCAGACACTGGGCCAGGCTCCCTGCTCTGCAACATGGCCATCTGCCATGCTCCTGCAGGCCCAACACGAAGAAAAGAAGACCAGGCCGGCGGAGGCCGAAACAAAGAAGACCAGGCCGGCGGGGGCCAAAAAAATGAAGACCAGCGCTGCCAGCTGCCACCGGAGACGAGGCCGGCGGGGGCCGAACAAATGAAGACCAGCGCTGCCAGCCGCCGCTGGAGATGAAGATGAGCTGTTCAGTTGGGGGCTTTTGTGTGTGTGTATTTGAGACCGGAAGGGTGATTCTGTGTCTGTGTGGCGTGTATGTAAGGCAGGGAGGGTGCTTCTGTGTTTGTGTGGTATGTATGTGAGGCAGAGAGGGTGCTTCTCTGTGTGTGTGGCGTGTATGTGAGGCAGGGAGGGTGCTTTGTGTGTGTGTGGCGTGTATGTGAGGCAGAGAAAGTGCATCTGTGTGTGTCAATGTGTATGTGCAAGAGAGAGATGGAGCATGTTTTTGGCTGGCTGTGGCTGTGAGAGAGAGGGGGCATGTGTGTGATTGAGCCTATTTGTAAGTGAGATAGAACATGTGTGTGATTGAAAGCCTGTGTGTAAGAGAGAGCGAGAACATTGTGTGATTGAGAGAGACTGGCCAGAGAGGTGATATGTGTATGTGTGAGAGAGACTGATCAGGCAGATGACTGGTATGTGTGTGCTTGTGTGTGTATGTGAGAGTGGTTGGTGAGATGATTGGTGTGTTAGAGATAGAAACTGGTCCTGAGGGTGTGACTGGTGTGTGTGTGTGAGAGAGAGAGAGAGAGAAGAGTCTGGTTGTGGTCCCTAAGGAAGAGGACCATGAGGACAGCTTCAGCAGTTACTGCTAAGGTCTTACACTCAGGCCTGGTGTTAAATGCATGTGTCCCCTACTTTGAACCCCAGTGAATAGGGCTAGTGCTTCCATTAGGCAAACTAGGCAGTCACCCAGAGTGCCAAACATTTGTGGATGGCCAAATTCCCCCAGCATGAGGCTCAGAGGGAGAGATCCAATACTGAGAAAGAATGTTGTGGAGCGCTAGGAGAGCGATCCCACTCCTGGGAGATGTGTGTGCCCTTGGGCCGCGGCTCGACGCCAGAGGGATCTGAAGAGGTGCCGCGGGAGGCGTGGCATGCCCGAGCATGGGCTGGACGGAAGCAAGCTGGAGTGAAGACTGGCTGACAGGCCCTCCTCCGGACCTGCACGCTTCAGAAGACCCAACAACGCAATGTTGGTCTTGTGAACAGTCCTCCGACCATTCCTAGCCCTTTCGGACCTGCCGCAGGGTACGGCACGAAGCGGCAGGCCAGATGGAGGCCAGGACAGCGAAGACTGGAACATGGATTCAGACGAGACTCAGGAACGACGTAGACTCAGGCATAGACGTGGACTCAGGAACGAGGTGCAGGATGCATAGACGTGGACTTAAGCACAGACGTGGACTCAGGACGACGTACTGGATGCACAGACGTGGACTCAGGAACAGACGTGGACTCAGGAACAAGGTGCAGGATGCAGAGGTAGACTCAGGAATAAGGGCTGAAGGAAGACATGGGCATTGTCCCTCAGGGCGCCCTACTCAGACCACCCGCGGGACTGAGTCACGGACCACCCTGTCTCATGAGCGCCCTACTCAGCCCAGGAAGGCCGGTCGCGGATATGCTGAGAACGGGAGAATGCAGGAGAGATCCAGGCGAAGCGAACTCTGATGCTGGGATACTGACATCCGAAGCGCCGTCGGCTGGCAGGAACGGAAGCTCCAGAGCACAGGGACGAATCCCACCTGTTGGCCACTCCAGGGCCCAACAGGCCAGAAGGCTCAGGAGCCAGACAAGACGAAGGGCAGAACATATGGACTGGATCAGGAACTGGATCTGGCACTGACATCTAGGTAACAGGGAAGAAGCTGGTTGCTGCACACCGGCAGCCAAAGCAGGATTGCTGCACACCGGCAGCCAAAGCAAGGATACGCTGCACACCTGGCAGCTCAAGGCAAGGATACGCTGCACACCTGGCAGCTCAAGGCAGATTAAAGCATCAGGATCAGGAACAAGGAAAAGACAGACCTCGGGGCTGGAACAAGGACATCTGGAACAGCAGGAACATCAGGACTGGAACACAGATACTGGAACAGGAGACACACCTCAGGGCAGGAACATGGACATCAGGAACAACTGATAACATCAGGACTGGAACACAGGTACTGGATCAAGAGACAGACCTTGGGACTGGAACGGCAGACAGACATCAGGACTGGAATAGCAGGCAGACATCAGGACTGGACGAGGAGCTCTGACAGAGAACAAGAAAACATAGGACCTTGCAGAAGGCTGGCACACGGCCGACTTCCTGGAGCGAGGGTTCTCAGGAGTGACCAACTCCTTGCGAAGGCCAAGACAGACTGAACGGTGAGCCCTTTAGTAGAGCTGAGGTGGACAACGCCCAGGGAGGGGTCAGCAGGGGGCCACATCTGGCTGGCCCTTGAAGAGGAGCAGAGAGGCGCGCACCCGCGCCCTAGGGAGCTGGAGAAAAGAGCTGGAAGCTGGTGGCGTCCTCAGCCACGTGGCAGGCCCAGGGAAGCAGTGGAGCAGCCCTGGGCTGGAGCTGGGTGAAGGCAGTTCAGTGGAGCAGCTCCCAGCTGCAAGGACGGAAGCAGGAAGAAGCAGAGAGAGGTAAGGCTACAGGCAGAGTAGAGAGCTGTAGCAGGCTGCAGGCACCGGCAGGGACGGCTTCCCTGCCAGGCAAGGACCCGGGCTGTAGCAGGCACCAGCAGAGACGGCCTGCTGACTGAAGGGCCCGGGATCACAGCAGCACGTCGGGGGAAGGCAGGAACAGAGGATTCCACCGCATGGCAACAGCTGCGGGGACAGCCCCAGCTGATTCAGGGAGAAAGCAAGCAGCAGCATCAGCAGCCCGACTGGCTGTGAGAAGGTAAGAGCCTGCCCACGCTCCTTGCGGGCAGGATCACAACAAAGAACGGAGTGCTGTGCTGGAGCTGCTCCCAATAGATAAATTTGAGAATGGGGGTTGCATGACTGAGGGTTCCTAAAGGGGTCCAAATACTCTTGCCAGTGCCTGATTCACTCTTTCTCAAACTCCCCTCTTCCCCAACAATCTGTCCTCTCTCTACCAACCCCCACCCCACCTCCTAGTTCACAAAGAGAGCAATGCTACACACTACATCTTATTTATTTATTAGTTAGTTAGTTATATCTTCAACATAGATATCATGCACTCATAAACATTCCAGGCTGATTTACAAAAAACAGTAAACATAAAATATATAGGGAACATCTATCCCCTCTGCCAGCCAGCTTCAGTCTTGTGGTTTAAACAGCATGGTGCACTACACTCTTGTGGGATCTGCCAGCACTATGTGCTTGAAAGCAGGAGAGTGAAGCCAAGCAGCAAAGGAGGCAGATGAAAGTATGAAATGCTGCTCTCCTCCTGCTGGCTGGGGGAGGGGGAGGATCAATGAGCAGAGCTGAGACCTGGGAACCTGGAGGTTGGGAGAGATTGTGAGATCTTGGGGAATGGGGTGGCAGATGGCACAGTGAACGAAAAGAGAACAGAATAGTTTGGGGGCCTGGAGGAGAGAGAGAGAAGGGAGAGTTGAGGGCCAGATTGGAGGAAACATGAGGGCATGTGGAGTGAAGAGGACCAGCGAGAGAGATAAAAAAAAACAAGGTTGGGAGCACCCTCCCCCCTGTAATAAGTGGAGCCTTCATATTGCAACTGGCTCTGCTGACTTCCTCTGCTCTGCTCTGCATCTCAGCCTTTTCTAAATCAGCCTCTCTTCTCTCAGCTCCCTTTGTCCCCCTCAGCTTACTCTGTATTCCTAACCTCACTGTTGCCATCCCTTACCTATAGACACAAAGGGCACTCTCCTCTTTCCTTTCCTACTCTGCCAAGACACTTAAGTTTTATCCCTATAGTATTTTATGCTCCTTTTATTTAATGCAATTAACAAAGAAGGCATTTCAGAGAAGAAGCTTGCAATTAATGCAGAAGTGAGAAACTAATGTACATCACAGCAGGGCTTGCAGTGGAGAGAGATTAGCATATTAAGCTGCATGTTCAGTTCAGAAACAGACCTGGGACCCCTGGACTCACAGTTAGTGGACAATGGGTAGTAAGGCGATATAAGAAGATGGTATAAGCAGAGAAAAGCATTGGGTGATTTATATCGCACCACTCGCAGTGGAATAGCCTTTGGACCAGTAATAGTAATGACAATAGAAGGAAGCTATTTGTCTTAACCCTCAGCTGGAGAAGGGGCACACAGAAGAAAAAGGTCCGAACTCAGTGCACTGATTATGAGGAGGAAAGGTTCATTATCTTTTATTGTCGGAGAACAGGAAAATCCCCCACCCCTCTTCAAAAAAAATCTTCTACATGTTTAGCACTAAAGTTTCAATCAATTGTCTAAATGGAAACCTATGCACGTACTTTTAAGCCTGCATAACACAAATCAATTTTCAAAAACAAGGTATCTGCCCGTACATTGTGTAATGTTGTTAAAAGTACGTGCATGCCCTGATTTATCTATCTATTTATTTATTTATTAGATTTTTATATTCCGCATTTCGGCACTTCAATGCAGATTACATTCAAGTACTGCAGCTATTTCTCTGTTCCCAGAGAACTCACAATCTAAGTTTGTACCTGAGGCAATGGAAGGTAAAGGGGCTTGACCAAGGTCCGAAACAATGGTGTAAACTGGGAGCGGTGAATGCCCAGAACATGTGTACTTTTTTGGAAATTCACATGGGTTGTCTCCAAACCAGGGCCGGTGCGTCCATTAGGCGAACTTCGGCAGTCGCCTATGGCGCCGAGCCATAGGGGGCGCCGAAGAGCAGTCATGTGGTGCCGCAAGAGGGGCCTATCCCGCTCCCGGCAAAGAGAAATAGAGACTGTGTGCTTCTCAGGGCCGCGGCCCTGAGAAGCACACAGTCGGCGCCAAAACAGGTAGGGAGGGGGGAGGCACGTGACACTGTGTGCTTCTCAGGGTCACAAGCAGCCACAAAATAGGTGGTGGGGGGGGGGGGATGGCGCGACATGGGGCGGCAGCGCAAGGGTCGCCTAGGGTGCCCAATACCCTTGCACCGGCCCTGCTCCAAACATATCTCCAAAATGTTCCCGCCAGCCCCACCACCACCCACCTTCACCACCAATGGAATTCCTCTTTTCTGTGCAGCAAAAGGCATGCGTGTACTTCCAGGCAGCTAAAAATCCACTTCCACGGAACTGGCTGACTTAGTCAAGTTAACTGTATTTTTACCTGCATAAAAGGAGCCTATGCCTTTGGAAATTTACTCCTTAATTTCATAGGCATCGCATAATAGTTTTAGGACACTCGATTGTCCGTGTCATTAGCCCCCATGAACCTTTCAAATTCCCTGCATGAGAAATATAAAAATGAATGACCTGATCAAATGGGGCTGAGTGGCGGCCTAGGAAAAAAAAAAATCCTTTACTTGGTTCCAATCATCCACAGTTCAAAATCTTCAAGATTAACTTGAATACATCATGCAGCCGTGCCACAATGAGCTGTAGGAGGGCTTCTTAAGAGAATTCATTCTCTGCTGCTCCAGCAATTCAAGTCTTTGCTGAGAGATACTGGCATTATTTTTCTCCTGCTCCTTTATGCTGTAGTCGCCTCCCTCTGATAGGAAATGCTAAATAAATTCTGCAATCTGTATTTCTTATTTTTTATTTTAAACCGAAGGTGAAAACCACAGAAAACTGAAAGCAGTCAAATGAATGTTTCCTCTGGCTCACTTGTCCAAAGGGGGAGATTATTTCTTGTTAGAAGCTTCTATGCTTTTGCATCCAAAGAACCTGCTATCAAATGTGGAACAAGAAATATCTTTCAGTTCCTCTCACTCATCCCTGTTATCTTCATCATCATTATCTTCAGAGAGCTCTTGCTTCCACTTCAAAAAAAAAAAATGATTGGAAGTCATTCAAAACTTCCCAGGAGCAAAAATAATGTGAAAATAATGCAGAAGGCCTATTTCAACAGCAGGAAAGCTAGTAGAGAGATAGTGAGTAGTTTTGCTTTAGTAAGGGATTGTGCAGGGCAAATTAGATGTGGATTTCAAGAAGACACAGGAGGTAATTTACCACTGTGGTAAAAATAATACATTGGATACAGTTATCTGGTACTTATACAAATATGATGCACTATGTCATCATATGTCATTGCATTGATACACCAGAGGATAAACTTAGATTCTTCTGAGTCTATTTGGTTAGGGCAGTGTGTGTATTATGATGTACTACAGTGGAGGATTCCATTTCATGGCTATGTAAGCATTCAATGAAAGAATATGCTCCCCTCTAAAAAGTTTGTTTTTTAACCATTACATAAGCAAAGTATTGTGGCCGCCATGTGTTAAGAACAGAGTGGGTCGCTGCTTACCCACAGTGATCCTGTGGCGCGGCAATGAAGGTCGTCGTCGGCTTGCCCTGAGAGGAGCGTAACGGGAGGCTTGCTCTTTCATGGCTCCTTTACCCCCCTCATGCTGGGTGTCCCTGCTGGTAGTTCCCGCAGTAGAGTGGGAACATCAAGGATTTAAACGCTGTCCCTGCTGTACTTCTCTGCCTCAGCGATGGGGCTGCTTTGGTGTTTGCTTCTGTCGGTGTTCTTCTTTGACCTTCGCTGGATTTTGATTGTCTTGTCTGCTGCCTGCCTCGATCCCGGACTGAACTTTGGATTGCCTTGCTTGCTGCCTGCCTTGACCTCAGACTGGATTTGTCTTGACCGCTGCCTGCCTCGACCTCAGAATAGATTTTGCATTTGCCTTGCCTGGTGCCTGTCTCGATCCTGGATTGCTCTTTGGATTTGCCTTGTCTGCTTGGATTTGGGTTATTGTCCACCTCAGATCCCTGCTGGATCGTGGATTGGACTGGGTGTCGAGCCCGACACTACTCTAGCCTCCGTTCAGTCTCCAGCTCAAGGTAAGGCTGTTACTCTATTCCATTGGATCCACACAATTGTAACACCATGTTAGACCATTTAAATATATAGAAATAAGGATCAATAAACATGGACATTGTTTACAAATACCATCTTGGAGGAGAGCAAGATGGATGCTTGAATCGGACATGGAGTGAATGCTGTCTCAGCTTTCTTTCTGCTATTGATTTTCCTACCTGATGATGATTCCAAAACATAAAGGCAAAGTATGAGTTTTTTCTCATCAAAACTTCGCATATTGAGGCCCAGTGGTTTAGCACCTCCTTCATATCCATATCTTCATCTTTGCCGGGTGGTGGTCCCACATTGCAAGTTCAGACGGAGGAGCATCCGTCTCACTTGGAGATGAGGCTTCCCTCAACCTTTGGCCTCAAGATTGCTCACTGGCATTTAGGCAGGATGCTTCCCATGAGGCTGTAGCAGTGCATACTGATGATATTGTTTCTGTGTCTGCACTGGTGGGGGCCAGAGAGGGATCGGAGCAGTTTGGATGTGAGTCCATGGATGTCTGACCTTCTTCATTGGGGTTTTTTTTATACTTTCTTGCTTTCTGGATCTTCTGTGGTTGTGGCTGTTTTAGTTTCATGTTCTGCAGTGGGTCACCCACATGAAGATATTACCCAGCTTCTGGATAAGCCAGCTGAGATAACTTTAGATCTTTATGGGATCTGCTGGCTAAATTTGGCCAAGTTTTGATCTTTTCTGCAGTTAAGTTGGATTCTTTGAATGATAAACTGGAACTTCAGGTTCCGCATCACAGGGAAAAACTGCAGCAAGATGAGAACAACGTTCCTATTCTTAAGAAAGATGTAGAAAAGATTCTAAATTTAAAACTATTATGATACAAGATGGAGGTGCCTTATCACGAAGGACTGGAAAATTTATCACAATGCTTTCATTTGCGTATTTTGAATTTTCCTAAAGTTTTGGGGAACTGCTTATTAAAACTCTCAAGAAGTATTTTGTTGATGTTCTTCATATGCCCCCTGATTCAATTCCCTCTATTAATAAGGTGACTTTTTTTTACCATCTTCTTCATCATCGAATGCGCAAGTTGACCCTAATCCATCTACATTATTTAACCTGCCTGAAGTTTTGCAAACATCTGATGCTGAAATTATTGAATGGACAACTTTATTTGTATCTTTTGTAATGGCCTCTGACTTGCATAAAATTATTTCCTTATATTTCAGAAATATGAATGCTGAATTTCATGGCCAAACAGAAAGAATATAGCCAGATTTGTCTAGGTTGACTGAGGAAAGGAGAAAAGCTTTTCTTGCTCATAGACAGAACATCTTTCAAAAAATGGAAGAGGGATCCAAAGAAGGAAACAGGAAACAGCATGAATACTGGCAAGTTAGATGCAAAGTATTGACAGGGAAGACAAAGACAGAATTTGAAAATAATCTTGCTGTGGAAGCAAAAAATCATAATAAGAACTATTTCATGTATATTTGAAGTAAAACATCTGTGAGGGAGTCAGATGGCATAATAGATGGTTGAGGGGTAAAAGGGGAGCTAAAGGCCGACAGGGCTATAGCAGAAAGACTAAATTAATTCTATGCTTCGATCTTTACTGAGGAAAATGTAAGGCAGATGTCCATGCCAGAAGTGATATTTAAAGGTGATGAAGACAAGAACAGTAAATGAATTCAGAAGGGCATCGGTCAAATACTGCAGATTTCTAAAGGCTTCAGGTTGAAAAAGAAGAAAAGGGTGGAGTAACAGTTCAGCATGAGGGTAACTTGCATCGAATGACAGTTACTACCCTTAACACTGCACACAGGAGTGACCTACACGGAGTGGCATGGAGCACGCATTGGGCAGACAAAAGCAACTGTGTTGCAGGATTGGACTTTTGGGCCGAGGGAGAGTTGGCACACCCTTCAGGGAGGAGCCCTGCAGGTCCCCACCATCAGCAGGTGGAACTGGCTGAAGCAAAGGCCCAACTGGAGCTTCACCAATACCAGCCCTCGTTCCCCTTATGTTGAGCCCTTGGGTGCCAGGGCTGGTTGGACGTAGGTGCGGGCTTTTGTGGTGGTGAAGAACTGTCACATGGAAGTAGTTGCGGGCCAGCACAGTTGGGGAAGCCAAGTCAGGTCAAGCAGCAATCAAGGCAGGTGGCAGGTAATCAGAGAAAGGTTCAGGCTGTGGTCAAGATGGCAGAATTCACTCAGAGTCGAGGTTCAGGCAGCAGCTGAGGCAGGTGGAGTTTGGTCAGAAATGGTATACAGGCAGTGGTCAGTGGCAGGCAGAGGTCAAACTGCATCAGGGTCCAATCTAAGGTCAAAGCCAGAAGTCCAATCCAAAGAGACAAGGAACAAAGAGGAGGATGAGGGACTACAGGAGCAGGAAGGGACCCTGAAGACAGACAAGGAAGACTGACCAGGAAGATATGACTCCTCTCCTCTCAGTGGGAACACTGAGAGGAGAGGATCACCTTGCTGGTGGCTGAAAGGAATCAGTAAGTTTTTGCTTGGGACATTGTCTTTTTTAAAAGTATTGGGGCAAAGTTAACTATTTGGGAATATTATTTAGTGTGTTTGTGTGTTTGTGCCTTTAATAGTCAGAAAGGCAGTGAATAAATAAGTTAGACTGTTTGTATTTTTAAATAGTCAGTCAATAAGGTAGCAGTAGGTAGGCAGTGAATAAACAAGTTAGTTTGTATTTTTAGTCAGTCAATAAGGTAGCAGTAGGTAGTGTGTTTATTTTTAAAAGTCTGCAGAACTGAGTGTTCTGACTTCTAAAGAACTGAGTGTTTGTATTTAATACTAACTGAGTGCTTGTATTGAAAAAAAACCAAAACCCCAAAAAGTAGCCAGAAGCTAGAAATAAGCTAGGAGCAGTGTATACCTAAGTAAAAATGTTGAATAGTTCAGCTCAGTTACTCACCTTGGAAAGGTGTTGAGGTAGTGTGATTGGGTTTGAATAGGGACCAACATTTGTTAATCAAGAGAGCAGTGAGTCACTCAGGCTGACTAACTGAAGTTAGACTGTTTGTATGTGTTAGGAACTGGGGAACCTTTTGGGGAAGGGGGAGTCTCTTCCGAAGGGATGGGCTCCACCTTAACCAGGGTGGAACCAGACTGCTGGCGCTAACCTTTAAAAAGGAGATAGAGCAGCTTTTAAACTAGAACAAAGGGGAAAGCCAACAGTCGCTCAGCAGTGCATGGTTCGGAGAGAGGTATCTTTAAAGGATACTAATGATGCATTAGAATTAGGGCATCCCGACAGTGAGGTTCCAATAATTAGAAAAGTAGTCCAAGAGCCTGTAACTAAAAACTCACCTGAGCTAAAAAATTCTAACTTATCCCTATCAATTAAAAAGCAGAATGAAAATACAAACAAAAAACACACTTTGAAATGTTTGTATGCTAATGCCAGAAGTCTAAGAAGTAAGATGGGAGAATTAGAATGTATAGCAGTGAATGATGACATAGACTTAATTGGCAACTCAGAGACATGGTGGAAAGAGGATAACCAATGGGACAGTGCTATACTGGGGTACAAATTATATCGCAATGACAGAGAGGAGCAGTCGGGAGGAGGTGTGGCGCTTTATGTCCGGGATGGCATAGAGTCCAACAGGATAAACATCCTGCATGAGACTAAATACAAAATTGAATCTTTATGGGTAGAAATCCCTTGTGTGTCGGGGAAGACTATAGTGATAGGAGTATACTACCGTCCACCTGGTGAAGATGGTGAGACGGTCAGTGAAATGCTAAGAGAAATTAGGGAAGCTAACCAAATTGGTAGTGCAGTAATAATGGGAGACTTCAATTACCCCAATATTGACTGGGTAAATGTATCATCGGGTCAGGCTAGAGAGATAACGTTCCTGGATGGAATAAATGATAGCTTTATGGAGCAATTGGTTCAGGAACCGACGAGAGAGGGAGCAATTTTAGATCTAATTCTCAGTGGAGCACAGGACTTGGAGAGAGAGGTAACGGTGGTGGGGCCGCTTGGCAATAGTGATCATAATATGATCAAATTTGATTTAATGATTGGAAGAGGAACAGTGTGCAAACCCAAGGCTCTCATGCTAAACTTTCAAAAGGGAAACTTTGAGAAAATGAGAAAAATTGTTAGAAAAAAACTGAAAGGAGCAGCTACAAAAGTAAAAAATGTCCAAGAGGCGTGGTCATTGTTAAAAATTACCATTCTAGAAGCACAGTCCAGATGTATTCCACACATTAAGAAAGGTGGAAAGAAGGCTAAACGATTACCGGCATGGTTAAAAGGGGAGGTGAAAGAAGCTATTTTAGCCAAAAGATCTTCATTCAAAAATTGGAAGAAGGATCCAAAAGAAGAAAATAGGATAAAACATAAACATTGGCAAGTTAAATGTAAGACGTTGATAAGACAGGCTAAGAGAGAATTTGAAAAGAAGTTGGCCGTAGAGGCAAAAACTCACAGTAAAAACTTTTTTAAATATATCTGAAGCAGAAAGCCTGTGAGGGAGTCAGTTGGACCGTTAGATGATCGAGGGGTTAAAGGGGCACTTAGAGAAGATAAGGCCATCACAGAAAGATTAAATTATTTCTTTGCTTCGGTGTTTACTGAAAAGGATGTTGGGGAGGTACCTGTAATGGAGAAGGTTTTCATGGGTAATGATTCAGATGGACTGAATCAAATCACGGTGAACCTAGAAGATGTGGTAGGCCTGATTGACAAACTGAAGAGTAGTAAATCACCCGGACCGGATGGTATACCCCCCAGAGTTCTGAAGGAACTAAAAAATGAAATTTCAGATCTGTTAGTAAAAATTTGTAACTTATCATTAAAATCATCCATTGTACGTGAAGACTGGAGGATAGCAAATGTAACCCCAATATTTAAAAAGGGCTCCAGGGGCGATCCGGGAAACTACAGACCGGTTAGCCTGACTTTAGTGCCAGGAAAAATAGTGGAAAGTGTTCTAAACATCAAAATCACAGAACATATAGAAAGACATGGTTTAATGGAACAAAGTCAGCATGGCTTTACCCAGGGCAAGTCTTGCCTCACAAATCTGCTTCACTTTTTTGAAGGAGTTAATAAACATGTATTCCTTTAAATTTCTCTGGGTCCATGGAAAACCCTCATTGAGAGATGATATATCCAAGGAAGGGTAGGCTGGATTGCTCAAAGGGGCATTTGTCCAACTTGATGTTGGAGGACCATGCGAACATCAGCATGGTAGGTGGCTAAGTCCTTGGAAAAGACAAGAATGTTGCCAAGGTACGCAACGACTTTGACATACAGGAGGTCCCGGAAAATCTCGTTCAGAGTGGACCTTCCCAAAGATTTGCACCAAGATACATTGGACCTTTTCTGGTCACCTGTCGTATTGGACCTATCACGTATCAGCTCCGGTTGCCACCGACCCTTGGCATCCTTAATTCATTCCATGTGTCCTTGTTGAAACTGGTGATTCTGTCTTGGCATTCCCATAAGGCACCCAGACCATCTCATCTGGTCACTGAGTCTGATAATACATATGAGGTCCGAGAAGTCCTTGACGTCCGCCGTAGGGGCTGTCGGTGGGAGTACCTCCTCTCATGGGAGGGTTACGGTCCAGAAGAAAACTCTTGGGAGCCAGCGCACAACATCTTGGACAAAAGCCTCCTTCTGCAGTTTCATCATGCCCATCTGGGCAAACCCAGACCTCCAAGAGGGGGGCATAAGGGGGGGGGTACTGTTACGTGTGCCGCCATGGCAGGCCACAGCCAGGCCTCTAACCCCTGTTTGCCTGCTCCTGCACCTGGTTCTGCTGCTCTTGCGGCCGGTGAGCGCCGCCTCCACCCTGGGCTGCTCCTCTTGCTCCCAGCTCCGCAGTGGATATCTCTGCTCCGCGGCAGGCCTCCCCGCATTGTCCGCGGGGTGATGTTGCCATCTCACGCCGTGCCCCTCCCTAGGCATGTGCGCATCAACTGTTTTTTTAAAGGGGCCACGGTGGGAAGCTTACTTGCGGCCCCAGATCATGATGTCACTGGGTCCTGGTATATAAGGCCAGGCCCAGCCAGTGCTTCCTTGCCTTGGCAACAGGTCTCCACGCTGGTCATGTCCTTAGTTGCTAGTTCCTGTGATTCCTCCATGTTCTTGATTCCTGACGCGACTGTGTTCCTGTTCCTGCTCCTGGTACCCGTTCTTCTCCTGTGTTCCATGTCTACCTTGCTTGTTCCTACTGACTGTTTTCCTGGTACTGATCACTGCTTCGCCTGACCACACTACTGCTTGTCTCCTGGTATTGACCACTGCTTCGCCTGACTATGCTACTGCTTGTCTCCTGGTATTGACATCTGCTTCACCTGAATGCGATTCTGCCCATCTCCTGGTTTGACCTTTGCCTTGCCTGACCATTCTCCAGCTGACTTCTGGTATTGTCCCACGCTTGCCTTGCCACTCTTCTATGCCTGCCACCTGCCCTGATTTCAGCGTGTTCTATGACGCTTCACTTGTCTTCATTCTGAACTTGGCCTTTCAGGCTTCGGCCTATTCTTACTCAGGCGCCCTCTGTCTGCCTCCTGTTCTCATTGGCGCCCAGGTCTCTGGGTCTCCGCCTCGTCCAGATCGGACCGCCTATTTCAACTACCGCTGCTGGCCCCTGGCTGACCTCCTTGTTGTCCCTGAGAAGACCTCAGACAGAGGCCCCCTAAGCCCAGCCTGCCCCAATACCCCAGGGGTGAAGCTGCGGGGAATGAGGGCTGCTATTGGCAAAGCTCCAGCCGGCCTCCGTCAGTCAGCCAGCTCCGCCTACCAATGGTGGGGACTTGTAGGACTTGTCCTGCGGGTAGCGTCAACTACACCTCGGCCCAAGGGTCCACCTCCTGCACAACATAAAGCACTTCATAATTCACAATGTATGTAAATAAATGCATCTTCACTAGCAAAAATATCTTTGTATCAGAGTGTTCCTTTCCTGTGTAGCTTGCCTTTGACTGTGGTGACGCTTCACTTGCAATTCCTCCTGATTGAGTTTTTATTCCTCCTCATCTGTATTTTCATCCAATCCCTCTGGAGGCAGGCACAACTTCTAAATTAAAGGTAAGGGGGATTTTTAGGTAGGGCTGGGGGGTGGGTTAGGTAGGGGAAGGGAGGGGAAGGTGGGGGGGTGGAAGGAAAGTTCCTTCCAAGGCCGCTCCGATTTTGGAGCAGCCTCGGAGGGAACGGAGGAAGGCTGCACGGCTTGGCGCACACAAGGTGCACAAGTGTGCACCACCTTGTGTGCGCCGACCCCGGATTTTATAACAGGTGTAGCTTTTAATATCTGCCCCAAAGAGCACAGTTCTGAATTTTTAGCATAACATAATCTCTCAATTAAGGGGAAATTTTTGAATTGTGTGCGGAGATTTAAAGTCTGCAGGTAGGAAAGGGGTGTGGGGGGTAGGAACGGAGGAAGGCAGTGCGGCTTGGCACGTGCAAGGTGCACAATTGTGCACCCCCTTGTGAGCGCCGACCCTGTATTTTATAACATGCATGTTATAAAGTCGGGCGTACATTTGAGCACGCCGGGTAGCGCACACAAATGCAGGCCGCTATATGCCTTTGAATTGTCCATAGGTTTTACAAGTGTAAATACACTTAAGCCCAGATTTTAAAAGCTTTACATGTGTAAACCCGGGGGTTTATGCATGTGACCGGGCCTTATGCACGCTGGGCCAGTTTTCAAAGGCCCGGTCACGCGCATAAATCCCCGGGACGCGTGTAAGTCCCGGGGCCAAATAAAAGGGGTGGGGCATGGCAGGGGCAAGGCGGGGCTAGAGGCCCCCGTCACAGCGCTCATTTGCCGCTGTGACGGGGGATCGCGTGCCGGCACACACTACTTGCGCCTGCCCAGAGGCAGGTGCAAAAGGTAGAACAAGGGTTTGGGGGGGTAGGATAGGGTTAGGGGGCGGGAAGGTTAGGAGAAGGGGTAGGAAAGTCAGGCTAGGGGGTAGGGAAGTTCCCTCCCAAGCCGCTCCTAAATTGGAGCGGACTGGGAGGGAACTGGGGAAGGCCGCAGGCATCAATGCGTGCAAGTTGCACTACAATGTACCCCCTTGCGCGCGCCAACCTCTGATTTTATAACATGCGCACACCGGAGTGTGCATGTTATATATTCACGCATCCATGTGTGCAGACCGGGTAGCTTGCGCACATGGATGTGCTTGTGTACTTTTTTAAAATTTACCCCTTAATGTGAGTAAATGGTTTTTGAAAATTGCTATGATAGTATGTTACATTTGCATGCCTAACTCCTTTGAAAATACACCTTCTTAGAGGATAACTTTCAAACAACTGAATGTGGTGGCATATACATGCATATATGGCCATGTGCAGATTTTATGGTAGCAATTTATAATCCAAGTGTATCAGATTCATTCGTGTAACCCCCATGTACCAGGGGTCACCTTCCAGCCTCGGGGAATGTTGGTATTTCTGAGGTGGGGAAATAAATCTCCGGGGCCGTGAGCTGGGGGCAGGATAAGCTGCAGGGCCAGTACCAGGCTGAGAACACTACTCATAAACAAATCTCTCCCCAAACTCAAGTTGTGCTCCAAATAATAAATAGTTTACTGCAGAATCTTCAGGATCAATCATAATGATGGTGACAGTTTAGGTAGATGCAGAAATCAAACAAAATCACAGTTTCAGACAGCATAACTCCTCTCCTTAAGTAACAGTTTCTTCTTAAAGCTGCACAGTGGCTCTGGTTACTTTGTTCTCCTCTTTCCTCAACTTTGGCCATCCCTAGTCTGGTCCTCTCTTTAGTTTCCTCAGATAGCAAAATAGTTTCTCACAAAAATGTTCTGCTCAGTTCAAGGAAAAATCCCTCTGGTGCAGCCTTAGGATCCTCCAAACCCCAAAACAAGATCCCACTGGCCCAGTTTGGCTTCCTGGTCTGCCTCAGTTAAGCGCATATTTTATCTTTTCTAAATTCCAAATTCCGGGTTGTATTGGACTCTCTGCTTCTTCTCCTCTGCTCTCAAGCCTCTGGGCATTTCTAAAGGAAAATCCCCGCCCTCCTGCTGCTCCCTTCTGAGATCCTGGGTGAGGATCTCAGCTCCATCTAACTCTCTTTCCTTGCAATTTGAAACAGCCCCAGACTCAGGTGAGGCAGGGTTTTTGTTTTTGTTTTTTTTTTTTAAATCACTTTTGCTCCATGACCGAACCCCTCAGGGGATGAACCCCCCTTGTCTATCAAAAAGACAGATTACAGCTCCTGATCATAGCTGCCCCAGAGCTGGAATATTCCTTTGCTGGTTCCAGCTTAACCTTTTGCCCCATGCACAACTTGTGCACTACTAGCAGATGTTGGCACACAGTTTACAACGATTCAAGGCTCCCATAAAGAGGAAACATGCATTTTTACCATTAAACCTTTCATCACTTTATGCACTCTGGGGCGGATTTTCAGACTCCGCGAATAGGCCTACTTTTGTTTGCGCTCCAGGCGCAAACAAAAGTACGCTGGATTTTAGTAGATACGCGCGGAGCCGCGCGTATCTGCTAAAAACCTGGATCGGCGCGCGCAAGGCTATCGATTTTGTATAGCCGGCGCGCGCCGAGCCGTGCAGCCTACCCCCGTTCCCTCCAAGGCCGCTCCGAAATCGGAGCGGCCTTGGAGGGAATCCTCTAACGCCCTCCCCTCACCTTCCCCGCCCGGCCCTGTCTACACCCCCCCCTTACCTTTCTCCGGGGATTTATGCCTCCCGGAGGGAGAAGTAAATCCCCGCGCGCGAGCGGGCCTCCTGCGCGCCGGGCCGCGACCTGGGGGCGGGTACGGAGGGTGCGGCCACGCCCCCGGACCGCCCCGGGCCCTAGCCACGCCCCCGTATCCGCCCCCAAAACGCTGCCGACACGCCCCCGAAACGCCGCGACGACCGGGCCCGCCCCCGACACGCCCCCGACACGCCCCCTCAGAGAACCCCGGGACTTACGCGAGTCCCGGGGCTCTGCGCGCGCCGGTAGGCCTATGTAAAATAGGCTCACCGGCGCACAGGGCCCTGCTCGCCTAAATCCGCCCGGTTTTGGGCGGATTTAGGCGAGCAGGGCTCTGAAAATCCGCCCCTCTCTGTAGATTGGGTGCCACATCTGGATTATAAAATAACTAAATAAGCATACTTTACCATTCAACATTTGTGCTTATGTATGCTTATGCTCGAATATATTCAATGCATTGAAAGCATGCACTTTTCCTACCTATTTTTAAAATAGACGTGTGTATATTTTACACACAAAAAATAAAGTCGGACTTAAGTAAATCAGTATATTTTAAAACATGCACACGTGATTGAAATGACCACTTTTACCAATCACTCCAACAATTTGCCCAGTCCTTCTTCAGTTCATCGAAACCTTCCTGACTCTTCAGCCTGAACTCCCCACGGTTCACCCAGACTTCCCATCTAACAAGAGACACATTTACTATCACTTACGCAAAACAATTAGCAGGTGTAAAAGTACATGAATAAGCTGGCAAATCTAGGCACCTAAGTGTCTTTTTAAAATAGCAGCTTACACGCATAAATGTAGGCCCTGCCCCAGAATACCCCTAGACCGCCCTCTTGAGCGTAGATATGCACGCGAAAGCAAAAATACACGTGTATGTTTGATGTATAGAAAATAACCTGTAGATGCTACTTATGCACATGTATGCTAATTTTTACCCACATAAACTCTTTGAAAATTCACTCCATACTTTTTTAAACTTATGAATGCCAACGCTCAAATACATTCAATGCTTTGAAAGCTTAAAAGATAGCATGTGGATCCCGGCTCCATCCCCAGAACCCCATACATTTATGCAAAAAATCAATGTACTGAGCAAATTACCAAAAGTATCAGTGTTGCGGACAAAGCACCGGGTTACCCACATAAATGCTTTTGAAAACTGCCCTCCCCCTGCTAGGGCAGTAGCGAGTATAGTGTACAGCACAGTGGGAAAGAAAACCCCTAGCAGGTACAAATTTTTCCAGAAGTAGGAAAACAAAATTCAGTAGAATGAGTGTAAGCAGTTGTGTGTCTGCAGCCCCAAAAGAGTTAAGGTTAAGAATGTAGCAAAATATTTTTGAACAAGTTTTGTTTGAATGATATTTTTCTGGGGATTTTTTTTCCCCTTTCAGATGTTAAAATCTATTCCTTTTCTAAACTGTTGAAGAATATTGACTTGCAGAGATTTTGCCCATCTTGTGCTTTACAACTGCTCCTGAAGGAGCAATGAGATTAGTGAGGCATAAAGATGTTCCAGGACTATTAACTAAGAGGCAGCAAGTAAAAAAAAAAAGAAAGCCTGGAACATGTTACACACAAATGAAGTTAATTGATTCAGAGCTCTGCTGTGCAAGAAAAGAAAAATATTGGAAAAATTGGTATCTCAGACACAAAATTATATTTTTCCCTTAGCCTGAGCTGTAGCCAATTTCACCAACAGAAGCTGATCAGAGTCCAATCACCCCCTTAAGAGGTAAAAAGGCGGGCTAAAAATTAGAAAAAAATGTGTGTTGGATACCCACATTTATGTCATCATGGGATATTTACCTCATCTTTAATTCTAACTCCCCTCGCTGAGGTAGATCTTAAATAAGTACGCGCGTGGGTACTTTTGTTCGCGCAACTGGCGCGAACAAAAGTACGCCGGATTTTATAAGATACGTGCGTAGCCGCGCGTATCTTATTAAATCCGGGGTCGGCGCGTGCAAGGCTGCGCAAAATCGGCAGCCTGCGCGTGCCGAGCCGCACGGCCTCGGAGGGAACCCACCTTCCCCTCCCTTCCCCTCCCTTCCCCTCCCTTCCCCTTCCCTCCCCCTCCCTTCCCCTATCTAACCCACCCCCCAGCCCTACCTAAATTCCCCCCTACCTTTTTTGTGCAAGTTACGCCTGCTTGAAGCAGGCGTAACTTGCGCACGCCGCCTCGGCATCCCCCGGCATGCCCCCTGTCCCCAGACACACCCCCTGGACACGCCCCCTCCCACCCCTTTTTACGAAGTCCCGGGACTTACACACTTCCCGGGGCTTTGTGCGCACTGGCGGCCCTGCGCGCCTAAATCCGGCAGGATTTAGGCGCGCAGGGCTTTTAAAATCTAGCCCTCAGTGCACATTGAAGGACAATAGATTTCATGCTGCATGGAGCTGGAAAATAGGAACTAACTGTCAAAGAGTCAAAGAAATATTTGATTTGGCACAGTTTTCCCTATTCTTTGATCTGATTAAGAGATTTGCAGGGTAGCGGCTGTAGCAGGAGGTTTCAAGCAGGCATACACAGTAAAGCAAAAGGCCCAGCAGAGGTTCGGAAACAATGTATTCCCCAAGACTTGGAGAAACTTGTGTACTCATCTAAATTTTATAAGCATGTTCTTTAGCATGCTAAATAAATCTGATGCTGTTGCTACTTCTTTCTTTATTGATCCTTATTTGTCCCTATTCATTACTCACATGTAAATAAAGAAGAATATCTTTACAGCATGTGTCTGTGTGTAAGACACCTGACAGGATTCACAATATGGTGCTATACTTTATTATTGATAGCTTTCCAATAATGGGACATCCAGGAGAGTGTAGAGGGGAATGGACCTCATGTGGTAATATATAGGAGGCTTCCACAAAGCACTGGGAGAAGCTTTAAGGAGTTTAGGCTAGAGTAAGATGTCCTGTTTGCGAGTCTGGAGAGGGAGGATAGCCCCAGTATGTTGCCCCGCCTTGGGGGGTTTTTTGAGCTGCTAGAGGGAACACTGCTTTCTGGTAAGGATAGCAAGGCCATCTGGAAGAAGTGGTATTCTTTGAAAAACTCTTCTATTTTGAGACCCAGGCTGCATGAGAAAAGAATGAATAACTACTTAGTTCACAAACCTAAGACGTTGTTTCTCCTGCTTTTGTGTATCTTGCACTGTGGCAGATTGTCTTTTTTCCTTTTCTAGACGTTACAATTCGGACTTTACATAAAATTTTCTTTCTTGTTTTCGAACACAAGTTTGGTGTGGAACAGTGTTTCCCAACCAGTGTTCCAAGGCACCCTGGTGTGCCTTCAGACCTGATAAGGTGTGCCACTGCCTGATATTTAGATCCAGACCAGCATCCTTCTGTTCCCAGCAACTCACAGCAACAAGAATCAGCAGTGGTGACTATTAAACATGTAGGAGCTCCTTTTTGAGACACTCGGTTCTGTTACCAGTAAGCCCTGGATTTTCAGTGTCAGCTGGCTGGTACAGGATGGTTAGTGGGGAGGATCCATTCAAATACATCCCCCTCCTTCCCCAGGGTTTGGAATGGCTGACCCCTGGGTAGGGTATATAACCGCTCTCTTGGTACAGTTTAGGAGGCAGTCCTTTTGGTTAATACAAAGCACAGAGGTAGAGAGAAAGGTTAGATTTTGTTGTTTTGCAGGCCCAGTCATAGAAGCCAAGCAAGCCCTGCCTTAGTGGTTCTGACCAGGGTAGGGAGGGTCTATCTTTTCTAGGCAACAACCTGGCTGCTTTGGATTGTTCTCTTTGGGTACATTTTTTAGAATTTAACCTTTTAAGTGATAGGAGCCTTACTGGAGCCTGTACACCTCCTGGGCCCAGGGAATGGGGAACCCTGGATCTGGGGCTGTGCAAGGTTAGGGAAGACCTGCCCATCTGAGGTGGTGATCCTCTGCAAGGGAGATCCGGTCTTATTTTCTTTTTGGGGAACCAAAGAAGTTTATTTACAGGATCTAAAAGTGTTTTCTGCCCCTCTTCCTACCCATCAGTGGAGCTGTGAGTCCTGCAGTTCCATCAAGGATGCTTTCCACCAGAGATCTCATCAAGTTCAGGATATCTAACAGTGAGTAAGAAATCATCTTTAAAAAAAGAGGGCACCCATTCAGATTCTTCACAAACCCTTGGGAGAGAGAGATAAATTTACTTTCTGTGCAGTGATAGATTCTTGCCATCTGTGAAGGGTTTCCCACCAACTCAAGGGGACCTAACCAAAGGAGAGCACTGCTCAGCCTAATCCAGGAGGGTGCTTGTATTCCCAGCTGTTATGCTTAAAGGGTGTTTGGGTGGATTCATGGGTACTGTGGGAGATGACCACACCCACGGGGAGGATCCCCGTGAGGCGCCACAGTACTGGGCTAAACGTAGGATGCACAAACAGAGAGTTAGTTCTTTATTTATACAGCTTGAAGTGTACCATCAGAGGTGGCAGTAGTGAGGTAGTCTGGATGTAGCAGTCTCAGGACCCTCGGCAGAGGGGACCCTTCTCACCCCGTTGGTAAAGGGGAATTCCGGTGTAGGTTTCCCAGCAAGGCAGTACTATCAATGGGATAGATTGAGAGTTAGATTACTCACTAGATGGTTACTGTAGGTATGCGATTCCACCAGGTTGAAGAAGATGGCACAGGCACTGAGGCAGGGAGAGCAGGCCCTCGAGGAGCGAGTACCTGATCCCTTTAAGGCACCTGAAAGAAAGCAGAGGGCCCCCGAGAAGCGGGTACCCAGGTTAGCAATACCCCGAAGGGCAGAGAGAGAGCTTCCAGTGGCAGCACGGAAGCGGCAGAGTAGCTTAGACCAGCCGAGACCAATCCTTTGCTAACTCAATGAGCTAGCAACTTAGTACAGGCCATATACCCGGATGGCATGATGTCAGTAGAGGGGAACACCCCCAAGGTTCACACCAATGCTGGAATAAAGATGTGGGTGGCGTGCGCGCGCACCCTAGTAGGCCCTTGGTAGGAGCATGGCGGAAGGCAGCACCATAGCCATTCCAGGGACGCTGGAGAAGTTGGCTTGTAGACACAGCGGTAGCCATTTTCCCAAGGGAAGCGGGAGGAGCAGTGAACAAGGTGAGGCAAACGGGTCGAAGCCGTCTAGCACCAACGGACAGAACAGTACCCCCCTTCAAAGGGTTTCCTACCTGGTCTTGGTTTCTGAGGATGCATTCTGTGGAATTCTTGTAGCATCTCTATATCCAAAATATTAGCCAAAGGAGTCCACGAGTTATCTTCAGGTCCATAACCCTCCCATGACAGGAGGAATTCCCATACTCTGCCTCTTTTTCTTACGTCAAGGACAGCATCTACCTTGTACTCGATGTCTTCTTCTGCATCTATTGGTGTAGGTTCAGGTGTCCTGTTAGAGAACTCACTAAGGATCAATGGCTTCAATAGTGAGACATGGAACGCATTATGATTCTTCAATGTAGGTGGTAGCTTCAGACTATAGGTGAGATTGCCCAATCGTTGGAGAATGGGAATAGGTCCAACGAAGCGTGGAGCGAAACGAGCTGAAGGTATTTTAAGTGTTAAGTGCTTAGGGGCGGATTTTAAAATCCCTGCTCGCGTAAATCCGCCCGGATTTACGTGAGCAGGGCCTTGCGCGCCGGCGAGCCTATTTTGCATAGGCCACCGGCGCGCGCAGAGCCCCGGGACGCGCGTAGGTCCGGGGTTTTCTGAAGGGGCCGTGTCAGGGCGGGGCCGAACGACGCGGCGTTTTGGGGGCGGGCCCGGGGCGTGGTTTCGGCCCGGGGCGGGCCCGGGGGCGTGGCCGCGCCCTCCGGAACCGCCCCCGGGTCGGGTCTCGGCACGCCAGCAGCCCGCTGGCGCGCGTGGATTTTCGTCTCCCTCCGGGAGGCGTAAATCCATGGATAAAGGTAGGGGGGGTTTAGATAGGGCCGGGGGGGTGGGTTAGGTAGGGGAAGGGAGGGGAAGGTGAGGGGAGGGCGAAAGAAAGCCTTGCTGGCGCCGATCCAGGATTTTATAAGATACGCGCGGCTACGCGCAGCCGTCTGCGAATGACAGGCACAACAATTATGAGTATTCAGTACAAAGCAAGCAGTATTCTAAAGCTAAAAAAGTCCAAAGAAATTCTGTTATAAATGAACCAGGATAAACAGTCATTTTATTAACTTCAATACAGGACATCTGATAGAATTCAATTCCATCTCTAATACTATTTAACAAACAACTTCCATTCAGCATCTGAATATATTATAAGAAACAGGGAGTCCATTACAGAAAAGAGCAGTTATAAAGGAAACAAAGCAATAATATTCTTAACCTAGTAATACCCCCTATAAGATGATTCCTGCAGGTTTGTTATCTATGCCCGTACTTGGAAGCTATAATCAGGAATGTGAGTCCAGATAACTTCGTGGCTGTGCTGGATCCTGAAAAACATAGTATTTATTTATTTTATTTTATGCTTTTTTATATACCGGCATTCGTAGGACACATCATGTCGGTTTACATATAACTGAGAAAGGAAAATACAATGAACGCTTATAGTAGGTTAACTAGATAACATAAGAAAGTACATATTTAAGAGATGAGTAACGAGCAGGTAAAATTATGTAGTACATATTGGATATTTAACTTATCCAAAATTAATTAAATAAATTTAAGTGAAAAAAACTTGAGAAGCTTAAATACAATCTTAGGTAGATATTGGAAAAGATGATAATATGTACATATGACGGCCAGGGTAGAGGAGGGGGGGGGGGAAATAGAGAGGGGGGGTGAGGGTAAGGGCGGGGATGAGAGAGGGGCAAGGGGAAAAGGGTGATAAGAGGATATCTAGCGTGTTGAAATATTAAAACACATTTCGAAGGATAACAGAAAATAAATTTTGCTCCTCTACTTATGGCTTCTGGGCGCATTTGAAGGAAACTCCTCCTTCTCTCCTGCGTAACTTTAGTTATATCAGGAAATATCCACAATCTATAACCATGAAACATCAAATCTTGATTTCTAAGGTAATTTCTTAAAATAGAATCTCTTTCAGAGGTAAAAACAAATGAGACGAAAAGAGTTTCCCTAGTTGTTATTTTAGTTTCCAGAGTCATTTCAAGGAGCGTGGATACATTCAAAGACTCTTCTTTTCCTTTTTGAGATACTTCCTCAATTATTTTCTTCTCTTTAAGACTAGGCAAATAATATATTTTAGTCAGAGCCGGTATGGCCTCTTCCGGAAATTTCAAAATGTCTTTGACATAACTTCGAAATAGGTCTCTTGCTGAGAGACCTTTAACTTTAGGAAAATTTAATATGCGAATATTGGCTCGTCTAAGTTCGTTCTCTAGCCTCTCCACTCTAGTATAATTTATTGTTTCCGATTTTACGAAATTATTTTGAATATCTTTAATGGTTTGAATCTTTTTTTCATTCTCCAGCATTCTTTTCTCCAAATTATTTACTTTCACATCAATATTTTTTACTTGTTGTAAATTTTCTCTAAGTAGTGAGGACATATTTTTTATAGAAGAATCCATGACTACAAACATACTCCAGATTGTGTCCACAGTTATTTCTTTAGGTTTAGATAAAGAATGAATACCAGCTACTTGTATCTCCAGCTCACTCCTCCCTGTAGCCCCAAGTTCTCCACTCTCTCCATATTTCAGGAGATTCGAAGCCGCCTGATCCCTGGAGCCCCGATCTTCCTGGCTCACCGAAAGTAGCGCCTCACTTGCGTCCTTCCTCGGGATTGCTGTTTTTTCTGGCGCCATTCTTTCTTCTAGCCACTCAACAGCAGCTTCTGCTGATAATCCAAATATCTCCGATGGCGGGTTGGGAGCTTCCGGAGCGCTGGGACTGAGGGATGTTTCCTCAACAAGAGAACCCGTTGTCTGCTCACCCACGGGAATCTCAGCATTTCCTCCTGCCAGCTGAATCCTGCCAGGTCCCACAAACAGACACTCGATCCTCGGTTGTCTCAGATCCACCGGAGTAGAGGTAATATTGGCCTTTTGTTTCGCCTTTCGTTTGGTGTGCGGCATGAAGATAAGAAATTCTTAAATTGTAAATAAGAACAGGCAAATTTCAATTGCAGCTGGAGAGCGAGGTCTGTGCGTCTCATCTATAGGGTGGCCATCTTGGACTCCCCCAGTCATAAAGATTCTGAATACTCTCCTCATTTTTCCCAATGTTCAGTGTAACCATGCTTATGGCTTTCATTTTGTACAAAAAAGCCTTCTATTCTGATGGCAGCAAAAGAACCTGAAGCTTTATTCTCAATACAAAACATATACAAAATTACACCCAAAATAATATTGTTAGGTCAACACTCATGTTTTTAATAAATTAAAAATGCTGAGTGAAATAGGGTTTCAAGCATGAACTGACAGCCCTAATTCTAACTGCATCATTTTATACGTTACAGCGTTAATGCACATGAAAAATACCGTAGCGCACGGCACGAATGCAAAATTTTGAGGGGGGGGGGGCAGGATCAGGGAGGAGTTTTGGTTGGGAATTAGTTAAATTACATGGTTTTAATGCTAGAAATGACTACACCTTTTTCCCTGGTGTTAAGCTGTGCAATATTCCTGAAATGGCCATAACACAATTTGTGATAAATTTTGAGAATTGTATTTTGGCCATTCCTGGGCTTGTAGAGAGAGGGGGAGGGGGGAGAGGCAGATGGAGATCCTTTGGGGAAGGTCTCACTCTGTGCATCTATTTATATCTCTATAGGAGGGCCACCTAATAGGTCCAGGTAAGGTGTTAGTTGTGGTTTAGGGTTCAGGGGCCAGTTTCGCATGTAGAGTGAGATGTACGAACAGCACCTTGGTGAAGATTTGGCGGGTCCTCCCTCTAGGTGCGTGCGCGCGGCTGTGCCCACATCTTAAAGACCCAGCAGCTCGAGTTCCCGCAGGGCCCACCAGATGACGTCATCAAACCTGGCTTATTTAGGCCTGCTTCTCCAGCATCTCATCGACTTGGCAACAAGTTCCTTCGTGCTGCGTTTTCCTTGCTGTTCCTGCCTTCCAAGTGCCTGTTCCTGCCTTCCAGTCCTGTTCCTGCTCCTTCTCCCTCGGACGGACCTCCCTGGCTTTGACTTTGGACCGGACTTCACACTTCTTGCTCACCGCCAGCCCTGGACTTCGGATCGGACTTCATACTTCTCCTTCGCCGCCTCCCCTGGACTTTCGGATCGGACCTCACGCCTCTTGTTCGCTGCCTGCCCAGGACCTCAAATCATCACTCGTCAGAGCTTCATCACAGGGTTCCACCTAAGTCCAGCTGGCCCCGGCACCCAAGGGCTCAACCTGTGGGGAACGGGATTGGTAGTGGTGAGGACTACTCCCATCAGAAAACCTGATAAAGAGTTGTCTAGGGGATTGTAAAGCCAGATGGAACAAGAAGTACAGGACTACTGGGAAGTGTAGTTCTCAGATCTTTGACAGAGATTTAAGAAGGATCAACTTCAGCAATCAGGGAAATGTCTGGTGTTAATTGGGTGACACAGATGAGATTGATAAGATATTGCATGAAAACCAACCTGGCTCTTAAACATTACCTTTCAGGAAGACAGAATAAGGCAGGGAGCCCAGAAGGGAAAGGGGTTACCTGGACCCAGTAGTATAAGGACCTACAGCCTTCTCTTAAGGTGTAAAGCTGAAAAAGGTATAGTTGGGAAATGTGCTATATGATCCTAGGAAACTGGGCTGGTATTAACCTGAGTTGTAACGTCATCATTCTGGGGTGATCCCAGTGTCTGAAGAGAGAGAAGTTGGAAAGTTAAGGCGTGAAGTAAAGGCTGCTATCTGAAATGAAGCTGTTTTGATTGCAAGTACCTAATTTTGAGTGGAGTGTTCCAGAAAACTGTTAGCAGATTGTACATAGCCCAGCCAGTAGTCTATTACACCCACACATTGTAAAATGTGATTCCTTTTGTTGGCCAAAGAAGGAAAATAATTTCCTGTTATGAATTTTTCTGTCTAAATTGGGTGAATTGAGCCCAACAAGAATAAAAATGTATTTCAGTGATTAGAATAAAGATGAAAAGTCTATTTACAAAAGTTCACTAGGGGTAACAAGAAAATAATTTTTGTACTTCATTTTTTCCTTCAGGACTTCACATTATTTTAATGAAGTTAAATATAACCACAGTTATTTATGATTTTATAGTGTGAATTTGGGTGTTTTGGAAAGCATTCTCTCTCTATGAAAAAAGAGTAGCACAGTAGTAAATGATAAAAGGAGCAATGGGCTCATCCAGTCAGCAAAGTGGCTGTGCATGCAGCTCTAAATATGCAGAAAAACTACAATATAAACATCAAATGTGCCCTCCTTAACCACACTCAATGAAAGTGAAATGAACTGCTAAATATTTAAAACACAAATTTGTTAAAGGCAAGTGGTGGTAGTTTCATATAATCACTGTTATCAGTACCATCCCGATTATAAAGTGTTGTTCAACTTATAATCATTAACTAGCCCACAGACTCTCAACAAACCAATGAAATAGCAGCAAGAAAAATAAATTCCTAAACACTGAAAAATAGGAAATCATAAAGATCTTGCAGAAACTACATATCAGTCTTGTAGAACAGGCCAAAGAGCTACAAGGACTCCAAGAGAGTAACAATATAGAGCTCAATATTCAGCGACGGCGCAAATGTACAACTTATTCAGCTAAAGTTGACTGGATCAATTGTCACAGATATTAAGTGGAGTGCTGCTGATTAAGCACGCTGCTGAATGTAGCAGAATAAAATCCTTATTAGACAAATAAACTTATCTGACTAACTGGAAGTTTGCTGTCTGGCACAACCAGACATAGCTAGATAAGTTAACCAGCTAACTCTTAATAACGGACTTGGATACATTATCCAGCTAACTTAACTCCACCCTAGAATACCCCTGGAAGGTCTCCAACTTATCTGACTAACTTTTATCTGGCTAAACAGCTGGATAGTAGAGATGTGCATTCGCTTTTGCTGAATTGGACAATTTCAATGAAATTGTCCAATTCGGCATGTTTCGGGGAGCCCGAAAAACAATCGGGATTTTCCTGTTTTTTCATGAAAATTCGTTTTTCAGATTAGTGCGCACTAACGGGAGTTAGTGCGCACTAACAAACACTAGCAAAAGGTAATAAAATCTAACGGTTTTTGTTAGTGCGCCCTAAGGGGGAGTTAGGGCACACTAACTCAAAAAATGATTTTTCGTGAAAAAAAGACCCGAATCGCAAAAAAACGACATTTCCTGCAGCGGCCAAAAAACGAAGAATGACACAAACACAAAAAACGATTCACATCTCTACTGGATAGGTCAGATGTGTTTAGAGCAATGGGAAAATTAAAGCCTGCAGTTTGTCCGGCTAAGTCCCAAACTTTGCTGGACAAAGCATCTGAATATTGAAAGTAACAACCAAATCTGTTTTTTCTCATCCATAGCCAGATATAGACCAACATCTCCTCCTAGATCACCAGCAGATGTAGATCATCTGTCCACAGCTGAATAAGTATAGAAAAGCAGTCTATCATAATCACCAAATTGTGGTATGTTTTAAAAAGAGAAGCTGTATTTTAATAAGGAATAACCAAGCTCTAGTAGGACAGTACTAGTTAACACAAAACCATAAACTCACTATGAATACAAGCTAATGAAATATGTAGCCCAGATGTAATATCTGGCTCTCTGTCAAAAATGATTACAATATTGTTGTATACACATATTGTAGTAACACAGGCAACTGGATCTCATCAGGCAGCTCTTGTTTTCTTTTATGGAGAAGGTGTTAGTGACAAACATAGATGAAGGTTGGCAGTGTAGAACAACTGTTGCTTTCAAATAAAATCACATTGTCTTCCTTGTCTTCTAGCACAGATTTTTCTTCCTTGTCTTTGATTTTCTCTCTCTCTCTCTCTGTTGCTCCTGCTATATTTGCTTCTTCACAGGCATGGTCTTCCTGTTGAATTTTAGCAAACAGGAAGGTTGTTGCAATTATCTAAAATGCATTTCAGGATCTTATTCTCATCTCAGCTGCTCTTGGGAATGCACAAACTTGGTTTTGGCTGAACACTACTGACAGTTTTCCCTCCTCCTCCTCCTCCACTTCCATTGCTGGATATTAGTTTTGTTTTCATTTATTTATATTTAGCTCACACATTTTCACTGGTAGCTCAAGGCAAGTTATATTCAGATGCCATAGGTATTTTCCCTGTTCCCAGAGGGCTTACAATCTAAGGGGCTTATTCATTAAATGCCCATATTGTGCATTAATGCCTGTTTTTGTGCAAAACAATTTTGCATAATGTGGTAAAATATCACACTGCTCATATGCAAATAGGGAAATTATGCAAATTATGCAGATGAGGGAGGTCTTCAGCTTCTTATAGTAACATGATTCTCTTCAAGCTACTTTGAAACTTTGGGAACTCTACTCTTCATCTATAACTCAACTATTATCGCATATGTCTCTTTCGCTAAATAGATCCAAAACGGAAATCCTATATTTGAGTAATAAAGTTACTGAGAAAATGGATATTGAGATAAAATCCCTCTCACCGGCATATAAAATTAACTATGAAGTAAGAGATTTAGGTCCTATTCTTGATGCTGAGTTAAATATGAAAGCTTATATTAAAGCTATCAATAAAGATGGTCTTTTTAAACTTCACATTTTAAAAAAACTTAGACCGTTTCTTCATTCTGGGGATTTTCGCACAGTGCTTCAGGCTCTGATTTCTCCAAAGTTGGACTATTGTAATGCGTTATTGTTAGGAGTACCAAATGTCACTCTTCGCCCTTTACAGCTACTTCAAAATGCAGCAGCCCGCCTTTTGTCTAATAGGAAGAAATTTGATCATATTACACCAGTTCTGATAGAACTCCATTGGTTGCCGATTCATGCAAGAATTCAATACAAATGTCTAACTCTTATTCATAAGACAATATATGGGGATCATTCCGAATGGCTTAATGCCTCTCTCAGGATCCATACTCCGGTTAGAAATTTAAGATCTCTGGGAAAAGCATTGCTTACAGTTCCTTCTCCAAAAGCGGCACATTTGAATTCAGTTAGAGATAGGACTTTGTCTTTGGCTGGTCCTAAAATTTGGAATTCCCTTCCTGTTGATATTAGAACGGAAACTTGTATCCAGAAATTTAAGAAATTGATAAAGACTTGGCTATTTGAACAGGCTCTTTTAGAGTCAAGTTGAGTTATTTAACATCTTAGATTCTCTTATTGATTATATAGAATTTTAGTGTTATTGTTTTTTAAGTTAAATTAATCTATTTTTAGATTTTTTAGTAATATTTTATGTTTTAAGATGTACTATATGTGTATTAAATAGACTTAGAAATGTCTTTTATAGAGATTATAAATGTATGATGTATTTTATTATTGATGTTAATTGACAAAAATGTGCGTCTCTATGATCGTATAGATCTGTATTGACGTTTTACTCTGTTAACCGTCTTGATTTCTTTTTGAGGAAAGTCGGTATATAAAGATTTGTAAATAAATAAATAAATAAATAAATAAATAAATATCACGTGATAACACTGGAAATATTACAGATTTGATGGAGCAATAACAATAGTTAGGGGATACAAAATGAAGTTAATAGATGATACATTTACAACTAATAAGAGAAAATATTTCTTTACTCAACACATAATTAAGCTTTGGATTTCATTTCCAGAGGATGTGGTGAAAGCTATCAGTGTATGTTTGGACAAGTTCCTGGAGGAAAAATCCATAAACCATTATTAAGGTGGAGTTGCAGAAATCCACTGCTCATCTCTGGAATAAATAGCATGGAATCTATCTACCTTTTGGGAACCTGCCAAATACTTGTGACCTGGATTGGTTACTGTTGGAAACTAGATACTAGGCTTGATGGAATTTTGATCTGACCCATTATGGAAGTCATATTCTTATGTAAGCTCTTCCACTCTGTGCAAGTTGTGTGTGATGCACACATGTACATCCTTAATATGGTGGCGAGGTTCCCAGGGGCCACCCATGATGCATATATTGGCTATTTGTCAGCACTCTGAGAATGAGAAGTATTGTGATGGATGGCTACTGAGTAAAACTGTTTAACACTTATTTCCTTGCTTGTTCTGTTCTCTTAAGGCTTTCTGGCATATGGCTGGAAGAAGAGTTTAGGTTTGGATCTGAGCAGCTATAATGTATAGTGTCAACAAAGGCCATCTATCTGTATCTCCTTCATTGCCTATCCCTGCTACCTCTAAGTGGGGCCATTAGAGGCAGCACTCAGAGTTTGTCCTAATGTATTAGGGTGGCAGCAGTTCTAGCATGACAGCTGAGCATCCCTCTTACTATGTGTTAAACATGACACAAGTGCCTCCACAATCTCAATCAATATAATCTCTAATGCACTGTAGCTGGATAATCAGTACATGGTAAACCCATCTGGGATAGAACAATGAAGCTAATTTGGTTAAGTAGAAATTAGGACTCTTTGACTCCCCCAAAGAACAATATTAAAAAACTAGCCTTATGCCCATCACCTGTTCTCAACTCCAGACTACATTAGGCCCCATAACTTTTACATTATGTTGTTAACCCCAGTTTTTGTTATCCAGGTTCAATCTACCTGTTTACTGTAAGACATCGCCTTGTCATATTTATTGTTTTAATGTAAACCGACTTGATTAGTAATTCTGTTACTGGAAATTCGGTATATAAAAGTGCTAAATAAATAAATAAATAAATAGGAACAGAAAAGTTATTAGAAGGTATAGAACCAGAGCACATGCACAGTGTTGCACAGTGTGACACATGCATCATCTGGTTCCTGTCCACAGTACTCACTATAAACCTTTTTGTTGAAGCTAGGATTCCACAAGTAGGGGATATATTTGGCTTGCCCTATCAATCTTCATCACCATTCTAGGTGTTTCAACTCCAGATTTAGGCCCATTGCATGTTAGCAATACCTGTTATCTTAGTGCCCTGGCTGTTTTTTTGGCAGTCAGGGCTCAATCTGTTGGCATGAAACAGTCCAAAACCTGGTGTACACTTACCTGCAAAACCCAAGATGGGTGACCAAAAAAAGATAGCCTTATAAAGAGGTCATCTGCATTAGGAATTTATCACGGCAAACTCTTACAGGAAAGAACAGAAAGACTTATTTACTTGGGATGCTTATATGGCCTAAGCCCAGAGATACAAATGTCTATTTGGGTATAGAAAATCATGTGGTCTTAGGCTAATGAGGATACCAAGCCTTTGGCTGCTATGTAGTTAAGGTTACAGGTACTGTAGATCTCAGAGCAGGAAGCATTTAGTATCCTTTCTGTTTTTAAATATCTCATGTCTATATTAGAGAGAAACCTTATAAACTGTGGTTGGATGTTTCATCACAAGATAGGATCTGACTTGGGGAGGAATCAAAGTAAGAACTTCAGTTATATGATTAGGTTGGCAAGTTTTTGTTCACTCAAGTCTGGACTCTCAATGTGTCCAATGCCACAGCTTTAAAAGGGAGGTTATATACAGTAGCAAAGCCTCTAGGGTCAGCCATGTTATACACTGTGATTATTGAGCCAGGTTATTTAATTCTGAAGGACAAGCTCTCTCTATGAGCTTGTGAAAGAGTGGAATTACTACTCCTCCATAACCTGCACAGGGAAAACCCATAGAGAGAGAGAGCGAGCTCTATGTGAGGGATCCTGCTGTGTAGGATAAGAGGCAGAGCCCAGCTGGGATCAAGAGGCCCCCACATCTCCAGGAGAAGGAGCTGCTGAACCCTCTCTATAACAAGGTATGATGTCAGTGCACTGCTAGAAGTTAAGTAGTCTATTAGTATTGTAGTAGGTGGCTGAAAGTGTTTAATAAAACTATAATCTATAATGAAGAAAGGCTGAAGTCTGAGTGTCTGTGTCTCCAGCCTAAGAAAGGTGCTTGACTATCCCACACATGGTGGGGTACTGTGTACAATTCTGGTCGCCGCATCTCAAAAAAGATATAGTTGCGATGGAGAAGGTACAGAGAAGGGCAACCAAAATGATAAAGGGGATGGAACAGCTTCCCTATGAGGAAAGGCTGAAGAGATTAGGGCTGTTCAGCTTGGAGAAGAGACGGCTGAGGGGGGATATGATAGAGATCTTTAAGATGATGAGAGGTCTTGAATGAGTAGATGTGACTCGGTTATTTTCACTTTCGAATAATAGAAGGACTAGGGGGTATTCCAAAAACCAAGCCAAAAACCAGGCCACAAGAACCTGGCAATTACCCAAACACTAAGAAGAACCCATGCTACTGATGCAATTAATAGCAGTGGCTATTCCCTAAGTATAATTGATTAATAGCCATTAATGGACTTCTCCTCCAAGAACTTATCCAAACCTTTTTTGAACCCAGCTACACTAACTGCACTAACTACCTTCTCTGGCAACAAATTCCAGAGCTTTATTGTGCGTTGAGTGAAAAAGAATTTTCTCCGATTAGTCTTAAATGTGTTACTTGCTAACTTCATGGAAGAAGATACAGTGTGCACACTGGGGGCACACTGCATCCGTCGGTCTTCGACGACTTCGCCCCGCCTACCTCCCTCTACTTGCGGATCCTCCCACTCACCTTGGACTGATGGCCGCCGTGGCGTCTGCTTGCCATTCTCTCTGGCGTCCCCGGACCAGCTTTGGTGCTGCCTCCCACCATTCTCCTTCAAGGTACGTCTAGGGTGCGCACCCACACACCGCCCTCATCTTTATCTTCACGTCAGCGCGAACCTCAGGGGCGTCCCCCTGTTCTGACATCACGACTCCAGGGTATATCTGCCTACAGTATTTGCTAGCTCGTTGAGTTAGCAACAGGATTCATACGGATGGGATTTGCTCTCTGTTCCTAAGCTACTCTGCCACTACAGCTCTACCTGGAACTCTTACTACCCTTCGAGGTTGCTAACAGGGTACCCGCTCTTCGGGGGCCTCTCTGCTTCTTTCAGGTGCTATCAGGAAACCGGTACTCGCTCCTCGAGGGCCCATGTTCCCTGTGTCGCTGCCTGCTACTTCTACCCTTCTACTTGGAAGAACTAACTTACAGTCACCATCAGTGAGTACAGATAACATCTCTCTCTAAGGTACTGCTTCGCTGGAATCAGGTACTCGCTCCTCGAGGGCCTGCTCTCCGCTTCGGTGCCGGACCTCTCATCTAGTGGAATCTCTGCTACTGCTAGTGAGTACAACACCACTGAGTCTCTCTGCTCTATGGGATCAGGTACTCGCTCCTCGAGGGCCTGCTCTCCCTGTCGTGGAGCTCTCCTATTTCTATTTGGGACTCTGAAATGCTAATCTTATTGTGTACTCATTTCTCTCAGTCTCTTTCCACTACAACACTGCTCTACAGAGGATCCACTGTTCCAGCGTTCTTTGAGAGATGCACCCAGCCGGGCTCTACAACCACTACTCACTACTGCCACCTCTGGTGGTTCCATAAACTGTTTAATAAAAAGATTCAAATCTGTGTTTGTCTGGCCGGAGTTTAGCCTGACACTGTGGTCCCTCACGGGACTGCCCCCCGGGGGCGTGGTCAGCTGCCACAGTGTCCAAGGATCCACCCAAACACCATTAACTGTAACAAATACACTGAGTAGAAGTCAGGTTCATTGCAGCGAACTTTGGAACACTCACACAGCAGTCATCATCTACACTGTCCTAGCTGGGCAAGACTGAGCTCTTCTTTGCCTTAAAGTCTCAAACTTGTCTAGTTAGGACAGTGTAGATGGTAATCGCTATGTTGGTGTTCCGAAGTTTACTGCTCTATTGTAATTAAGTATACTTTTATTTCCCAGGACTTCATGCCATTAGGCTTCCTCATGGAAGGATAGGCTCTGTGTGCCTGAAACATCTGAGAGAAAGGTAAAGAAGGGTGCGAGGAGTCAAGGAGGATGCAGCTGACCATGTTACCTTTGCATTCCTTACAGGCAAAGAACTCCTCTTTATCTAAAGGTCTCCTATAGTTTTTCTCCTTGTGCATATTGCAAAGGCTGCTGCCTATTTTCCATGTGGGGCCAGTAGCACAGACAGCATACTTTGGTAAAAGAGCTGGCCCACTAGCAAACACATTTCCATGCACCCGTTAGTTTATCCTCACTAGGTGCCAGGCAAGCATCTATTATCTAACATGTGTCTGTTACAGGCAGGGGTATCGGGGTCATAGGTGCCACATTGCAGGTGTTAAGCCTCTAGTGTGTTCTTAAAGCATATAATGGTTAGGGATGTGAATCGTTTTTTGACGATTTAAAATATCGTCCGATATAGTTTAAATCGTCAAAAAATCGTTAGGGCCACGATACAATACCAATTCCCCCGATTTATCGTTAAAAAATCGTAAATCGGGGGAAGGGGGAGGGCAGGAAAACCGGCACACTAAAACCCCCTAAAACCCATCCCCGACCCTTTAAATTAAATCCCCCACCCTCCTGAACCCCCCCCAATGCTTTAAATTACCTGGGGATCCGGCGGTGGTCCAGAACGGCGGCGGTCCGGAACGGCCCCCTCAATAGAATCGTGTTGTCTTCAGCCGGCGCCATTTTTCAAAATGGCCGCCGCAAAATGGCGGCGGCCATAGACAAAAACGATTCGACGGAGGAGGTCGTTCCGGACCCCCGCTGGACTTTTGGCAAGTCTTGTGGGGGTCAGGAGGCCCCCCCAAGCTGGCCAAAAGTTTCCTGGGAGTCCAGCGGGGTTCCGGGAGCAATTTCTTGCCGCGAATCGTTTTCGTACGGAAAATGGCGCCGGCAGGAGATCGACTGCAGGAGGTCGTTCAGCGGGGGTTCCGGACCGCCGCTGAACAACCTCCTGCACTCGATCTCCTGCCGGCGCCATTTTCCGTACAAAAACGATTCGCGGCAAGAAATCGCTCCCGGAACCCCGCTGGACTCCCAGGAAACTTTTGGCCAGCTTGGGGGGGCCTCCTGACCCCCACAAGACTTGCCAAAAGTCCAGCGGGGGTCTGGAACGACCTCCTCCGTCGAATCGTTTTTGTCTATGGCCGCCGCCATTTTGCGGCGGCCATTTTGAAAAATGGCGCCGGCTGAAGACAACACGATTCTATTGAGGGGGCCGTTCCGGACCGCCGCCGTTCTGGACCACCGCCAGATCCCCAGGTAATTTAAAGCATTTGGGGGGGGTTCGGGAGGGTGGGGGATTTAATTTAAAGGGTCGGGGTGGGTTTTAGGGGGGTTTAGTGTGCCGGCTCACGATTTTAACGATTTTTCACGATAGTTTACACACCCAAATGGCAACAATACGATTCCCTCCCCCTCCCAGCCGAAATCGATCGTTAAGACGATCGAGGACACGATTCACATCTCTAATAATGGTAGCAATGTATAATAATTGCTGGGCAAACATACAAGACCCCTCTGATAGGAAGCTTTATAGTACAGAGCCTACAGCAAGGAGGTAGGGATTAGTTCTCATGCAGGCACCTTTGTTTTGGGTGTGATGTTGAGTAGTTGTTTATATGTAACAGTGATCCTCTTGCTGCCAGATATATGGCATCAGTTGAATTTCCTGGCGTAGACTTCTAAGATCACGGTGGAGCGAACTGCCTTGCAGATGTATGTCTTCTTGGATCCTGGCCATTGTGAAATCTGGCATCGGTGGGGGTTCTTGTGGTTCCAGCTGAACTGTTTGGATTGTGGGGCAATGTATGCACTGCTGTTGAAGCTTGTGCTGCAGCCCCATCTGCTCCTCCTGCACTTGCCATGGAATGCTGGTGGTAGCCAAGGTTTGCAGGGCTGCCTTCCAAGGAAGATCAGGAATCCAGCTTGGTAAAAGAAAAACCTAAACAGACACAAAAAGGAATCACCAAATAGCTAATAGCTCGCAATGCCACTCCCAAACATTGTTAATCTTATATTATTTTTATTTTTTTCGTAAAATGTAGTATTTTATTATAGAATTTAAAACCGCATCAGCAAGCCTGATGATGTGCCTTATATCTTTCAAAGGCCGTCCGGACTACTCAATCATTTGCAAAATTTCATTCATGTGGTAGAAATTAAGAAATGTTGTAATCACCGGTCATGGCCTGTTTAATCCGGAGGGCCTCCTGCCTAGGCAATGCACCCTTTCAATTGACACAGGGCCCAGCATATCTGGCAGTTCCCAGGCCCTGGGCAGCCAGGATTCCAACACGCCGTGGAGGTCAGAGATAGACTCCGGCAAACCTATGAAGCGCAGGTTACTGCGCCTCGAGCGGTTCTCCAAATCATCGATTTTTTTTTCGCTGGCTTTCGCCACCACAGCTTTCGCTGCTGTGAATTTGTGTTCAAGTGTCAGCATCTGCTCATCAATGCCAGACAGATGAGTTTCAGCCTCCACTATTCACGTGGCCTTATCTTCCCTAAGAGCCCCTTTAACCCCTCATTCATCTAATGGTCCAACCAACTCCCTCACAGGTTTCTTGCTCCGGATATAGTTTAAAAAGATTTTATTATGAGTTTTTGCCTCTTAGGGCCAACAGCCACTGAAGCGTGTCAAAACGTTCATGGATTTTCCCCAGGTTTTCATCAATCGCATTTAAAATTGTGCTGGCCATATCATTCATGTCACCTGACAGTGGCCTATTTCCCGCTCATCTGCTAAAGGAGAAGCAGTAGGTAAAATAAAGACTATTTTGAAATAAAATACACTAAGCCAAGCTAGGAAGTAAAAGGGGGGATGATAAGGGGAATGGAACAACTCCCCTATGAGGAAAGACTAAAGAGGTTAGGACTTTTCAGCTTGGAGAAGAGACGACTGAGGGGGATATGATAGAGGTGTTTAAAATCATGAGAGGTCTAGAACGGGTAGATGTGAATCAGTTATTTACTCTTTCGGATAGTAGAAAGACTAGGGGGCACTCCATGAAGTTAGCATGGGGCACATTTAAACTAATCGGAGAAAGTTCTTTTTTACTCAACGCACACTTAAACTCTGGAATTTGTTGCCAGAGGATGTGGTTAGTGCAGTTAGTGTAGCTGTGTTTAAAAAAGGATTGGATAAGTTCTTGGAGGAGAAGTCCATTACCTGCTATTAAGTTCACTTAGAGAATAGCCACTGCCATTAGCAATGGTAACATGGAATTGACTTAGTTTTTGGGTACTTGCCAGGTTCTTATGGCCTGGATTGGCCACTTTTGGAAACAGGATGCTGGGCTTGATGGACCCTTGGTCTGACCCAGTATGGCATTTTCTTATGTTCTTATGTTCTTATGGGGAAATGCTGGAGGAAGAGATAAGAGATGGTGAGACGGGAAATACTGGGGGAGAAGGGAAGGAGAGACAGGAGACACTGGTGGAAGAAGGGAGGAAGAGAGGAAAGTGGGGAGAAGCTAGAAAGAGAGCAAAGCCACTGGATGTGGAGGGGAAGGAAGACAGAAAGGTGGAAAGAAGAGGGGAGATGCTAGAAGAGGGGAAGATTGGTACTGGCCTGGCAGAAGAAAAGGGGAGACACTGGGAAGCGAGGAAAGATTATTGGGGATAGAGAAGGGAGATGCTAAGGGAAGAGGTCAGTAAAATGTTTATCTAGCTCTGTCAATGATTTGGAAATGTTGCAGGTCTTTCTTACAAAAAGTTTGAAACCCCCTGTATTTAACCACCCCCTGCTGGAACTCCATTCTCTTTTGCCAAAGTGCTTAATATTTTTTTTTTCTTGTTCTGGCTTCTGCCCACCAAAATAAACTCTGATATTTACCTGGAAATATGAAAAGCCATTTTTTCCTGCTGATCTTCTCCCATTTTTTGTTACAATAAATGCTGATAAATTCCTGGGGAAATAAATATAAAATCTGAAAACAAAGGCCACTACACATGGCATACAATATGACAGAATAAAAAAGAGATTTTATTTTAGCTAATTTACCTATTTTTCCAAATGATATTATAAAGTTGAAGTAGACAGGCCAGATATTTTGTTAATTTCAGAGGCTGAATAGTCTGTCTTGATTGTAAAAGTTAAGCATCATCCAAACAGAGCAAAAAAAAATCCACAGGGTCTCGTCTTGGCTGTAGTACTGTGAGCAAGCAATTTCACTTCCTCCTGAATCTGTAGCAGTTGGCACTGCCAGGAAGATTAATGCACCTCAGCTCCAAGGAAGCCACAGTTGTAACCGCAGTGACTCCTGCTGTCATGTTAGATGTGCTGTAGGTTGTTCTTCAATGAGCCAGTGAGAGAAAATGGATTGCCAGGCCTGCCATTCACGGCCTGTGTCTTTCCCCACTGCTTCCTTCCCTTTCATCTGTCTCCCCCCTCTTCCACAGACATGTTTCTTTCCCAGCCTTTGTCCCAAATCATGATAGCCACACCTGAACAAAATGACCTTAAAAGATGCCAGGGGACTGTTTTATTTATTTTTATTTGAGACCCAGAATGTCACCAAGTGCATTTCTATACACATAAATGTTTTGCCATAATCAGGTTCTTATTCTAATCAAATACATAGTTAAAATTAATAAACGCATACATCCTAGATCCAGGAAGACCTTGTGAGGCTGGAAAATTGGGCATCAAAATGGCAGATGAAATGTAATGTGGATAAGTGCAAGGTGATGCATATAGGGAAAAATAACCCATGCTATAGTTACACAATGTTAGGTTCCATATTAGGTGCTACAACCCAAGAAAGAGATCTAGGCGTCATAGTGGATAACACATTGAAATTGTCGGTTCAGTGTGCTGCGGCAGTCAAAAAGCAAATAGAATGTTGGGAATTATTAGAAAGGGAATGGTTAATAAAACAGAAAATGTCATAATGCCTCTGTTTCGCTCCTTGGTGAGACCGCACCTTGAATACTGTGTACAATTCTGGTCGCCGCATCTCAAAAAAGATATAATTGCGATGGAGAAGGTACAGAGAAGGGCTACCAAAATGATAAGAGGAATGGAACAGCTCCCCTATGAGGAAAGACTAAAGAGGTTAGGACTGTTCAGCTTGGAGAAGAAACGGCTGAGGGGGGATATGCTAGAGGTGTTTAAAATCATGAGAGGTCTAGAATGGGTAGATGTGAATCGGATTTTTACTCTTTTGGATAATAGAAAGACTAGGGGGCACTCCATGAAGTTAGCATGTGGCACATTTAAAACTAATCGGAGAAAGTTCTTTTTCACTCAACGCACAATAAAGCTCTGGAATTTGTTGCCAGAAGATGTGGTTAGTGCAGTTAGTATAGCTGTGTTTAAAAAAGGATTGGATAAGTTCTTGGAAGAGAAGTCCATTACCTGCTATTAATTAAGTTGACTTAGATAATAACCACCGCTATTACTAGCAACAGTAACATGGAATAGACTTAGGTTTTGGGTACTTGCCAGGTTCTTATAGCCTGGATTGGCCACTGTTGGAAACAGGATGCTGGGCTTGATGGACCCTTGGTCTGACCCAGTATGGCATATTCTTATGTTCTATTGTCTTTAATCAGAAATCTCTCTAAATCTTATTGCTTAAGAAAACAACTGATCACTGAGCACTAGCTGTTAGGGCCACTGGCACGACCGGGCCGCGGGTGCCCTCCCTTACTCACAGTCCGCATTTCCTGCTTCTTGTCGGGCTCTGTGCTGCAGCTGCCAGCCAATGTCGCCACTCCCAGGGGCTTGCGACTTAACAACGAGTCTGCTTCACACTGGTGGAGTCTTCTGAGCTGTGTTGGTGTTCTGCTTCTTGTTCCTGCCTTCCGAGTCCTGTAACTGCCTTCCGAGTCCTGTTCCTGCTCCAACCCCCATCCTTTTGGTTCCAATGGACGGATCTTCTGGCTTCTGACCTCTGGCTTTCAGTGATTCTTCTGGCTTCAACCTCAGACTGGCTATCAGCGACTCTCTGGCTTCTGATCTCGGACTGGCTATCCGCAATCCTCTGGCTTCTGATCTTGGACTGACTTCAGACGACTCTCCTGGCCGTGAATCCACCCTCTTCACAGGGACCCACCTGACCAGCCGGCCCTACACACCCAAAGGCTCAACCCGCGGGGAATGGGGCTGGTATTGGTGAAGCTCTAGCCAGTCCCTGCGTCAGCTCGGCCTCACCTTCCAACGGTGGGGACCTGCGGGGGTTCGCCCTCTCAGGTTGTGCCAACCTCACCTCGGGCAAGAGGTCCACGCTCTCGTCTGCAACCACAACACTAGCTTCCATTGGTCTTTCTTAGAGGTGGATGTCGCTGTCCCCAATATGATGTCATCCTATGACCTCAATATGGGCATGTCTAGTCTGCCACTGCCCCTTCACCTTGTTAACTGACCAGCTAGCCATTCAATCTGCTTCACGCATCTCCTTTGGTGTGACCTTTTTATTTTTTGTCGGTTTTATGTTCTTGATCTGCCAACCAACTTTAGAAAAGGGAAGTGTCAGCCAAGATAGTTTTATAGACAGTTTCCTTACAGAGAGACTACAGGAGAACAGATGTTAAGATACTAAAGCTCCATCTCCTGAATTGCCTTTTGTACAGCAAAGAGCAAGTGGCTGTTTCCTGACAGGCTTGCTGGCTAGTTGTGCTTCAAACTGCAGAGATGGACTCAAGCAGGCGTAACTTGCCCAACAAAGGTAGGGGGGGAGGAATTTAGGTAGGGCTGGGGGGTGGGGTAGATAGGGGAAGGAAGGGGAAGGTGGGGGGACGCGGAGGGAACGGAGGCAGGCTGCGCGGCTCGGCGCGCGCAGGCTGCCGATTTTGCGCAGCCTTGCACACGCCGACCCCGGATTTTATAAGATACGCGAGGCTACGCGCGTATCTTATAAAATCTGGTGTACTTTTGTTCGCACTGGTGGCGCACGCATATGTTTTGAAGATCTACCTCATTGAATAGATGTGTCGCTGTGGTTTACAGAACACCACTCTTCTTAAAATAGCTGGGGTGGAATTGACCCCAGATGAGGAAATGAGGTAGAGAAAGCATGAATCTCTCCTCAGAAGGAAAAGGAGAAAGCTGTGATGGTGCCTGGTCTGGAGGCAGAGGGGAAGGGGGCTCAAGCTGGTCAGCTGTGACTGCAACAAGAGGCTCTTAATTTAATATCTCTTGCAAAGCTAATTCAGATTCATGTGCTTGGCTCAAGCCAAGCTCACTCCTTTTTATAGCTTGACCAGGTCTATTAAAATGCTTTTTGTGTTAAAATCTCTGCTATTAATATTGGGGTTTGGACACCTTTCAATGAGCTCAGGCTTAACTTGTTCTTGCATCACACAAGAGTAAGTATGTTTGGGTGAATAATTGTTAGTATGCAGGTGTATAGGTTTTCAAAGATAAGAAAATTGCATTTTCATCATGAAGTGATCTTTTAAGGGTGAGGATGACACACAATTGGTTAGATGAAAGCTTTCAATCACTAAAGCTGACTTACATTTCGGGATTAGAATGTAGGTAAGCTTGTCCCAGACAATAGTGAATAAGAAATATTTAAAATACATAACCTCACCTGAGTTAAAGTGCGGATCAAACATTTGGATTCCTGTAAAAAATAGACAGACTTAGTATGACATCTAGTGTTTGAAATGGAAAGGAACTTTGAAGAGCACAATAGACTACTGAATGAAGAACATAATACAAAAGCTAGATACATCACACTGAAGTTATGAATTCACTTTCCTAGCAGAAGGCTCATGAGATAAATCACAAAATTTGTCAAAATATTCTACAAAAAATGTCTTCTCTATATTGTTCCCAATATAAACCTGAATAAACTATTTAATAATTTGTTAACTGGCTTAGAAAAATAACACATGGAATAAATGTACTTTCATGAGTCACCCAGGAAAAATGAAAAAAGAAAAAGAAAAAATATGTAACCCAGAAAGAGATTAAGATGCAGACAAGAGTCCAGCAGTGAGACGGGGGCTATCTAGACCTTTGTACCAGGGAAAAACAGAATGTTAGGAATGATCCAAAAAAGAATAAAATATTGTTTATTTATTTTAAAGTATTTATTTCTCTTACCCTTCGAATAGTTCAGAGCAGGTATTGGACCTTGGTGTGACTGCATTTTGAGTATTATGTGCAGTTCTGGTCATGGAACACCTCTCCTATGATGAGAGCTATGCAGGCTCGGGCTCTTCAGCTTGGAAAAGAGATGAATGAGTGGGAACATGATACACGTTTATAAAACCATGAGTGGTTTGGAACAGGTAAATAAAAGATGGTTATTTATGCTTTCAAACAATAGTAAAACAAGGTGACATACCATGAAACTAACAACTTCAAAATACATGATAGAAAGTAATATTTTACTCAGTGCACTATCAAACTGTGGAATCTGTTGTCAGGGGACATGATCAAGGTGACTAGCATAGCGGACGTTAAAAGCGGCCTGGATAAGATCCTGGAGGAAAATTCTATAACTATGATTAGACAAATAGGCTAAAGGAAGCAATTGCTATCCCTGGGAATGAGTAGCAGGAATTAGATCTACTTTAAGGGATCTAACAGGTACTTATGACCTGGATTGGCCACTGTTGGAGAAAGGATGCTGATGCTGATCTACAAACTGGTAATTTTTCTGTTTTGAATTCAACTTTTGAGACCTTATTTTAAAGGGGGATATTTTTTTAATCGTTGCTGTTCTTTTTATTTTTCAGAAAGGGATATTTGGGATTGCATTTTTTATTTCTTGGGTATTATTACTGTTTAGGGTTAGAAAGAATGAGTAAGAGAGAAGGGGCTCCCTCTACACACCCCTACCTTCAATTCTAGCTTTATAGACTAACCCCTTAATTATTGGTGTTGGATAACACAGAATAACTTGATATTGGTTGTCAGAGTGATACAAGGAAGTAATTTAAATAAACTTTAGTATATATTTCAGGTAATTTATTTTTAGTTGGCCTTATCTTTAGTAGCTAAGGCAACAGGAATGCACATTTAATAAATAAAAACACATTGTATAAACCAGAAATGGTTTTGAAAAGTTGTGTATAACTACTAGTGACCTTACACAAATAAGTACAAAATTAACCCTAAGCAAAATTATAAGAAACACAAGGTCTAATAAGATCATTGGAAAACAGATTAATATCATAGTTTAGGATAAATTACCAGTCTTCAGCTGGAGTATTGCTTGGTACCAGGAAAGGGAGGGATAGCATGTGGTTTAGATCATTTGTCTCTTCTGCCAATAGAACAAATTAAATACATTTCTTTTGGGCTTGATTAGTAGCATCTTATTTGATTTTTGTGGTAATAATTTCTAGTTGCTCTGGTTTTCTTTTATATCCTCAGCAACAAAAGTTTACAAAGGGAACAACACAAAATTACATACCTCATAGATTTATAAATATATTTTTAGTCTGAAAGATTATGATAAGACACTTCATACTTCCAAGCATCAAGTAAACAAGCAAACTGGTCCACAAGCAGGACTTCTGAGTGCAGGGGTAGAAGCTTAAAACTACAGATTAGCTAATTTTACTAGCAGAGCAGTCCAAGAAAATGCAGGACTTTGGCAGGTCTTTCTCATTTCTTTCCGCAGCTACCAGAAGCTCCCAACAACTGAAGGATTGCCAGGTAACATCAAATCGCCAAAGCTGTCACCACTGTTACTACTTCTACTGCAGATCAACTCTCTCAGGAAACAGGTGGCAGAACTCAGAGACGACAGTGTGAGACTCAGAAGCATCTGGGAGAATGAGGACTACATCAATGAAATGCTTATTGAGGTGTCTAAGATGGAAAACTCAAGCAGAGGGGAAGGTAAAAAAATGGACCACAAGATGATAGTTAGACCCAGATTGTTACAGTGACTAGACCCTACATCTCAACTCCAATTTCCCTTAAGCTGAAGTAGAAGTGTTCAGCCCTGGAAGTGGAGGAGGATGAGGAGGAACTGAAACATGCAAACTCCAAAGAAGTGAGCTCAACCACTGATGGATGATAGTGGTGGTTAGTGACTCACTTCTGAGGGGCACAGAGGCATCCATCTGCCAGCCAGACATGTTGACCCAGGAAGTGTGTTGTCTGCCAGGTTCCAAAATCCAAGATAGAGAGATTTAAAAAAAACCCAAAAAATAACCAACTCCTCAAGCCTTCTGACCACTATCTGATGCTGCTCATCCATGTTGGCACAAATGATACTACTAGGTACTAGGGTTGGAAAAAAGAAAATTTTTGTTTCATTTTTAGTTTTGTTTTTTTGAGGGTTACTACAAACTTCATTTCATTTCATGTTTATTTCATTTTATTTAAAAAAAAACAAAACCCAAAATAAACATAAAAATTAAATGGAAACTAAAAAAAACGGGGCCTCACGAGACCTCCCGTCCCCACCAGCCGTACCTCCCATCCAAAAAAAAGCTGGGGCCAAAATCCTCACCCGTCCCCACTTACCCGGTCTAGGGGGACCCGACGCCCAGGCCTAGGCCCAGGTCAAAGCCTCGGCCTAGGCTGCAGCAGGTCACCACAACCTTAGCCTAGGCCCTACGAAAGGCCCAAGCTCCGAAGCCTAGGCTTGCTGCCGGGACCCAGTCTGGAGATGAGGTCCCGATGCTTGAGCCTTGGGCTGTACTGAGGAATAATAATAAGTTGTGTATTGTTTCTCTGTTCCTAATGAGGAAATGCTGATGGGTTGTGTATTGAACCTCAGACTCTGAACATCAGAAGACTTCCTTCGTTAAGATATGCATATGCCAAGTAACACATAAATATCAAGCACTGTGATGGATGTGTACTCAGGATACAGGAAAGTAATACACAAAGAAAAGCAGAGGAAATATTATATGGTCAAAGAAATGCTGGTGTGTTCAAAATAGGAAAAGGTATAAAACAGATGATCAGGGGGCTGGTATCTTTTGTTTGCTACTTTGCAGGCAGCTAGCAGAGATCTGATCCCAGTCCCTTCAGACTATTGTGTGTATGTTTAGTAAGATTCTGTAGTTGTTCCTTTATAAAAACATAGAAACATAGAAACATAGAAATGACGGCAGAAGAAGACCAAACGGCCCATCCAGTCTGCCCAGCAAGCTTCACACATTTTTTCTCATACTTATCTGTTTCTCTTAGCTCTTTGGTTCTATTTCCCTTCCACCCCCACCATTAATGTAGAGAGCAGTGATGGAGCTGCATCCAAGTGAAATATCAAGCTTGATTAGTTAGGGGTAGTAGGGGAAGTAACCGCCGCAATAAGCAAGCTACACCCATGCTTATTTGTTTTACCCAGACTATGTTATTCAGCCCTTATTGGTTGTTTTTCTTCTCCCCTGCCGTTGAAGCAGGGAGCTATGCTGGATATGCGTGTAGTATCAGTTTTTCTTCTCCCCTGCCGTTGAAGCAGAGAGCTATGCTGGATATGCGTGAAGTATCAGTTTTTCTTCTCCCCTGCCGTTAAAGCAGAGAACTATGCTGGAAATGCATTGAAAGTGAAGTATCAGGCTTATTTGGTTTGGGGTAGTAACCGCCGTAACAATCCAGCTACTCCCCGCTTTGTGAGTGCAAATCCTTTTTTGTTCTCCCCTGCCGTTGAAGCAGAGAGCTATGCTGGATATGCGTGAAGTATCAGTTTTTCTTCTCCCCTGCCGTTGAAGCAGGGAGCTATGCTGGATATGTGTGAAGTATCAGTTTTTCTTCTCCCCTGTCGTTGAAGCAGGGAGCTATGCTGGATATGCGTGAAGTATCAGTTTTTCTTCTCCCCTGCCGTTGAAGCAGAGCGCTATGCTGGATATGCGTGAAGTATCAGTTTTTCTTCTCCCCTGCTGTTGAAGCAGAGAGCTATGCTGGATATGGGTTGAAAGTGAATTATCAGGCTTATTTGGTTTGGGGTAGTAACTGCCGTAACAAGCCAGCTACTCCCCGCTTTGTGAGTGCGAATCCTTTTTTCCACATTTCCTCTTGCTGTTGTAGCTTAGAGCGATGTTGGAGTCACAGTAACCATGTGTATGTTTATTGAATAAGGGTATTATCTCCAGGCAGTAGCCGTCATTCTGGCGAGCCACCCACTCTTTATTGACGGCCTCTTGATTTTATGGATCCACAGTGTTTATCCCACGCCCCTTTGAAGTCCTTCACAGTTCTGGTCTTCACCATTTCCTCCGGAAGGGCATTCCAGGCATCCATCACCCTCTCCGTGAAGAAATACTTCCTGACATTGGTTCTGAATCTTCCTCCCTGGAGCTTCAAATCGTGACCCCTGGTTCTGCTGATTTTTTTCCTACGGAAAAGGTTTGTCATTGTCTTTGGATCATTAAAACCTTTCAAGTATCTGAAAGTCTGTATCATATCACCTCTGCTCCTCCTTTCCTCCAGGGTGTACATATTTAGATTCTTCAATCTCTCCTCATAAGTCATTTGATGAAGACCTTCCACCTTTTTGGTCGCCCTTCTCTGGACCACCTCCATCTTGTCTCTGTTTCTTCGGAGATACGGTCTCCAGAACTGAACACAATACTCCAGGTGAGGTCTCACCAAGGACCTGAAAAGGGAAGTGATAATCACTTCCCTTTTCTTACTCGATATTCCTCTCTCTATGCAGCCCAGCATTCTTCTGGCTTTAGCTATCGCCTTGTCACATTGTTTCGCCGACTTCAGATCATTAGACACCATCACCCCAAGGTCTCTCTCCTGCTCCGTGCACATCAGCCTTTCTCCCCCCATCGAATACAGTTTATTTGGATTTCCACTCCCCATATGCATGACTCTGCACTTCTTGGCATTGAATGTCAGCTGCCATATCTTCGACCACTCTTCCATCTTCCTTAAATCCCGTCTCATTCTCTCCACTCCTTCCGGCGTGTCCACTCTGTTGCAGATCTTAGTGTCATCCGCAAAAAGACATACCTTACCTTCTATCCCTTCCGCAATGTCGCTCACAAAGATATTGAAAAGGACCAGTCCCAACACCGATCCCTGCGGTACACCGCTTAAAACCGCTCTCTCTTCAGAGAGAGTTCCATTTACCATCACACATTGTCTTCTGTCCGTCAACCAGTTTGCAATCCAGGCCACCACCTCGGCACTCACTCCTAAGCTTCTCATTTTATTCACCAGTCTCCTGTGCGGGACAGTGTCAAAAGCTTTGCTGAAGTCCAAGTAGATGACATCGAGTGCTCTTCCTTGATCCAATTCCTTGGTTACCCAGTCAAAAAAGTCAATCAGATTTGTCTGACAGGATCTTCCAATGGTGAATCCATGCTGCCTCTGGTCCAGCAATTCTCCCGACTGTAGATAGTTCACTATTCTCTCTTTCAACAGTGACTCCATTACTTTTCCCACCACCGAAGTGAGGCTAACCGGTCTGTAGTTACCAGCCTCTTCTCTGTTCTCACTCTTGTGAAGCGGGACCACCACCGCTCTCCTCCAATCATTCGGCACCACTCCCGTTTCTAGGGATCTATTGAACAGGTCACACAGTGGACCCGCCAGCACATCTCTGAGCTCCCTCAGTATTCTGGGATGAACTTCATCAGGCCCCATGGCTTTGTCCACTTTCAGTTTCACCAGCTCTTCCTATACATTTTCTACTGTAAATGGAGTTACATCTACTCCATTCCCCTCCAGTTTCTTGTTAACTAGTGACGGTTAACTAGACTCCTCTTGCTAATAAAAACTTTTTGTTTAATTCTAAAAAGGACTGCCTAGAATGCTTATTTAAGAAACCAGTTTAACATTTCTGGTAGCAGAGGATGGTTAAGAGGAGAAGGAGCAGTTTTTAGAAGATGTGGGGTGACGACCTCGACTTTCTTCTGTAATTATTTTTACAGCAGTCTCTGTAGAAATAATTGAGAGTTAAGTGAAGTTAGTGGTATCGAGTTAAGATACTTGAGCTACGGAGGGGCCTATGCGGTGTCGAGTGGGTTACTTGAGTCACATAGAAGATTGATTGAAGAAGGTGAATAACTTTCTTCTATAATCATGAGTATATTTGCTTTGCTATTTGTTTTTACTTGATATTTGCTTGATACCTTTGTTCTATCTTGCTTCTAGTTCTTTTTTTTTGCTGCTATATTGCTTATTTGCTGTTCTAAGACCACTTTCTTATAAGAGTGGCATATAGTTTTTTAATATTATTATCTGAAAGGTCTGATGCTGGACAATTCTTATGTCCTAACACCAGATTTTGATATCATAATTTCTAGGAATCTGAAGGTTTTTTGTAGTCATGGACTCTGTTACTGCACTAAGTAAAATATTAGATGAATATCCTTTGTTACATAAGGAAATAACAACATTTCATAATAAATGGATGAAGTGGGCATTGAGAGATCCAACCCTTTACTGGCCAGAAGGTGTTATGTGCGCCGGCTGCAGCAGACCCGCAGCTCAGCCCCCTCACCCCTTTCAAAATGATCCCTCATCTCTGGCAACTGTGGGCCACCGCTCCATCCTCGGGCCGCCCCTGGGACCTCCGGCTCTGCTACAACTCCTGATCTGAGTCGGGTCTCTCCACATGGCCCATGGAGAGATGCCATCCCAACCAGCGCCACACCCCTCCCTAGGCATGCGCATGCACAGCTAGTCCTTAAATAGGGCCCACGGCGGGAACCTGGCTACGGCCCCGGATGATGACATCGGCAGAGCTCCAGTATATAAGCCTGGGCTCCGCTCTCTCAAATTGCCTTTGCAACAGATTCCCTCACTAGTCGAGTACTCATTGACTCTTCAGTTCCTGGTTCCCGATCCTGATTCCCTTCATTCCTGTTTCTTTGTTCCTGTGTTCCTGTTCCTTCATCTCTCCTTCGGATTGCTAACTTTGTTTGACCTCTGCATTGCCTGACTACTCTGTTGCCTCTCTCCAGCCCTAGACATCTTCATTGCCTGACTACTTTCGACACATCTTCCAACTACACGACTTACCCAAGGACATTGCTTCTGACAGAGGCCCACAATTCATTGCCAGATATTGGCGCACCTTTTGTAAAACGTTTGGCATTATAAAACTAACTCTCATCTAGAACAGGCCATATACTAATGCTCACAAAGTTACTATATATTGGAAACTCTATATTCAAGATGAAATCTTTATTATTTGTTAAACATCATTTATTATTGCTTTTATAAATACTCTAATAAATTTCAAAATCTATTATCTGTCATCTATCATCCCTCACATACACACTCAAACATACCCCATTCACTCTACATTCCCATACAACTCTTTAAAATGTACACTGATGCGGAATCAACATGCCTCCTAAACAAAGACAAATTTTTGATATTATATCACCGCAATTTTCATTGTATGTGTTCTTTGGTTGGAAAATGGCAAATGGCTCCACTTCCATTACAATCACTTGCTGAACCAAAACATTTCACAAAATGAAAGTGAGCCGCACTCCAGATTGCACTTCAGTGCAAATGTATGTGTCCTTCAGTTGGCAAATGACAAATAGCTCCACTTCTATAGCAAGCACTTGCTGAGGCAGAATGTTTCACAAAATAAGAATAAGCCGCACTTAAGATCACACTTCAATGCACTTCATTTATGAGTATCATCACAATATGCCCACATCTGGAGTGCGACTCACCCAGTCTGTGGATCAGGCCCCAGCCTAGACCAACTCCATGCATCACGACCCAGCCTCCAGGCGAGGCTGGGCCCTGCTGTCTGGCCTGGGTCTTGGCTGAGGCCCCGGCATTGGGATCAGGTCTCCAGACTGGGCCAGGACATCAGATCAGGTAAGTCCAATTTTTGGGTGTTGGCCATGGTCCATGCATTGGGCCATGACCTATAGACAAGACTGAGGCACTGGAGTCGTGCTCAGATATAGGCTGGGGCCCATGTTTTGGGTCTCAGAACATCTGTTGGTATAATATACATGCCTCCATCACAGACAGAAGGAATTAATAGAGATTTAATGGAGGATATTCATAAAGTTGCTATGAAAGGCGAGGTGCTATTGCTAGGTAATTTCAATCTGCTGAATGTTGATTGGGACATCATGGCTGTGCTGTCTTCTAGAAGCAGGGAGATCCTGGATTCTCTGCAAAGAGAACAGTTCTGACAACTGATAATGGAACCCCCATGGGAGGTGGAGTGATACTGGACCTGGTGCTTACCAATGGGGACAGTGTTTCTGATGTTGTAGTGGATGCTTATCTCAGATCCAGTGATCACTGGATGGTGTGGTTCAGTATAAGAGCACAGGAGACTTCAGAAAAACTGACGTTCTTAAAATGGAGTACCTCAAGGAATTGATAGGTGGATGGAAAAATCTAGGGGAAGTAGAAGAGCAGTGGGTAAAACTAAAAGATGATATTTGTTGTGCTCCGCGGCCATGGCGCCCCACGACCGCGTTCCCCTACCTGAGTCTCAGGCCATGAAAGCCCCGGGGGAGGGCTCTGACTCGGGCCCGTGCTGCCCGCTGCAGGGGAAGCCATCCTGCTTCCCTCAGCGGCGTCTCTCCTTCTCCACCGGGGAAATCTAAGATGGCCGCCGTCAACTCATTTGCATTTAAAGGGACCTGGTCCCTTTAACTAGACTCACCTGCTTCCAATGATCCAGAGCAGAGGAAGTATATAAGGAGGCTTCCTCTGCTCATTCCTTGACTTGGCAATGTCTCTTGCGAGTGTTGTTTGAGTCTGCTTGCTTCGGTGAGTTCCTGCCTCTTGCTCCTGTTACGTCCTGGTGATTCTCTGGTTCCTGACTTCGGATTGGCTTACGGTGATTCTCTGGTTCCTGACTTTGGATTGGCTTACGGTGTTTCTCTGGTTCCTGACTTCGGATTGGCAAGCGGCGATTCTCTGGTGCACGACTTCGGACTGGTGAGCGACGACCCTCTGGCACTCGACCTAGGACTCCTCCAAGACTCCGTCACCAAAGGCCCACCTAAGTCCCAGCGGCCCGGGTTCCTACGGGCTCCTCCTGGGGGGACCGCGGGCTTCCAGGGCGAAGCTCCAGTTGGCCTTTGCATCGTTGCTCTGACCTCCCTAGGTCCACCTAAGTCCCAGCGGTCGGGTCCCTACGGGCTCCTCCCGGGGGGACCGCAGACCACCAGTGGTGAAGACACAGCGCCTCTTCTCGTCTCTTCATCGCCTCCATATTCGCCTCAGCCTCCAGTGCCAAGGGCCAGCTGGTCCCGCCTCTTGTTCTACCTCGCCACCCGGCGTGAGAGCCTACGGGACTTCCGCAAGGTATTCCATCCTCACGTCGGCCCAAGGGTCCACAAGCCTGAGCACAACAATATTATACGGGAAACTAACCATTTTGTTAGTAAAGTAAATAAAGAAAAGAAGAAAATTGGCCACTATTGTTTTCTAAAGAAGTAGCTAAAAAGCTAAGGGAGAAAAGGTTAGCATTCATAAACTACAAGAGATTGCAAAAAAATTGGTCATGGGCAAAATGCTAATTGAACCATCAGGTAGCTGAAAGGTGGTAAACTTACTATCCCTGGGCAGGGAGAAGCCAGAAAAATCTCTGGAGGAGGTTTATAACCATTCAGATGTTCAGTTTGGTCCTTGGACCTGTGTATGGGGGTGAAAGACTAATTGAAATAGCTAGACTGCTACCAAAAAGATGTTGAATTATGCCTGTTTAGGTTAAAACCAGAGGAAACACTAGATAAAGTCCACAACTGCCTGACACAGATTCCCTGTGGCATCAATGGGGAAAGGGCTTGGGAGGGTCCAAATTTGACATTGACAACCCCTTTGCTGTGATTTTCCCAAGGATGATTCTTGCACATCCTAGCATACCAGTCTCCCCTAAAAGCATCAAGAGAGTAACAGAATAGCAGGCACTGAGTGAGGGCATAGGACAGAGCAGCGATGAAATAAACAGATCAAAGCATAAAGTATAGATAGGGACCTTCATTTTCATTTTTTATTGTTCTTTTCCCCAGGAATTTATCAGGGTTTATTATGGTAAGAACAAAAACAGGACCAAATCAGCTGAAAAAATGACTTATTATTTTTCCAGGTAAATATTGGAGTTTATTTTGGTGGACAGAAGCCAGGATAACAAAACAATATTATCAGATTCTCCCACCCAGCCATTCAGCATCATCCCAATCTGTATCCCGATCCCCTGCTTAACATGCTCCCCTCTCTCTCTCTCCTCCCACTCCACTGAAAATCTCCCTCCACTCCCTCATTTCCCCCCCACCCCCGACACACTGTAACAACATTAATTCTCACTGGTGGTGGCTCCAAGCTTCTTCACTCTCCCTCAACAGCAAGTTTACTGAGGCTCTCTCGCTCTGCAACACTGCACTTCTGCTTTTATGTAGGGCCAGGAAGCCTGCTGGGAAGTGCTTCTGGTGAGCAGGGCCTGCTTGAAATGCATTCACGACACCAGACAGCAGGCACTTTGGCTGCTTTGGGGGTAAGGAGGCAGGACTTAAAACATGGCATGGGTGACACTGGAAGATGAGTGCTTTCACTGGTGGAGGGTAGGACTTGAAACGCAGCAATGGCTTTGGCCCACTGTGGCTTCCAGCAATGGCTGGAGACCTTGAAATGCTGCATCTGCAGCTCTGGAGCAGCTTTTTAATCAGTCTAAAATTAGAGTAAATATAGAGTAAACCAAATGTCACCTTTGGAAAAATCTGGGAATTTATGGGTGAAAATCGGTTTAAGCTGAAAATGAAGAACCCTAAGTATAGAGGATGCCAGGAAGCACAGCAGCATCAACAATGCCAGACAGTAGATATCACAAAAAAAAACTATTATTCAATATTCACAGAAAATTCAATCAGCTGGTAACAACTCCCTTTACTGAATCCTTTATTCAGCGTCTATGAGATGAACTTTTACACAACTATATGACTGATATGTTGGTACCACACCCACAGCAAAGCTTATTATCATCCTTCCCTGAACCGCAAAGACCATCACATCTTGTTTATCAGGATGATAACTACAATTCTCCAATTGTAATATCTGACCCTGAAGACCCTCTAGACTCAGAGGACAATGCTACAAATCTCCTCCAGAAGAAAATCAGGATCTAGATGACCTCAATGATAACATATTACCATCTCCTCCAGAAGACCTTTCCTACCCAGCTTTTATACAAGATTGTCTCAAAAGATACCTTTCTCTCTAGAGGAACATGATTTTGACCCTGAGAACTTTGCAGGAGCTTTAATATATACAGCCTCAAAAATGTATTAAAGCTGTACCAGTTCACAAGACTCTACAAGATTTATAGATACAAATTTGGTGAATACCATATTTTGGTTCCCCAAGATTAAAACCCATTGATTTTAAATATAGAGTGCAACAGTGTCCCGGCCACCTGGTAGTTGAATCTGCTTTAAAGAAAGCAAACTAAGAATTACTCCTTGTATCCACCATCAAAATAACCGAGATTTATTGAAGCCTTGAATGTTCCAGAAAAAAAAAAAAGAAATTCTGTTACAAATTTCAGAGGCAGAAAAGTGTGCAAAACATCTTATGCAATCAGTATATGATGCTTATGACATAGCCCCCGAAGCAGCTGCAACATCAATAGCCACAAAAAGGCTGGCCTGGCTCAAAGTTTAGCTATTGCATATGTGAAGATTTATTCAAAAGAATAGCTGATGCACCATGTCTAGGAGATAATCTCTTTGGACAAAAGGTTACAGAGGCAGTAGACAAAATAAAGAGCCACTGTTCTGCTATGCAAACTGTGCAAACTGTAACAACAGATCAAATGAATCACAGAAGGTATCAAAAATTCTATCAGAGAAGTCCCTACAAACCTCTGTCAAAGGTGCAGATATAATGTTGGGAAAACCCGGCCACGGGCAGCTGCAGCTTCCGTTACCCACAGATGCCGGCTCCCTCCGCTGCCTTCATCACCCCAGGCTAGACCGCTCCGGGGCCTTGCCGCGGTAATCTCCCCACAAGGGAGACACTGCAGAACTCTTCTGGGGCTCCGCCCCCTTAGGCGTGCCCACGCACACCGGCCCGGGATTTAAAGGACCACGGCGGGAAACCTTGGCCTGGCCCTAAATTTGACATCATCGGCAGAGGCCTCTGCTTTACCTTGGCAACAGGTCAGCTCTTCTGAGTAGCTAGTTGCTTGTTCCTGCATTCCTGCTTGTTCCTGACTCCGTTCCTGTGTTCCTGCCTGTTCCAGCTCTATTCCTGTTCCTGTGGTTCCACTCCTGTTCCTGCTCCTGCCTCCGATTGTCTCTTCGGTTCTGACTTCGGCCTGGTATCTGGATTCTCCTGTCTTCTGCCCGTCCTGACCTTTGGCACGTTCTCCGGCTTCTGCTTGTCTTCTGCCTGCCCCGACCTCTGGCCTGGTTCTTCATATTGCACCTCTGCTGCCCACCACGACTCCTGGATCATCACAGCCTCTTCAGACTTCTGCCAGCCTCAACTCTGATCGCCCACTGGACTTCCTCCACCAGGAGACCTTCGCCTGCCGGCCCTGGCACCCAAGGGCTCAACCTGCGGGAAATGAGGGCTGGTATATGTGAAGTTCCTGTCAGGTCTCCTGGCCCAGTTCCTCCTCCCGGCTACGTGCTACTGTAGACCTTCCTACATTGGATCTTCCAACTCTCGAGCCGGCTCAAGGGTCCACGTCCCCAACATATAATGCCTATCAATTTTAAAAATCAAAACTGGAATATCAGCCTAAAATCCAATCTCAGCAACAACCTCAACAAATAATATCAAGAGGAAGAGGCAGAGGACAGCTGCAACAATCAACACAATTTCACTTGAAGCAATCCCACAATTTTTGGCAAATTAAAACTAGACCTTCCGATAAGAGGCAGGATTCATTATTTTCACAGGAAATGGATGATAAATATAGTAAGCAAAAGATACCGATTAAATTTTTTCTCCCTTCCTTCCTATAGAATGTCTGTGAGTCCTCGGCCATCCATTCTTCATTCATCCGTTCTCCTAAGGGAAGTTCAAAATCTCCAAGAACTGAAAGCAATAGAAACAGTGCCAAAACATTTAAGAGGCATAGGTTTTTACTCCAGATATTTTCTGGTGCCAAAAAAGACAGGGTGGTAGGTGCCTTAATTTAGACCTGCGCAATCTCAACAAAACTCTCAAGGAAAAGTTCAGAATATATTAGTTAGGGACCATTCTTTCTTTATTAGAGAAAAACAATTGACTAACTACTCTAGACTTAAAACATGCATATCTGCTTATTCCTATACACAATACCCACAGATGTTATATTTTTTTCACTTTTCTGAAAGAACACTAACAATACAAAGTACTTCCCTTAGACTCTCTGCTGCACCATGAGTTTTCACAAACTGTCTAGCAGTGGCAGCAACCCATCTCAGGCAAAGAAACATCATGTTATTCCCATATCTGGAAGATTGGTTACTAGCCAGCTCAACTTACCAAGACGTGATAGCTAATACCCAATCATTATGATTCATAATCAATTGGGAAAAATCCCAGACAGAACCTACTCAAATAATTCTTTTCAATGGTGTCCAATTAAATACACATATCCAGAAAACATTTCTACCAGAAGAAAAATTACAAAAGCTGATAACAATAGTTTATTCAAAGCATCATACTACAGTAAAGTCGTTCATGCAAATGTTGGGCCATATTAGCAGCAACCATATTTGTAGTTCCCTTAAGATTTTGAATGTGAGAGTGCAATGGCATCTCAAATACATTGAAACCAATTAACAGAACCTCTTTTCTACAAGCTGGACCCTTGGGCCGAGGTGGGGTTGACGCAACCCATAGGTAGAGACCTACAAGTCCCCACTGTCGGCAGGTGGAGTGGGCTGATGAGCAGAGGCCAGCTGGAGCTTCACCAATACCAGCCCTCGTTCCCCGTGGGTTGAGCCTTTGGGTGCTGGGGCCGGCTGGACTTAGGTGGGCCTCTGTATATGGTCGATGGGGAGATTGAGATCAGCCCAAAGACAGCAGGTGAGAGATGGTACAGTCTTACACTGGATAAGGTAGTGTTTTGGAGCCTCGGAGGCAAAGGAATGAAGGCAGACAGGGGGCGCCCGAGCAAGAGCAGGCCGAAGCCTGAGTAGACCAAGTCCAGGAAGTAGGCTGAAGAGGCGTCAAGGAACAGGCTTGAGTCAGGGCTGGCAGCAATCTGGAAGAAGGCAAGCAAGGCTGAGGTCTGATCACGGAGATGGTCAAGCGTAGTCAAATGATGCTGAGGTCTGGGTCTGGAGAGAGGCAATGATGAAGTCAGGAAATGCAGAGGTCTGCATCTGGAGAGAGGCAACGGTGTAGTCAGGCAATGCAGAGGTCCGGGTCTGGAGAGAGTCAATGGCGTGGTCAGGCAAAGCAGAGTCAAAGTCCGTGAAAGCAATCCGAGGAAAAGTGAAGAGCAGGAACGTAGGAACAAGAAGTCAGGAACTAGGGTCAGTGAGGAACAGGAATGAGTACTCGACCAGCGAGAAGACCTGTTGCAAAGGCAAAGCTAGGGAGCGGAGCCCAGGCTTAAGTACCAGTGCTCCACTGACATCATCATCTGGGGCAGGCCCTACTTAAGCATTAGTGATGCGTGTGCACGCGCCTAGGGAGGGGCGCAGTGCCGAGTAGCAGTGACTCTCCTTGGGCCTCACAGAGAGGCCTGACATGGAGCAATGGACATGGTTGCTGGACTGGGAATGCCAGGGACTGCAGCCGAAGGCACCAGGGAAGGTCCAAGGACGGAGCTGGCCACCGCCACCAGAGATGAGGAACCAGATGCTGGAGTTACTGCAGAGAGGTGAGGGGGCCGTGCCATGGGTCTGCCGCAGATGGCACTCATAACACTACCAGTCACATCAACTCTTCTGAGATCAATATCATGCTGGAAAGTTCTTTCCCATCTTAGCATGAGGTACCCTTGATTTGCATCAGCTGCAACTTCATAGATAACAATGGACACCTTTTTACATGATTGGGGTGCTCATTATCAAGGAATATACATTAAGACTGAAGGACTGTTGTGGCTTCCAGCCACGGGCAGCCGCGGCCGAACCACCCTACCTCGAGTCGTGGTGTCAGGGCTGCCGCCGCCGCCACAGCAGCAGCGAGGAAGTGTGCTGGTGCCAGCCTCCTGCTCTCCTCACTCGTCCCCGCTCCCTGGCACGGGCCCCCACGGGATTTGCCGGCGGGGGAGGCTTCCCTGGGCCTCCTCTCACGGCGTTGGGCAACTCTGCAGGCACTTCCGGGAACAGCCTGGCTGCCCTGCTCTTAGGCGTGAGGCCTCGCCTCCTGAGGGGATTTAAAAGGGCCTCGTCCGCTAAATTGCCTACACCTGCTCCAGATGGGCTAGGCGCAAGGAAGTTTTTAAAGAGACTTCCTCCATTCACTCTTTGACTTGGCAACGAGTCTACTCGCTTCGGTGAGTCTCCTGGGGCCTTGGATTCCTGGTTCCTGCTTCTATTTCTGGACGTATCTCATTTGTGTGACTTCGGACTGGCAAGCAACGACTCTTCGGTGTGTGACTTCGGCCTGGCAAGCGGCGATTCTCTGGTACTCGACCTCGGACTGACTTCAACAGACCTTCCACCTTCAAGGGCCCACCTAAGTCCCTGCGATCCGTGTCCCTACGGGCTCCTCCCGGGGGGGCCCGCGGGCTTCCAGTGGCGAAGATCCGGTCAGTTCCTGCTTCAATTCAGCCTCGCCACCTGATGGGGGAACCCGAGGAGCCATCTCCTCAGGTAGTACCAACTCCCCCTCGGTCCAAGGGTTCACATCTCTTCATTTCATAACAAATTCATAACAAGGACAAGGTACAAAACTACACTTCATATCAACCTACTGGAGTTATGAGCAATTTACAAAACACTAAATGATTTCAAAACCTGATTGACAAATACAGTAGCTCAGGTAAACAAAGACAATCAAGTGGCCATGTTTTACATCTACAAGCAAGGAGGGATGGGTTCTTATCCATTATCCAAATGGATAAGAAAATTTGGCGATTGTCAATCAAAAGAAATATTTTCTTAAAAGCAGATATGTTCCCGGCAAGGATGATCTGTTAGACTAAGCAAGAAGAAACTCCAACTCCAGAAATGGGACTTCATGACCAAGTTTTAGATCAAGTATGATGTAATTATACTTGATACTCCTTGCCACTCTGTACAATCACAAACTTCACCAATTATATTCAATAATTCCATTTCAAGAAGCTATAGCAACCAATGCATTTCAGATTCTCTGGAGAGAAAGCTAGCTTTATACTTATCCTCCCATTCCACTGATAACAAAAACAATATCCAAAATAAGAATAGACAAAAGTGCAGAAGTATAAATGTATTATCTTATTCAGAGCAAATAAAAAAGGTTTTATTAGCTGCACGAAAACTAAGCACTCATCATGCATATGGTCTTAAATGGAGATATTTTGATAAATGGTGTACATCATGAAGTAAAGATCCTTTCAATTGTAATTAGGAAACAATTATAGAATACCTGCTTTCACTATCCAATGCCGGCTTGAAAACAACATCAGTTCATTTTCATCTCAGCGCAATTGCAGTATATCATAGCCAAATCAATAATATACCAGTATCTCAAGAACCTACCATAATGAAGTTCAAAGATCTTTTTCATTTAAAACCCCTATTCAAAAATGATTCTTCAGTGGAATATAAACTTGGTCCTTAATGGACTCTTACAGCCTCCATTGGAGCCTATCAACAAAGCAGACTTAAAATGGATAACATGGAAGCTCATTTTTCATTTAGCAATAACCTCAGCCACTCCATATCAATCAGACAATACCACTCAAATCCATACAAGCATATTCTATCCTCAGACTAAAGTGTACAAGCAGTTTGTGGAGTTTTTACCAACCACGCTCCCTGAATTGAAATTTTTATTGTTATAATCAGGATGGCATCTTATGATTTCTTATGTGTGAGTGTGATGCAGTGCAGCACTGCCGGGGGCAGGGACAGACAAGACACTATAAGGCGGCAGGTAATACTAGAGCCGGACAGCAGGGGGCCTATTTCAGACCGTACGAAAGTTGCCCGGGAGAGGGGCACCAGCCCACTCTCCCAATCAAATATAGAGACAAACAACTGTGCCCTGCATCTCGCAGGACACACTATGTAACAAATTCAGCTGTGCCCTGCATCCCGCAGGGGACACAGAAAAGAAGGCCTGAACAAGAGTCACAGAGTTGTGACGCAGCTGTCCAAAGATGTACATTCATGCACAGAGGCTTGGGAGAAAGGTGAGGGGGAAGGGAGGAGGGGGGGGGGGGCACTGCCAGGCACGCACTGTTAAGCCTCAGAAGGACAGTGGTAGGAGGGAGGGAAAGGGAAACCGTAACCCAGGCGGGGAGGCTGTGGGGTTGCTCCCGTTTGCGGACAGCAGGGGGCCTATTTCAGACCGTACAAAAGTTGCCCGGGAGAGGGGCACCAGCCCACTCTCCCAATGAAAGAGAGAAACAAACAACTGTGCCCTGCATCTTGCAGGACACACTATGCAACAAATTCAGCTGTGCCCTGCATCCCGCAGGGGACACAGAAAAGAAGGCTTGAACAAGAGTCACAGAGTTGTGACGCAGCTGTCCAAAGATGTACATTCATGCACAGAGGCTTGGGAGAAAGGTCAGGGGGAAGGGAGGAGGGAGGAGGGGGGGGGGGGGGGGCGGACAGCAAGGGGAGCAGGTGAAGGGGAGAAAAACTACAAGTCCCAGGTTCCTAGAATCACCACCTAACCTGGGGGGAGAGCCTGGAGGTGAGCAGCTGGCAGACTTTGAGACTAATGAGTCAGACACAGCTGAACCTATGGAGCTAGAGGAGGAGGGCGTGCCTGCGTGGTGGCAATGGCCAGAAAAAGCCAGTGCCAGGAAGCAGGAGGAGGAGGAGATGAATCCTCGGGCTATCACATGGAAACAGAGTAGCCAGAAACGGAAGAGGTATAACTGATACCTTAAGCGAAGTTGTAGCTAGGGGGCTCCAAAGAGCACGGTGGGTTTGCTGTTTAAGTAGGGCCGTTTGTGGAGACTTGGAAAGTACCTGTACCTCTGACCCAGTACCGATTGTAAGGGAACTGGAGTGCTGGGGTGAGGGCAGGGTCATTTGCTCAGGCCTTGAGCTACCAAGGACGGGCAGAGGCGAATGGGGGAGGTGACGGAGCAAATGTAATACACCCCTCTATTATTTTATAAACTGCTTTGAAGAAACTATCTCTCTCTATGTTGTCTTTGGGGGATTGGGGGCTGTCTCACCCCCAGCTCCATATGAGGGGAACCCAGAAGCCCAGCAAAGCCAGGGCCAGCCGAGATCTGGACCCAGGGAGTTACTTGCAGCTGACGGACTCCAAGGGTATCTAGGATTCACGGAAGGCCTGAGCCAGAGGAAGAAGAGCGGCACCCAGGGCAGCACGGGCGGTGAGCCTTCACAGTGAGATATGCTTTGATCCCTCACTAAAAAGGACAACTCCTTGTATTAGTCAAGTGCTAACAACCAGTATTTTTCAGGCCATCCCTTAGGCTCCTCACCTCAGGTGGATAGGATTGGTCAAGCTCGCCCTAAAAAACATGGTTTGAGCATGTGCAGACTGTGGTTTGTTTTTTGGTTTTTGAAGAAGGAAATTTTGCTAGTGGATCTTTTTAGGCCTCATGGCCTATGCAATAGAGACAAGGGTTTTTTCTCTTGCTAGTGCTGTCATGGACCTAGAAGGGACTGTCCCTTGGAGAGAGGAATGAAGTAGAGGAGTTACTTCTGCCCTTTTTTGATTTTTTTTATTTTTTCTGGATCTGTTTCTACCTGAGGGGAATAGGATAGGGTGCTGTTTGTCCAGCTCTAGCAGTTGAGTGGGGTTTTGCAGTCACCCAGAAGAGAGAATTGAAAGTAAAGAAATATTTTGTTATTTCTATTTTTGTTGGGAGGATATCTTTTTGCCACCAATTATCTGCCCACTACAAGGAGGGAGGAGTTTTTGTATTTAGGAAGTGTTTTTGGATGTTGCCACCTGAGGTCCAGTATTAGGGAATACTATCTGAGAGACTGAGGTTTAAGTAGCTTCCAGGAGCCCACTTTTTGGTCAACTTGGAATATGGGTTTTCCAGATGTCCCTACCCTATAGAGACACTGACTCAAAAAGAACTGGCAGAGAAGCTTGCACTTTGGACTTATTATTTTGTACAGAGATTCTAGAACTATACTTTTTGTAAATTGAACTTTGGACAATTTTTCCTTTGGTTACAGTAAAGTTTTTTTTAACACCCACCATAGTGTCAAACCTGTTCTTTCTACAAGTGCCTTCATGCAGGGACAACAGAGCTGTGCGTAACAATTTGTGAGAGATTTGAGAGACTGTGGAAAGGTCCCCACCCCCATAATTCTAAGGCCTGGGAGGCTTGCAATTCTGTCCACCGGAAGAACCCTGGCAACTTGGTGGCCAACATTGTCTATGGAAGGAGGGCTGAGAGGTCTGGGAAGATAAGATTGGCTCCAGGGATTGTTGTGTGTCCCTGCATTCTGGGACTCACCCAAAGAGGGGACTCACCCAAAGAGGGGTGAGTCCCATAAAATGTTTATATGTAGTTTTATTTTTACATTATTCAATATTTGTTTTTAAATTGTATATACAGTATGTTTTTATGTTCTCTGCTTTGACCATTGGATACATGCAGGCTATAGGTCTTTTAAATAAATAAAAACACTGAGTGAGGAGTGAGAAGTAAGGCAGGAAGTACAGTGGTCAAATCCCAAGGCATACAGTGAGGGGTAGGCAGGAAGAAGAGTGGCATCAACACCCCAAGGCATAGATTGCAGAGCAAGGCAACAAGCACCATGGTACAACAACTCAGCAAGGTGCTGAATCAACAGAGGCAGGATGAGAAGAGCAGGCCACTCAACAACAGTGGTAGGACAACACAGCAAGGTTCTGAACCAAGAGAAAGACAGGGCAGGAGATGCAGGCCAGGCAGTAGCAGCAATAGTAGAGCTAAGACCTCAAGCCATCCAAAGAAGAATAGAGAAGAAAGATTTTCTTTCTTTATATTTTTGTTTTTGGGGATAAAATACTCCAGTGCAACCAAGAGAGGCAGGAAGCAGGAGCACACCAGGCAGCAACAGCAAGAGTGGCAACTGGCAACAACACAGCAAGGCACTGAGTGCAAAAAATGTGGGGACTAGTCACTGTAGCTGTGCACTCAGATCGCCCTGCCACTTGCCTGGAAATTCAGGGAAACCCAATGGAGGGAGGTTTATCTTAATGAAGGCCAACTTTTCCATCAACTCTGGTGCCATCTGTGAACAATGTGGACTTATGATGTTGTTTGCCATTGACAATACCCATTTACTAGGCACACTGGTTGGTGGGCAGGAAAGGAAATGGGCAACTTTGATGAGGGCTGGCCAGACTGTGGCCTTGTGTGCCCAGTATGCCAAATGATCTATGTCCATGGCCTTGCCAAGGTACCATGTGATTGCAGTTTGTGCATGGGTCTCCTTTTCAGGAAGGGTGGGTGGAATACTGGTCTCTGTTGCTAAGTGCTGAAGCTATGGCCTGTGATAGGAGAACCCATTGTGTGGTGGTCATGGAGGAGGGGTGTGGCAGATAAACATGGGGGAGGATGTGGTTTAGTTTAAGTTAGTTTACTGACTTGCAATACCACTTTTTCCACAAACGTCAACATGGTTTACAACAGAACAAATCATACAATACAAAATTTAAAAAATACATGCTAATACATACACTAATCCCATACAACATTTCAAGTATAAAATAAAATTCTTAAAATGAAAATTAAAAGCAATAAAACTATATTAAGATGAATAGTATAAACAATCAGGCATTGGTTCAGCTTTCAGATTCTGTTGATGCTGACACAGTACTGTTTGGGGAGTGCACACTTTTCTCCACTCTTTGGTGCTCCCATTCTTGCATTCAGCCCACCAGTTGTTCTTTCCCGTATACCAGAGTGCCAGACTGGAGGATGATTCTGCCTTTTCACTCATGGGCAGGGCCAGTGCTTCCACGAGGCAGATGCCAAGAATGCCAAAATTTTGGATGCAGCAAAATCCCACCAACTTGAGGCCTAGGGCCATTGGTGGAGCTCATCCCACCAGTGGCCAAAGAACAGGAAGAGATGCAGGGCAGAGTCCATCCCATCAGTGGCTGAAGTCCAGAAAGAAGTCTGGAGGAAGGGCCGATGGCAAAGCCCATCCATGCAGTGGCCAAAAGAACAGAAAGAGGTTCAGGGCAGCTTTCAGAGAAAAGGCTTAGAGCTGCTGCATTTGGAGGGGAGAGAAAGAGAGAGTGTGAAATGAATGCCAGGGAAGTGTGGAGGGGAGAAGAGAGAGAAAGGGTACTTGTGGAAAGGATGTAGAGAGAAAGAGAAAGGTGCTGGGTGGGTGATGGGATGACAAGAGTGTGTGTGTGTATTGAGCAAATAGGGGTGGAGAGAAAGTGTGCGCTGAGCAATTGAAAGGCAGAGGAGGTGAGAGGAGCAATTGAAAGGCAGAGGAGGTGAGAGGAGCAATTGAAAGGCAGAGGAGGTGAGAGGAGCAATTGAAAGGCAGAGGAGGTGGAGAGGGTGCTGAGTAGGTGGGGAGTGGGGATAGAAAGAAGGTGCTGAGAAGTTGGCAGGGTGGACAAAAAGAGTGCTGAATTCATGAGGGTGGGGTGGAGAGAGAGAGAGGAGGATGGCACTGTAGAAATAGGGCAAAGAAATTGGGTGATGCTGGTAAGCTTGGCAAGAAATGGAGGGAGAGGGGAATGGTGTGGGGAGGAGAAAAAAGACAGAAGAGATGCTGGACAGGGAGAGAGAGAGAGAGGGGATGTTGAACACTACGGGCAAGGGCCAAAGAAAAGGGGATGCTGGGCACAAGGTGAGGAAGGGCTTGTTGCAAAGCCAATGCCACCAAAGGGAGCCCTGTGCTGGAGCTGCCTGCCGTAGGTGAGTTTCTGGGGAGGGGCGGGAGGGTCACAAGACTGAAGGTTTGCTTAGAGGACCCAACACCCTTGCACTGGTCCTGCCGTGGGGGTCACCCAGGTTGGCCAGCATATTAGGATCTATAGCTGGGTGAGAGGTTAAAGCTGATTTTGCAGCAGCAGCAGCAAGAAATAGACAAGAAGCAGCAGCAGCAGCAGCAGCATTCCCGCAGGAATCCCTGTAACTTCTCTTACAGGATATTGACTATAGGGATGATCTCGCCCTGGATGGCTGTCGTTGAACCCAAAGCCTTGGAAGGGCTTTAGGACTTGTACCATCTGCAACTTTTATAACTGATCCTGATGCCTTAGCAGCCGCAGACAACTCATTAGGAGTGAGTGCCTGGTGCTCCACTAGCCTCTGCATCATCAGATAGGAGGGATTTCACCCGGTGCCTAAATCCCGAATAAGCTGGGGAACAAGTGCTTCCTGCTTCACATGGAGCTGCTGCTCATCCTTCACGCTCTAGTTAAAAGCCCCTCTATTTTCCTGCGTCTCTCTATCAGTTCCTCAATGACTAAGCTGCCATATTCCTTGGCCCCCAGGCCATCCCTTTTTTTGCTAGATGCTGCATATGTGCAAAGCATCTGATCCCCTGATAGCCCACACTGTTCACTGTCTCTGTGCTTGTTTCCCAGTCCTGCACATCACCAAGCCTGTAAAAGAAGGAGCTTATTTCAAGTTGGATGTAATGTTTCAAAGTGTACACAAAAACGATTGTTATTCTGCTGATGTCTGGAAGGCACACACCACGATAAATACAGCAAACAACAGCAGACTGTTCTGTAAAGTGCAAAAGGTTAAGGACATTTTAACAAACTATGGACCTTGAGAAGATATTAACTTTGTATAAACTAAGAGGTGAAGGAGATGCTGAACCAACGAAACTGAAAAAAAAATCAGAGGGGAAAAATTACAAGTGTTAAAACTGCTTTCCTAGAAATAAATGCAGCTGTGCCATGACAGCAGAGTCTGATTTATTCCTGCCAGAGGCTGTGAAGCACCATGGACTCACGTGAAGGCATGCCCAAACGTGGGTGAATCATTCTTAGGGAGCAGCTCCATGGACAGAGTTTAGTGTAATATGGTGGGGCCCCTACTCCTTGCCAAAACTCTATTTGAAGTGCTCATCAAATTTGTTTTTGGTCTCGAATACCAATTTTTACAACGGTGGTTATTCAGCAATTTCCAACTCAAACTAAGGCCAGGCTTCCTCATTCCGTGCGGAACAACGTTAAAGGGGGGCAAGGGGTGCGCTAAAGGGGGCAAGGGGTGAAGGAGGGGGCGGGCGGGCGATAGCCCGCAGCCGATCACACCACGGCAGTGCAATTTCGCCTGCCCTGGTGCGGCTGGCTGCAGGCTATCGCGGGCATAGGGCCACCGTAAAAGGTGGTGCTATTGCTCGTGCTACTGCCGGCGATAATGTTTTGAACATTATCGCTAGCAGCGGTGCCGCCGCTGACTCCTCCCTAACTCCACCCCAACTCCCCCCTCCCCCTAATTTTAATGTTACCGCTGTGAAAAGACCCTTTTCGCATGCAATAAGGGCCTTTTCGCATGCAATAAGGGCCTTATCGCGTGCGTTAGGCCCTAACGCACACGATGAGTGCTTAGAAAATAACCCCCTAAATTGGGGTGAATTAGGTTTTTAAGTCTTAGGAGTGAATTTTCACTTAGAAACAATTTACTCTGTTCAAATTACCATGAAGAAAAAGTATTATTTTGACAAATTTGCTCCTGTGACTTGTTCCCAGAACTGCTCTGGAACGTTGTTCATTTCTATATGTTACAATAAGTATTGGGGTTACTGTGCTAGTTCACTTGAATATATAGAAATAAGAGTCAAACAAATTGTAAGTGATAAATAAAAAGGTATCACCTATAACTTGCTTGGTGACACATATTTGGGTTTAATTACCTTTCCAAATCAATATTTGGATTTAATTACCTTTCCAAATCTCAAGAGGAATGATGTAATAAAACCCACACTAAAACCGAAGTTAAGTTTTAACGTGTTTTATATCTGTGTGTGTTAAAAACAGGGCTCCCCGTGGGATACAGGAAGCTAATGACAGGTAAATAGACCATGAATTTTAAAAGCGTGCTAAACTGCTATTTTAACTCACCAGCCATTAAACATGCAATTAACCCAAAATTTGCACTAAAAAAAAGTTTAAAAAAAAGCTGCCCAACCCCTGACCTCCCAACCATCCACTTAAAAAAACAAAAAAAAACGGCCATGTTTAACTCTCACCGAGGGTACTATTTGGCCAGGCCGAGCTGAGTGAGTTTTCCCTACCCAAGCAAGCCCAAGCCCCCTCTCTCCCCTACTGAAGCCATCAAATGGCAAAATCCCCTCTCACCCACCAGAAAAAAAAATTAACCGGGCCAGAACCACCATTCCAAACCCCCTGCCACCCATCTACCAGCCTTTAAAATAAAATAGACTAGAACCCTCCAAAACCGCCTCCAACTCTCAGGGAACCCCAGCCAGAGAAGACCTTACCTCCTCCAGCAGGGCTGCTCCCTCACTGTCAGCTCTCAGTGAAAGGATGAATCCTCTTCCAGAATTCGGAAAGCATATCTGTTGTGTTTCCCGCCCGCCCTAGGCCCGCACCCGGGCCTGCTCACCTTGCTCCTGCACTGTCGGGCCCTGAGCCGTCCTCTCCCGCTGCTGCTGCAAGTGCCTCCCGTCCACGGCTCTATGTGGCCGCGTCTCCCAGGCCCTCCACGTCAGGCCTGGCTCCACGCGGGGGCGCGGCATCCTCTCTGGCCCCGCCCCTAGGTGCACACAGACCGCCCGGCCCTATAAAGGGCCAAGGGCGGGAACCAGCTCCGCAGTCCGATGACGTCACATAACCCTCATATAAAAGCGAGGTCCTCTCCCCCAGGACCTCGTCTTAGCAATCGGATCTACACCGTGGTGTTATTTGTTTGCCTACTCCGTGTTCCAGCATTCATTGTTCCAGTGTCTCCTTGTTCCAGTGTCTCCTCGTTCTAGCGTCTTCTTGTTCCTGAGTCTTCATGTGTTGCTGTGTCCTTCCCAGGGAGTACCCCTTCAGACTGACCTCTGCCTGCCTGACCATTCTCTTGCCTGCCGCCTGGAACTGACCTCTGCCTGTCTGACCATTCTCCTGACTGCCGCCTGGAACTGACCTCTGCCTGCCTGACCATTCTCCTGTCTGCTGCCTGGAACTGACCCTCACTTGCCTTGACTATGCTCGGACTGACCTTGGTATTGACCCTTGCTTTGACTGACTACTTCTGGACTGATACTCTGGTTCTGACCCTTGCGCTTCTCTTGAACACTCTCTTATTTATTTTATTTATTTATTTGTACAGTTTTATATATCATCATTCGGTTTAGCCATCATAACGGTTTACAAGATTCAAACAGAATACCGATAAATTATACATAGTTGATCATCTCAAAAATAACGGTGGGAGGGATGGAGGGAATGGGGAGAGGTCAGGGGGGAAAGGAAGAGATGAAGAGACAGGGAAAGGAGGATGGTAACGGTATTGGGATTTATTCATCTTAGAGGTATGTGACTACCAGACCAGCCTGCTGGGAATCCACTCGCGGCTTCCACCCGAATAGACCCGCAGGCGCTGCCTGTCTCGCCTGGAGAACCTTCCTGAACTGTGACCTCCCTGAGGTCTCCGGAGCTTCCAGTTCAGGTCTAGTCCATCCTATCTGTGTCAGCCGCGCACCCTTGCTCGTGGTGGGCACACCTCTCTGCTATCTCTCCAGGAGACCATCTGAGGCCCACCTAAGTCCAGGTGGTCTGGGTACCCAAGGGCTCAACCTACGGAAACCCCGGACTGTTATTGGTGAAGCTCCAGTTAGCCTCTGTCTCCTCGTGTGCTCTGCCTCCTGGTGGCAGGCGCTCTCTGGGTTCAACCAGAGGGCCGTACCAATCCTGCACCAGGCCAAGGGTCCACCTCCAGCGCAACAGGTTGCCAAGGCCATGGCAGAGTCTCCTGCCTTGCAGTCCATCCCTGGTCTGGTCAATCATGTCTGAGAACAACAACAGATTTGGCTTCTTCCATGGAAAAATGCGTTCTCAATTGGAGGAATCAGCCTTGTCCAACTCAGGGGCTCTTGCCCATACCTTGCCCTCTCGGGGATCTGCACCTCTGTCGAGGCTTCATAAATCAATGTTATATGCAGTTCTCACTGCAACCCTCGCTATTTCCTGATGTGGCAACAAAAATTACATTCATCCTCTCATGTCTTGAGGAGAAGGCCCTGGCATGGGCTTCCCCACTCTCGGAGCATTCTGATGCAATCCTTCACCAGCTCTCTCAGTTCATCTCTGTCTTCCAATGCACCTTTGAGGTCCCAGGCTGACAGGCGGTCACTGGTCACCATCTACTCCACCTCCGTCAAGGCTCGCACTTGCTCACTGAATACATAATGGAGTTTAGAACTCTAGCTACTGAGTTAGGTTGGCAAGAAGACTGCATGCGGGCACTCTACCTCAAAGGACTGTCTCCTGCCCTTAAGGATTAACTGGCCACCCGTGAGATCCCCGCATATCTGGAGGACCTAATCTCTCTGGTCAGTAGGATCAACTACCGCCTTCGACAACGGCATCAGGAGGTAAGGCTCCTTCGACCTCCTGCCCTACAATCACCCCGTTCGGAGAGCCCTCAGTTAAAGGCTCTACCAGCAGCCCCTCAACCTCCCAAGGAGCCTATGCAAATCAACTGTGGTCGACTTACCCCAGAGGAATGTCTCCGACACAGACAATCGGGCCTCTGCCTATATTGTGGCTGTTCCAGACACCTTCTTCAAACTTGCCCTGGGCACCCGGGAAACTCCAAAGCCTGAGCCCGGTGGGGGTCCCGAGCTTGGGCACTACAGTTTCTGGCCCTCAACTGCTACTGCCTATATCCCTCCTTAGGGAGTCACGTTCATTCGCCACCACCGCCCTCGTGGACACTGGGGCAAGTGGAAATTTCATTATGGAAGAGATCGTCAAGCTCCTTCAGAAAGCAGTCCAACCTCTGGAGATTCCACCGTATCATCTCAATTCAAGGAGAACATCTTCCCCATCGTATCACTCACCGTATCATGACCATTCGCCTCACCGTTGGAGCCCTCCATGATGAAGAGATATCCCTCCTGATTTTGAAAAGATCAACACATCCTGTGGTCCTTGGACTTCCTTGGCTCCAGTTACATGTATCCCACTTCGACTGGCAATCTCTGCAACTCACCCAGTGGGGCCCGCAGTGTCAAACCCACTGTTTACGGCAAGTATCTCCATCTGTGACAGTCCTAAGCTCTACAACCCTTTCTGGGTTACTTGTCCCGTACTCGGAATTCAAGGACGTGTTCTCCAAACAAAACGCTGATATCCTGCCTCCACTCTGAGAGTTTAACTGCCCCATAGAACTCCTACCTGGAACCCTGCCTCCCAAGGGCAGAACCTATCCCCTTTCACTTCCAGAAACCCAAGCGATGTCAGCATACATCAAAGAGAATTTGGCCAAAGGCTTCATAAGACCCTCTAATTCCCCCAGCAGGTGCCAGGTTCTTCTTTGTAAAGAAGAAGGATGGCAGTCTAAGACCATGTATAGACTACAGAGGTTTAAATGCAGTAACCCATAAGGACCGGTGCCTACTACCACTTATTAGTGAACTGTTTGACCATCTACAGGGCGCACAAATCTTTACTAAATTGGATTTCTGAGGAGCATATAACCTCATACGGATTCAACTGGAAAATATCTGGAAGACTGCCTTCAACACAAGAGACGGTCACTACAAGTACGTAGTAATGCCCTTCGGACTTTGTAATGCCCCTGCAGTCTTCCAGCAGCTAATGAATGAGATTTTCCAGGACCTTTTGTACTCATTTGTCGTAGTATATCTAGACGATATATTAATCTTCTCTAAAGACCTGAAGTCTCATCGCACCCACGTTCAAACAGTCCTCCAATGTCTCAGAGACCATCATCTCTATGCTAAATTAGAGAAGTGCATTTTTGAACAACCCAGTCTTCCATTCTTAGGCTACATCATTTCCAACCATGGGTTCACCATGGACCCCAACAAACACCAGGGTATTCGAGATTGGCCTCAACCAGTGGGCCTCCGAGCCCTACAAAGATTCCTCGGATTTACAAATTACTACCGAAACTTCATCACCAATTACTCCACACTGGCTGCTCCACTCACCACCATGACTAGGAAAGGGTGTGACCTTCGAGTGTGGAGTTCCAAGGCCCAATCAGCCTTCACCTTAAAAGAGGCCTTATACACTGGCCCATGTCTACATCACCCGAATCCTAACCGTCCCTTCATCGTCGAAGTCAACGCATCTGCCATAGGAGCAGGAGCAGTTTTGAGTCAATACTTCACCAAGGGAACATTAGTACCATGTTCTTTCTATTCACATAAATTCTCCTCCACAGAGCAAAATTATACCATAGGGGACCATGAACTCCTAGCAGTAAAACTTGTCCTCCAGGAATGGCGTCCCTGGCTTGAAGAGGCACAACACAAATTCACAATCTTTACTGACCATAAGAATCTGGAACACCTAAAGGAGCCATCTGCAACCGACAGACGCGGTTGCAGACAGCTGTGACCGCTCAGCCTCACTTCTTTTTTGCTCTTCTCCTCCTCCATGGGTAAGATGGCTGCCTCCGGTGCAGAGTGCCAAAACCCTCGGCATCTCCAACTCAGCATGGGAGTCCCTGTCCGCCATGATCCTTCCCGTGGCCCCCTAGGGCACGTGTGCGCACACTGCCTACGCTTATCTACACGTCATGGCGGGAACCTCGGGGGCATCCCCACCACATGATGTCAATTCCTCCAGGTATTTAAGCCTCCGCTCCACTCTTAACGAACGAGTTAGCAAGGACTTCAATTTAGCTACTCTGACCGCTTCTAAGCTGCCCGCTTAGACTCCTCGCTACCCTCCGGGGTATCTTGCTCCTGAAGAAGCTCTGGGCACCCGGGGCCTCTCGCTTCCAACTACCCTTCGGGGTTTCTACTAACTCAGACAACTGCTCCTCGGGGGTCTCTCTTCTCTTTCACGATTATCTGCACTCCCAGGTACTCACTCCTTGAGGGCCTACCAGTTCAGAGCATCCTGCACCTTGGACCTCGGGTCCCACCTTCATCATCTACCAGGAGGATTCCTGCACTACTTTTCAGTGAGTACCTCACCCACCAGGTTCTGCTTATCCCGCTCTGCGGAACACTACCAACCTAGTACATCTGGGTGAGACTTATACATCTGAGGCTGTTGAGCGTATTGGCACCTTGCTGGACTTCAGTGCCATTCCTTTCTGCACACCTACCATCTATCTACAGCAGTACAATAAAGCTTTTCATCTCCGGTGTCTGCTCTCTCTGAGTCTAGTCTATCGCTCCCCATGGGGAGACTCTCTGAGTCTCCCCATGGGGAGCGATAGACTAGACTCTCTGAGTCTAGTCTATAGACTCTCTGAGTCTAGTCTATAGACTAGACTCTCTGAGTCTAGTCTATAGACTAGACTCTCTGAGTCTAGTCTATAGACTCTCTGAGTCTAGTCATCCTCCCCATGGGGCTCCTCCCATGGGGAGGAGCCCCATGGGAGGATGACTCCTCCCATGGGGCTCCTCCCCATGGGAGGAGTCATCACCACTGCAACTAAAGGTCCACACTATGCCACAAACCCAACAGAGGCCCAATTACTTAACCCAAGACAAACCTGCTGGGCTCTGTTCTTTGAGCACTTCAACTTTGAGCTCCACTATCACCCAGCGGTGAAAAATCTCTGTGCGGATGCACTCTCTCGCTCCGTTGAGCCAGAAGACACATCTGAGACTCCCAGGCACATTATTGATCCAGCTTGCATATCTATTGCAGTTACCACCACAGTACCAGCTGGAAAAACAGTGGTCCCCCGCCGCCTCCATGAGCATGTGCTCCGCTGGGCTCATGACTCCAAACTAGCCGATCACCCTGGCCGAGCTCGGACTCTCGAGATGCTCCGAAGGCACTATTGGTGGCCTGGTATGTTAAAGGACTCCCATGAATATGTGGATTCCTGTCTGGTGTTCGCACAGCAAAAACCACCGACTGGCCATCCATGGGGGCTTCTCCAGCCACTTCCTGCGCCTATCGAACCTTGGTCAAGTCTCTCCACAGATTTCATCGTGGATCTGCCTCCTTCAAAAGGAAATACAGTAATCTGAGTCATCATTGACCGCTTCTCAAAAATGGGCCACTTTGTCCCCTTACCTGGACTTCCTTCGGCTCCAGAGTTAGCTCAACTCTTCTTCACCCATGTATTTCGCTTACAGGGACTAACTCAAGAAATCGTCTCTGATCGTGGTCCCCAATTTGCTGAACTACCCCATTCTTTTTTTTCAAGATGAAAGATATTCGTACGTCGGAACTTACGTGCATATGTGTGTTTATAAAATCACCCTAGCGTAAATAAGTATTTTATGCATGCGGATCCCTAACTTTTTCCACACGGCACTTTTAAAATTCACCCTATAGGGAAGAGGAACCCAAATTATAGCTACATGATGCAAGGTTCCACATTGGCTGGCATCATCCAGGAAATAGATCTAGGTGTCATCGTGGATAACATGTTGAAATCCTCTGCTCAGTGTGCAGCAGCAGTAATGAGAGCAAATAGAATGCTAGGAATTATTAGGAAAGCAAAAACTAGAGAATATCATAATGCTTCTGTATTGCTCCATGGTGTGACTACACTTTGAATATTGGTGTGACTACACTTTGAATATTGTGTGCAGTTCTGGTCACTGCATGTCAAAAAAGCTATAGTGATATTAGAAAAGGTACAGAGAAGGTGACCAAAATGATAAAGGAGATAGAATGATTCCCCTATAAGGAAAGGCTAAAGAGATTTGGGCTCTTCAGCTTGGAGAAGAGACAGTTAAGGGGATGATAGAAGTCTATAAAGTAATGGAACCTGAAAACTTGAATTGGTTGTGTATGCTTTTGAAAAGCACAAAGACTAGGGGACAATGAATTTACTAGGTGATATATTTAAGACAAATAGGAAAAAATAATTTTTTACTCAACATATAATTAGACTCTGGAATTCATTGCAGGAGGAAGTTAGTGTAGCTGGGTTTAAAAAAGGTTTGGACAAGTTCCTGGAAGAAAAGTCTGCAAACCATTATTAAGGGGGACTTGGGGAAATCCACTACTTGTACCTGGGATAAGCAGCATGGAATCTACTGAACTTAGGAATCCTGCCAGGTACTTATGACCTGGATTGGCCACTGTTGGAAACAGGATGCTGAGCTTAATGGACCTTTGATCTGACCCAGAATCGCAAAACTTATGTGGTGAATTTTAAAAGAGTTGCTTGTGTTAAAAGTCTCATATACACGAGTATATGAGCTGAGTGCGAGTAACTCATATTTTAAAGCTGGTGAATTGCACAAGAGAATGTGCGATTAAAAAGGGGCAGATTAGGGGCAGGTCAGGGAGGTTCCAGGGCAGGACCAATAGTGATGTGTGGTGGACAATGAACCGCTAAAGCTTTCAGCATTCAAGCTTGGTGAAGACATTCCAGCGGGATTGTCTGAGGGCTTTGTGTCTTGCCAAGAACAGTGGTGTCCTTTATATAGGCCTTAGAAGACAGAATTACAGATCATAGGAGAAAGGTCAATCAGACATAATAGAACTTAGGAACTTTTTTTATAGCAGTGTGGTCAATGCTCATGAGACATGTATGTGATTTAGAAAAGTTTCTGGCACTAGATCTTGATGCATTTTGAGAGATTGTTCTCTAAAAATGCTTTTGTAGATTTGTTTAGTGACACAGAATATTGGCTTTCGAAGTTTCAGTATGTTTATATAAGTAATAAATGGGGTAATATGTTTGGGATGGTGTGTTTTAGATTTTGAATGAGTGTTGTACGGAAGTTTGGATGGTCAGGTTGAATGTTATTTTGTAAAATAGTGTGGGCGGCGATCTGTTTAAATTTAATTGTTGGAAGGATTTGTTCCTCAAAGCATTAAAGTGTGACATATTTTGCATAATAAAGTATTGTGTATAATCTCGATATTGTTCTAGTTTTGCTTGTAAAGAGGACCAATATTTACACATGTAAATCCTGATTTTAAAACCAGTGAACGCAGCGCATGTCGGGCTGTTACCTGCGCATATTACTTTTGCTCTTGTTCAGGTGTGAGTCTGAAAAAAAATCATTATAGCCAAACACTGACTGGGTGAGGGATCTGGATAAACAGGGGGGAGTGTATACTGAAGAACCGGAGGGGTCTGGTTTACCTAGAGAGAAACTGGGCAAACTGGTGGACTAAGTGGGCAAACTGATTATTTCCTTCACGTGCGCATGTTTTAAAATTGTCTCTCTTGCAGGTGTTATCGCCAACAAGGAATGCTACGTGAAGAATGTTTTCTTGCGTAACCACTCAAGTGGTCGTAATGCCTTCTGAGATTATTACACCTCATGCTAGTTTGTTGAAGATGAACTAGGAAACTGTAGAATGTTTGCCTGGAGGAATGTTAATTATACATATATGCAAAGATATCTTTTCTTTATATCAGACTCATTTCTAGAAGTATTTTTCTGTGTACTACTTTAACACAAAGCTTTTGTCTTTACACAGAAGAGCCTTTTTATCCGCCTGATGTGCTCCAGCTAACATGATACACATGGGCTTTTTATTTCTTTGTCTTTTACAGTTTTATGGGTGTGTATCTATGAAGAAAGGAATAAAGGGAATTGTGTTACAGAAATGCACGATGCCTGAAACTGCAGAGATAAGCAGGCAAGTATGTATCTCACAAACTATTTTGTAAAAACAAGAAATTGTTTTTCAGAACTCCAAACAATAATGTCTCTAGACAAAAGTATTTCAGATGAAAACAGAAAGCTAAGCTAAATATGGAGAGGGCAAGCCAAAGTGACATTTACACATATCATGACCCTAACCACTAAATTGCCTATAAAAGATACAATAAGTTAAAATCTCAAGATCCTTCTGAGCAATTTTTTTTCAACCTGATCAGTTTCAACCTCCCAGTAAAACAACCATTAAAATTATTTGATAGCCTCATTCAACCAATTTTTCTATATGGATATGAGAGTGAAGTCTATACAATATAATCTCAATATAAATTCTGCACTTCCAGTTCTTTAACACAATCTTCATCTGCAAAAAGGACTTAGGACCAATGGACCTAGGATGCCGACACTTACAATTCACAATACAAAAATAAAACACTTTAAAATTCTGTTGTCACCTCAGTAACAGCAGCACAAGCACCTTCCACCACAAGTCACTTTGTGAAATAACACAAAACAAAAACAAACTTAGGGCCTCATTTACCAATATCGCATTGGTAACGCATTAAGGGGCATTTCCCATGCAAATGAGGCTTTTTTCGTGCAGCGGGGAAACTTCGCGTGCCGCGATGTTTTCGCGATTTGCGCAAATATATTCACAAATCGTGAAAACATCTTCGCGGTGCACGATAAAACAACCAACGAATCATTGCAGTGCACGAAAGTATCCAGACAGCCTGTTTCAGTGTTGAGAGAGAGAGAGAGAGAGAGAGAGAGAGAGAGAGAGAGAGAGAGAGAGAGAGAGAGAGAGAGAGACTTGCTATAGTGTCTCTTCCCTAGACAGGTATTTGTATCCCTATGAGAGGCTCACCTAGTAACTCGAGGTGGGGATTAGGGATGAGTGTAGGGGGTTGGGGGCCACTTTCACATTCAACGTGAGACGTACGAACAGAACAGTGGTCTCTTGCTTGTTGTTGCCAAGGTAGAGTTTCCATCAAGCTAGTTTGAGAGAACATTGCCCAAATCTCATCTTGGAGTGAGTTTCCTCACTCCGTAGGCCAGCAAATCTTCACAAGAGACCACTGTTCTGTTCATAGCATATAGCAAGTCTCTCTCTCTCTCTCTCTCAGGCTGTACGGAAACATCGTGAACCGCGATAAACCTTTACCGGCCTCTAGCACACAACGTACCGCAAATGAAAGAGGTGTAGCTATTGGCCGCGCTAACACTGCGGCTGTTTCGGGGCACACGATAACTCTTTCCTACTTAACATATACTCCGCCCCCTGAATAAAAAATTAAAAATTCGCAAATCGCGTTAACGGCTGTTAGCGCAATTTGCGGAATTATCTCCTGCGGTAATTCCTTGGAAAATGACCCCCTTAGAGCCTATATATTTATTTATTTATTTTTGGTTTTTATATACCGATCTTCCTAGGCCCTAAAACACCACTACATCTATTAGAATTAGTCAGGTGGCTATAGATCCCTACACAGAAACTACACACTAGCAGAATACTTCATATTGGTCACACATGAAGAACATAGACCATTGTCAAATAGAATAAAAAGATCATAAATTATAAAAAGAAATATTCAGACAAAACTGAAGTGGAAACCGCAACAAGCCAGATACTGTATTCAGTGCAACAATGGAAAAACAGAAACATTACCATTCCTCATAAGACATCAAACAACAAAATCAAGAAATAGAAAACATCATTGCTCACCTCACAAACACCAGAGCGAGAGCCTTCTCCATCGCCGGCCCCACCCTTTGGAACTCCCTCCCCACCGAGCTCCGACTAGAACCTTCACTTAATCAATTCAAAAAAGGAATCAAGACCTGGTTATTTAAACAGGCCTATCCCAACGCCTCTCAACCCTAGCATTTGACTTCTCCTCAACACTCATTATTTCCCTCTCCCTAGTACAGTGTCCCCCCGCCCCCCTACACACCCTCCCTCCCTCACCACCCCATCCATTTTATGGCTTCCTGATATTCAGTCACCACCTTCCTGATATTCAGTCACTCCTTCCCATCGCCACCACCTGCCCCCTTGTACAGTTCCTACCCCACCCCGCCTCCCCTATGCGCTTCATCCCCCGCCCCGCGCTACCCCCCACTCTGTCGCCTCTTGTATATAATTAATTTATGTCCAACCTGGTTAACCACATGTAATCTCATTTAATAACTGTGGCGCCCGTTGGCTCTACAGTAAAGTTGTCACCTTTTAACTTCCTATCCTTCCTCCATCTATCATTGTAATTTCCTTTCTCAGTTGTCTGTAAACCGACATGATGTTTTTTTTACGAATGCCGGTATATAAAAGTTATAAATAAATAAATAAATAAAAATCATTCAAGCTAATAAAAGAATATGCCAAAGCATCTAAATATTAGAATAACATCCATTTGGATGCTCAATTTTCCAGTCTCACAAGGTCTTCCTGCAATTTATCAAAATCTGCTTGTGATTTAACTACTCTGAACAATTTTGTGTCATCTGCAAATTACCGGTACCTCCCCAACATCCTCTTCAGTAAACACCAATGCAAAGAAATCATTTAATCTTTCCGCGATGGCCTTATCTTCTCTAAGTGCCCCTTTAACCCCTCAATCATCTAAGCAATTGTATGGTGGCAAACTTATGGACGCAGTGGTTGTGGACTCACTGTTTTGCACGATCAAGTGGCCACAGCTGAACAGTGCCCATCTGGATGCCTTAAACAGCCCTTTAACAACCCAGGAAATTTTTGCTGTGATTCAACAATTAAAGTTGGGTAAAGCGGCGGGGTACAATGGGTTGGGATCAGAATTTTATAAGATACTGAAATTTATGGTTCTGTCCCCGCTACAAAAACACTATACCGCATTATTGACTTCTAATAAGATATCGGAGCTCTCCAACCATTCTATCACTGTGGTTCTCCCTAAACCGGGGAAAGACCCCCCTGGAGGTGGGATCATACCGTCCCATCTCCCTACTAGTTGATGTCAAAATTTTAGCAGCCATTCTGGCATCCCGGCTGAATAATATATTGCCATGGCTTATTCATGCAGACCAAACAGGGTTTGTCAAGGGCCAGCAGGGTGTTCGTAATATGTAGCGCCTTTTGGCAGCACTTAGCTATCAGCCTGAGGCAGAGGCCCTAATTCTTAGCCTGGACGCTGAAAAGGCTTTTGACTCATTATCCTGGGAGTACATGTTTTGGGCGTTGCAGCGGTTTGGTTTTAATGGTATATTTTTGCAATGGTTAAGGGTCCCGTATAGCAATCCTTGTGCTGCAATCTTAATAAATGGGGCCCCTACAGATTCTTTTATCTTACACTGTGGGGTGCGGCAAGGTTGCCCGCTGTCCCCTTTACTGTTCGTATTGGTGTTGGAGCCCTTTGTTACTCACCTTCGAGAGGAAAGACAGTTGAGTGGGTTCAGCATAGTGGGCCACCCCTTGAAAACTGCTCTCTTTGCTGACGATATCCTGTTATTTGTTGGCAGACCTTGCACCAGTGTGCCTGTCATTGTTAATCTGTTCAAAACGTTTCAGTAGGTGGCGGGCCTTAAAATAAATTATTCTAAATCAGAAGCTTTGGCCTTAAATGCCCGGCTACCTGATACCTGAGTGGGCCCTTTTCCATTTCATTGGGCCCCAAATAAATTGAAATATTTGGGTGTCTGGATTCCGCGGCATTTGGATAGTCTATATGCTTTGAATATTACTGTTTGTGTAGACAAACTGCAGGCACAGCTGCGCTTGTGGACTCCCCTCCCACTGTCCCTTTTTGGTAGATGTGCCCTGATAAAAATGGTGCTTGTGCCTAAATTCATATATCTTCTCCATATGGTCCCCTGTTGGCTGACAGTAGGAGACATCCGTCGCTTGCACTCTAGTTTCCAACGTTTTTTATGGAAGGGGAAGTGAGCTCGATTGGCTTATAGTGTATTGGAGCGCCCCCGAGTGCAAGGCGGCCTTAATATGCCAGATTTTCGGCTGTATAATGCCGCATGTCAGCTGAGGTTTGTAGGGGAATGGTTAACTGGGACCTATAAGTACTGCGAAAAAGGATTACTAGACAGAATGGTGGCCCCGGGGTCTCCACTGAGCATCATACAGCAACGGCCAGGAGCGAGAGGTGGGGTGACCTACCCAAGGGCACTGCTGTATCCCTGCATACGGGCTTGGCGGTGGCTCTGCCAACTCGGTAAAAGGCCGGGCGTTGCCTCTCTTTTGATGCCCTTTCTAGGTAATATGGATTTTCTGCCGGGAAGGGACAGTGGTGCTATTTTTCATTCTTGGGCAGATAATGGGGTGGTCTTTGTATTTCATCTGTATGATCGTGACTCTCATGTTATACTAGACTTTGCCAAACTCACACGCACCTTTCAGATACCCATGCGTCAGTTTTATGCCTACTTGCAAGCCCATCACTATGTTCATTCTCTTTCGTGGTCACTGGCGGAGCTGGAGATGGAGACTGACTTCGCCACCAAAATATTTGATGTGGCTTGCTTTGCTAATTCCATCACTGGTTGAAAAAAAATGGGACTTAAGCTGCAGCAGGGTGATCGACTGGAATATCTTGCCGCTAGATGGTCCGCTACTCTGGACTCACCGATTTCTGCAAAACAGATGACCGCGTACTTTGCGGCCTTATCTAAACAATTGCTGGACATGAGCTTAGGGGAAATCCAATTTAAAATATTGCATGGTATTTATTGTGATGATGCTCGCCGGTTTCAGATGAAGCTTGCTCCATCTCCGTTATGTCTTAAATGCAGCAAAAGGAGAGCACCCTTTTCCATCGCTTATTCGATTGTGAGCTGCTGAAGGCCTTTTGGATGTCTGTCCTGGTTACTATTAATAAATATATGGACACTCATATACTGTGTACAGGACGGGTGCTACTGGCGAGCTCACAGCCTCACTCCCTTCCAGAGAGTTACTCGAAGGCAAAATTTGAGCAAATGGCTGTGTTGCTAGCATGCCGCACTATATTGGCAGACTGGATGATCCAGACCGCGATGCCTACACCTGCAGCCTGGTTTGTGCAGTTGGAAAAAATGGACTTCCTAGCTGGTAAACGAAAACAAGATAAACTATATATTACCTGCTGGAAGAATTGCTTTGCTCTGTTCCCACAGGAGCTACAAAAAGGACTCATAAGTGCTGGCCACACGTCTGAGTGGACTTCGGGGAAAGCTCTGGTGGGGGGGGGGGGGGGGGGAGTAGGGGATGCATGGGAGATGTATGAGGTATGCTTGTGGTATGAGTTAGTGCGCATGGGTTGCTGGGGTGTTGGATACTGGAGTGAGTAGCTAAGGGGGAGAGGCAGTTGGAAGGCTAGAGGAACATTTTTCTAATCACATAAAATAAATAGGGGTGCACGCTTCCCTAGATGTTTGCAATCATTTGTTTCCTGGCTGTTATGGACTGTTCTCTGCTGCTCTACTGTTTGATGTATACATGGAATGTGTTGTTTCTGGAGGCTGTTTCCTCTGTTACCAATAAAAATTATTTTGAAAAAAAAAAAAAAAGGCATGGATAGCCATACCTCGTTTTGTGAGGTACATGCAGTACACAAAGCACCTTCTCATCTTTCTCCTCCTGAGTTCCTCCTTTGAGTCCTTCCAGCCTCTGCCTTATCCCTAGGCTGAGTGAAACATGGAGAGCATGCGCTGTACACTAGATGCAACTTGTACTGAATGTTGGGAGCAGCAGCAGTGAGGAAGCTCTGGGAGGCACACGCGGCAGCCAAGGTAACTAATTGAGCTGGCTGCCTGTACCATATCAACTTGTCCCTTCTCTTGCATGTATATGTAGAGAGCAGGGCTGGTGCAAGGGTGTTAGGCACCCTAGGCAAACCTTCTGCCTTGTGCCCAACCCCCCTCCCCCCCCCCCCCCCTTCGTGCTGTCCCCTACTGGCTTGAGTCAAACTCGAGCCAGTACTCAGGTCGGGCGAGGACGGATGGGTCGCTCATATATCCTGCCGGCAGCTGCTGAGCTTCCATTACTGCCGCCGTGGCAGCGGCTGTCTTTTCTCTCTCTTGCTGCCGCGGCTGCTGCCCCTGGGATCCTGGTGCCCAAGGCCCCTGCCTAGTTCGCCTAATGCTTCCGCCGGCCCTGGTAGAGAGAACTGGTCTCTGGTGAAGGGTTCATATGTTTCATTTCCCCATCCCTCACTGGTGTAAAATTTTAAAAAAGACTGTCAGGTCTTTCAGTGCTTTCCTAGCTCTTCTTCTAGCCATTCGAATATTCTCCATGAATGCATTGCCTGCTCTGTAGAGGTTGGAGTGCTACACATAATGTTTGTTAATGTAGGTGTGCCTGGTGCGTGAAAAGCTTGGGAAACACGCTCATATAACAACCTAATACTGGAGGGATAAGAATTCACATATCTGTCAGCCTACATGTTTTCTTCTGTGGCAGGAAGACTGACTGGAATATCAACAGTTCTATTACCTCATACTGAACACCAGAGGCACAGATTCAGATAAGAGGAATTCATAGCAGACCTCTCCCCATAAATAAAAACAGTTCAGCTTTCATTTATTCTGTTCCATCGGTCAGCATCAGCACTGAGTAAAATCAAGTATCAGCATCTATTCCTAATTATATCACAAGGCTAAAGAGGCGAGAAAATAGTGAAATGGACCATGCACAAGTCTCTGCCATTTTCTTATCCCTACTTTTTTTTTTGTTTCAACAGTTTGCAATATATTTAGCTTTTGCTATTTACTATATGTTATGCTATAAGATGAATTTCCACCAGGAGTGCTACGGGAACTGAATGTATCACTTTGCATAAAGATCTTTTATTTGTGTGTGTGTGTGTGTGTGTGTGTGTGTGTGTGTACAGAATCGGGAATGATTTCAAACATCTCTACTGAGCTTATATCTAGCCTTCAACTGCTCCCTTCCAAGAGCTATACCTGGCAAAAGTCTGAACTTTAGTGCAGGTATGTGCCTGTCTGAGGAGGAGGATCAGAGAGTGCAGAATGTGGGGAAACCTGATTCACTCCAAACCGTAATTGTTTTATGCCTGAGGATATGGTTTTGAGCTTCTATAAAGATAATGAGTCTAATAAATGAATGTGTACAGGATCATCAACAGGCTAAAAGCCACTCCAGGAGGTGAGGGGGCATCCACAGCTTTGTGGGAGCAACCGTGCAAGAGCTTATTTCCATCCTTATAGTCCTATAATGACAGTGGCTGCATGGCATTTTGACACCCTGGGTTGACATAAGTTATGTCTACCCTTTCTGAAGGCCCTGAGTATTTCAAAGACTGAGGCCTGAGCTGGTGGTCGCACAGGTTCCTCAAATTAAAGGACTGATGAACTTCAACTGTGTTAACATGTAATGTGTTAGATCAGGACCTATGACTGTGGATATATATGTGGGTGGGTGTATTTTATATATATATATATATATAGATATATAGATATATAGATATATAGATATATATACAGTATATATCTTGTATGTGTGTTTGTCAGAATCTGGAACCTTGAAGATCTTGACACTTCCAACTCATAGAAGAAGGAGGGAATCAGTGTTTGATTTTGGGTTCACCTCCAAGAGGCAGTGAGACAAGCAGAATAATGACAAGAAATAAGTACTTATTTTTTGGGGTGTATCATGCATAGCCTGGCATCAAGATTATCTTTCAACTAGAAGGGCTGAGTCCTCATTACATATAGTAAAGCCCTTGTACTTATAGTCAAACTACAAATCATGTTCTTACTAGTCAATAATGCTCATGGTCATTTTTAGCATCTGGATCTGCTCATCAGCACAGCCCAATATGTCTTCTCCATAAGAAATGTCTTTATTTTCACAAAAAAACCCCCAAAACAAAACAAAGTCTGTACTTCTTATCTATGAAGGAAGCAACATTATTTTACTAATGCTGCCCAAGGCCACTTCTTCGTACTTGTGCTGCCAGGATAAACACATTTCAGAAATGACCTCTGAACCATTGCTCAGGCCTTGTCCTCTTTAAGCTAATAAACCTTGCTGCACTACTTTGTGGGATTCTATCATGTACGGTATATACACATGAGCAACCCGTGTGAGATCCTTATGTTTCAAATCAAAACTTGTACTTTTGTATGGTTGAAGTATATCATAATTTGGCCTTGTGTTAATATTGCAAACAAAAAGAAAAGCTAAAGAATGTTGCATTTATTACTCGATCCTCACTGGGACAATGTATTCTATCAATTTGTCCTTTTTCATGAAAAATGTATTTTTATACTAAACCGGAAACCAAATATTGAAAGCCCAATAAAATACAAGGTTTATTCAGTTGACATCAAACTCTTGACCAAGTTATAAGACTTTTACATTTAAGCTGTGACTTCAGCTTGCCAGTATTCTCCGTTTCCAGCAGATGATGGACGTGCATCAGATTTTAGAAGGAGAATTTTATACTACTCAAATATTCTTCTTTGTATTTCCTGTTGTATTTTCTACTGATCTCTAATAGGGATGTGCATTCATTCTAAATGAATGTGAAAAATGGAATGAATGAGTCCATAGGCACCAGCTCTGTGGATGCTTGACTACTCCCAATATTGTCTCCCGCACTCCTGTGAATTGAGAGCTGAGAGCTCCATACTACAGTTAAAGAAGGAAGTAAATGCTCCATACTACAGTTAAAGAAGGAAGTAAGTGCTCCTGCTTCTGCTCCTGCCCCCCCTGCAGCATGTTGGCTGGCTATGGAATGTTTGACCGACAAACACTAGTATAGGACAAACTGGCTTCCGGAGGTGCAACGGAGTTAGAGAGAGCTCCTGCTAGAAGTGTCTGAGAAAGGGAAAGAGGGACAGAGGAGCTCTGATGGGGTGAGGGGAGATAGGGGAGATGGGGTAGATGGGGAGGGAATGATGGCTAGGAGAGGAACTGTGAGGGGGCACTATGAGAGACACAGAAGAGTAATGCTGTGAGAATAAGAAGGGTTGGGAGAGGAGCTGAAAGAGCTGAAAAAGGAGCTGAGAGAGGGGACATGAGCTGAGAGAAGGGAGAAGGGGATACAAGTTGGGAGAGAGGACATAGGTTGTGATTAGAAGAGTTGGAATGAGAGGTTAAGAAAAGGGAACAAGAGGGTGAGAGAGGTGAAGAAAACTGGGAAAGGATCCTTGTGGGATGGAGAGAAGGGAAGGTAAACCAAGAGAAGGGTTGTGCGATAAGAGGGCATCATGGTGGAGGGAAGAGGCACGGAAGGGTGAGGAGAGGAATGGAAGTGGAAGGTGGTAGACCTGGTAGCTCCGGGGTGACTGTTCGGGCGAGATGCACCACAGGCAAGACCTTGGAGAGATGCTGCTCATGACAGTGGGAGCACCAACGGGCAGTCTGTAGAGTACTCCAATCAATTTGGTGAGGCTGGTGCAACATGAACCAGGGTAGGCCTAAGATGACAGCATTGACTGCTTTGGGAAGCACATACAAGCTGATCTGTTCTCCGGTCTGCATAGTGATTGGAATGTAGCCATTGTGACCGATTCTGGTAAGGGTTCTTCATGGGTGGAAGAGATGGTGTCTAATAGAATGGTCGGAATACCATACTGCTGTACTAAGCTACTTCCAGCGCTGGTATCAGGGAAGACTTGTGTATCAACATGAATGTTCCTGAATGAGAGATGTACTGGTACTTTGTGGAGAGGAACATCGTCGACCTAGGGTGGCCTCTCCCACCAGACCTAGGTCTTGGAGTTTCCAGACTTGGCAATAATTTGCAAAGAGCCCAGAAGTGACACAATTTAGGCACAAGCTGAGGCGTCAGCACCGCTGCTTCTCCTCAGTGGATAACTTGAGGTGGTTTATCTGCATAGACTCCTCTTGTACTAGCCCAGGCTCAGGAGGTGACCTGGAGATCACTGGGCATTGGAAACTAGGAGTGGGCAAATAGGCCAATGAGCCAAGCCCCTCTCTCGAGCCCATTCTTGAAATCTGAGGTCCAGACATATGGCCAGACTGATTAAGTATTCCAACTTATCAGGCAGGTCTTTTTATAAATTGATTAATACCTGTAATTAGAACATCTAATTTACTATTGATTACAATTGGGATAATATTTCATTTTTAGATTTAAAAATATATAAGGAGGACTAGATACTACTCTATTTAGAAAGAAAATAGATTAGAATTCCCTACTTCATTATAGTACTGCCCATCTGTGAGTTAAAAGACAATCTTCTGATAACAGTTTCTTAGAATTAGGAGGAACTGCACAAAATTATGCAAATTTAAAGAATAATCCATTGTCCTATTGTTTCACTGTAAGTTTACTTTCAACCTGTTCCAATGTATCCGCCCCAGAGGCGACAGTTCAGTTCTCTGTAAACCGGTGCAATATGTATTCTATCCAGGAACATCGGTATATAAAAACTTAAAAATAAATAAATGTAGAAAATTGAGTGAGAGGGGCTATTCATGAAACTGTATCTGTATCAAGGTTTATAAGAGAGCACTGTATAGCAATTACAAGCTTTAACTAATTACTTCATATAGATCAACTACAGAACTTCGAAGATAAGAAGATGTTTTACACCACTCTGGTTTATCTAACCAAATGTCTGAGGAAGAATTGGCATATGATATCACCTACACCTTGGCTGAAAGGGAAAGGACTACGATTTCCATATTCCAGGGCTAGAAACATGAGTCTAATCAACAGACAATTACAGGTATCAAAGTGGTTGGGAATTACAAATGTGATCACTGTAGTAGTTGTGAGAACATGTTCGCTACTAACAGGTAAATTTTAAAAGGAGTGTGCGTGCACCCACTGGGCACGCGAACAAAGATACGCTTAATTTTATCTTGCAAGTACACGTGTATCATTTAAAATAGCCCTTCCGCATGTATGTGTGCAGCCTTTGTGTGCATATATTAATAACATGTTCACACAAGTGACCATGGGGGGGGGGGGGGGTGGAGAGAGAGAAAGACTGTTAGAAAGACAATATGATACTCTATGGGGTACATTTTAAAACATAGCGCGTGCGTACTTTTGTTTGCGCACCAGGCGTGAACAAAAGTACGCCGGATTTTATAAGATACGCACGTAGCCGCGCGTATCTTATAAAATCCAGGTCGACGCGCACAAGGGGGTGCACATTTGTGCAACTTGCGCACGCCGAGCCCTGCACGTGCTGCCCTTTCCCTCCGAGGCCGCTCCGAAATCGGAGCGGCCTCGGAGGGAACTTTCCTTCCCCCTCCCTTCCTCTACCTAACCCACTCCCCTGGCCCTATCTAAACCCCCCCTCCTCTGTTGCACAAGTTACGCCTGCTCGAGGCAGGCGTAACTTTGCGCGTGCCGGGCCGGCTGCCGCGTGCCATGTTCCGGTCCGGGGGCTGGTCCGTAGGCCACGGCCACGCCCCCAGAACACCCCCGGGCCGAAATCACGCCCGCGGCACTGCCCCTAGATGACGCATCGACCGCGTCACGCCCCCCGACATGCCCCCGATGACGCGCCGACCGCGTCACGCCCCCTGACACGCCCACCCCAAGAAAGCCCCGGGACTTACTCGCGTCCCAGGGCTTTATGCGCGCTGGAAGTCTATGCAATATAGGCTCGGCGCACGCAGGGGCGTTTTAAAAGGGTTACGCGTGTACCTTTTGCTCGTAACCCTTTTAAAATCCGGCCCTATTTCTCTCCCACTGTAAGAGAGGCACTTTCAACTCAGGGTGGGTTTTGGGGGGGTGTTGTGCCCTAGGCAGACCAATGTAAACCCGCCTCCCCCCCAAAAAAAAAAACACAACTCACCCTGAGTTGAAAGTGCCCTCTTACAGTGAGAAATATCTAGAATGTCATATTCTCACTTTTTCTCTCTCTTTCTCTTCAGGACCCCTCTGTCTCAAAATCTCCAGACTTGCGCCTCATCAGGACCAGTAGTAACATTTCGCAGAGGGGTTACACACGTAAGTTTTGACCATGCCTCACCCCTTTTCTGCCTCCTTATTCTTGACCCATGCTTCTTAACATTTGCTTTGCTCGCGCATGGCCCACATACACGTAGATAGGGCCATTTTTGTGCGAGCAATGCTTTTAAAATCTACCTGTTAGGTTTTGTGAACCTGGGGGATGACAAAGAGTACCTTTTTAAAAGATTTCTTTAACTGTGCAAGCAATAATGTGGTTTATTCTCTGATGTGTCCGTGCCCAAAGCTTTATGTTGGTAAAACCATGAGAACTCTACGTACAAGACTGACTGAGTATCAGAGCTGTTTGCGTTTGAAGAAGATTACAGTGCCACTGGTTTCATATTGTTTAAAGCTTAAGCATGTGCTTAAAGATATGAAATGTATTTCTTTGGAATATGTTGCGCAATATCAACGAGGAGGAAACAGAGATGAAGTGTTAAACAAAAAAGAGCAGAGATGAATTTTAGATTAAATGGTGTTGAACCGATGGGTCTAAACGTCAACATAGACTGGAATCTAGTTTTGTGAGAAAATTAAGATTGGATAGTAAGAATACACAGCAAATAGGAAGAAAAGTACATCTGACATCATATGTAAGTTGTATTCTAAAAACAAAACACCCCTCCTACCTTCTTCAATGTCATTATTTGAAATACAGATGAGGTAAATTTTGAGTCATCACTGAGCTATGATAAATGCAGTTTAATAATGTCAGTTCTTCAAAATATCTTCGAAGTTGGTGGTAAGAAAAAATAAATAATAAAATAAGTAAATAGTAGTAAATGCAAGTGAATCAAGTTTAAATAACTATAGCATGTTATTTTTACTTTTTAGCTTTAATGGCGATTTTAATTATATAGAAGCATGTCCTGTTGCAGCAATATTGTGAAACATGTAAATGTCTTTATGGAAAAAAAAAGAACAATAGAAAAAGAACAAGATTTTTGACTCATGATTGAAACCTTCACAGGTGGCCATTTTTGACAATTTGTGTTTTTTGAAGGTTTTTTTTCCTATATATAATTTTTTTTTCAACATTAAAAATGTTTTACTTATACAAAGAAGATACCTTTAAAATAATGTATTGTGATGTTGACAGTGTGTTTTTCAAATTAAATTGATATACATTATTGATAAAATGTAATACATTTTGACTTTACTCTTCCAGTAAAAGTCTTAATTAGATTAAGCCAATAATTTCCTTTTCAATTACTCAAATTGAAGAAAGCATAGTAATCTTCCCAACTCCCAAATGTACTGTATATATCAGATTTTTTTTCTATTGTGAAATGGTCAAATTAATAGTCCCAATTACTTAACAGAATGAAAAGTCCCAATTTCCATACCTCTCTTAAATGTCTTTTTTATTCTCCTACATCTCCATCTGGCAATACCAAAGGGGCAATCAGTAGTGAAAGTATTTTTGATCCTTAACTCCTTCCCTCTTGCAATGGAGATGAATCCATTCCTCTGCATGTCACAGCTAATCCTCAGGTCCTTTCCAGTTGAAAGACACCTCTTCTTTGTGATGATTCCAGACTGAGGCCCTGGTACCACCGGCCCTCAACACAAGGAATGCAAAATATAAAAATCTTACTCAAAGGGTCAAAACCAACAAGAGACAAAAAAAACCCCAAACTCCATATATTCATAAAGAAACAAGTCAAAAGTGGAACGCCTCTGCATTGGGTCACCGACTGATCCATCCACTGGAGGTGAGATAGAAAGCAGTGGATCATCCCTAACACCAAGCCTAACTGTACACAGAGACTCCCCAAAGTCCTCTAGCAAGGGTATGTGGTCTCTCACTGAAAAAGGGTTTCAAAAAGTGAGGCTCAGAGTAATATAAGCCAAAAACAGGTCAGACAAAAAGGCTGACCCATAAGAGGGCAACCAGGATAATGATTTGAGTTGGGGGGGGAAATTTCATCTTAAAAAGGGTAATTTGTTAGGTGTTACTGCATAAGAAAATGGTTATAAGCCCCTGTATCACTGGTTTTATAGACCTAATACATGAAAAAGAAGGGGCTTTATGAGTCATGATAACTGTTGGCACACAAATGTGGGGAAAGGGGACCCTTCTTTCAAAATTGGTAGACATGCCCTAAAATTAAAGTTTACTGGTCTGATATTCTTTCTTGGATATATCCCTTTATTAAAATCAATTTGACCTTAGATCCTTTAGTAGCTCTTTTTGGTGAACCATGGGAGTCTTTCACACTGGTAAAGAGCCGAAGTTTAAGGCTGAAAATCATTTGTTAATCACTGCCAGGTGGAATGTTGCTTACCATTGGAGATCGGGTTCTATCCCTTCCTTGGTTGTTTGGTTGTGACTGCTTTGGCAAGTGTATACCATGAAATTCATTACTTTTCAATTGTGGGATTATCGTCCTAATGTTCTTTTCATATGGGAGCCTTTTCACTCTAAAATAATGCCTCTCTTATGATCAATGTTTTAATAAGGATTTGCAGGGATCGGGATAGTAGAAGACTCTTTTTGCATAAAGTTGGACTCATGGTGAAAGCTGGAGCTCTTTTTTGCATTGTCATTTGGATTGCACATGGATTTAGGTTAACTAGTGCAATTTGATTATAAGGATATTGTTCACTTACGTCTGATGTGTTGTTTTTTGTTTGAATATTTCATACTGTGTAAAACTGTTCTGCATCTTGTATTGTATTATTTTTAATTCAATACAAATATTTAAAACAAAAAAAAATTCCAAAAGAAATCCAATTAAGATCCATAACTAAAATATACTAACTAAGGGCCAGATTTTAAAAGCCCTATGCATAAAATGCATATAAATCCTCTGGATTTACGCACATCAAGCCTATTTTAAAAAGGCTCAGCGACGTGTGTAAAGCCCCGGGACGCATGTAAGTCCCGGGCTTTCAAAAAGGGGTGGGGTGGGGGCAAGGCCAGAGGCCTCCAACACAGCAGCCATTGATTTCTTTGATTTCTTTGCTTCGGTGTTTACTGAAGAGGATGTTGGGGAGGTACCCGTAATGGAGAAGGTTTTCATGGGTAATGATTCAGATGGACTGAATCAAATCACAGTGAATCTAGAAGATGTGGTAGGCTTGATTGACAAACTGAAGAGTAGTAAATCACCTGGACCAGATGGTATACACCCCAGAGTTCTGAAGGAACTAAAAAATGAAATTTCAGACCTATTAGTAAAAATTTGTAACCTATCATTAAAATCATCCATTGTACCTGAAGACTGGAGGATAGCAAATGTAACCCCAATATTTAAAAAGGGCTCCAGGGGCAATCCGGGAAACTACAGACCGGTTAGCCTGACTTAAGTGCCAGGAAAAATAGTGGAAAGTGTTCTAAACATCAAAATCACAGAACATATAGAAAGACATGGTTTAATGGAACAAAGTCAGCATGGCTTTACCCAGGGCAAGTCTTGCTTCACAAATCTGCTTCACTTTTTTGAAGGAGTTAATAAACACGTGGATAAAGGTGAACCGGTAGATGTGGTATACTTGGATTTTCAGAAGGCGTTTGACAAAGTTCCTCATGAGAGGCTTCTAGGAAAAGTAAAAAGTCATGGGATAGGTGACGATGTCCTTTCGTGGATTACAAACTGGCTAAAAGACAGGAAACAGAGAGTAGGATTAAATGGACAATTTTCTCAGTGGAAGAGAGTGGACAGTGGAGTGCCTCAGGGATCTGTATTGGGACCCTTACTTTTCAATATATTTATAAATGATCTGGAAAGAAATACGACGAGTGAGATAATCAGATTTGCAGATGACACAAAATTGTTCAGAGTAGTTAAATCACAAGCAGATTGTGATAAATTGCAGGAAGACCTTGTGAGACTGGAAAATTGAGCATCCAAATGGCAGATGAAATTTAATGTGGATAAGTGCAAGGTGATGTATATAGGGAAAAATAACCCATGCTATAATTACACAATGTTGGGTTCCACAATAGGTGCTATAACCCAAGAAAGAGATCTAGGCGTCATAGTGGATAACACATTGAAATCGTCGGTTCAGTGTGCTGCGGCAGTCAAAAAAGCAAACAGAATGTTGGGAATTATTAGAAAGGGAATGGTGAATAAAACGGAAAATGTCATAATGCCTCTGTATCTCTTCATGGCGAGACCGCACCCTGAATACTGTGTACAATTCTGGTTGCCGCATCTCAAAAAAGATATAATTGTGATGGAAAAGGTACAGAGAAGGGCTACCAAAATGATAAGGGGAATGGAACAGCTCCCCTATGAGGAAAGACTAAAGAGGTTAGGACGTTTCAGCTTGGAGAAGAGACGGCTGAGGGGGGATATAATAGAGATGTTTAAAATCATGAGAGGTCTAGAATGGGTAGATGTGAATCGGTTATTTACTCTTTCGGATAGTAGAAAGTCTAGGGGCACTCCATGAAGTTAGCATGCGGCACATTTAAAACTAATCCGAGAAAGTTCTTTTTTACTCGACGCACAATTAAACTCTGGAATTTGTTGCCAGAGGATGTGGTTAGTGCAGTTAGTATAGCTGTGTTTAAAAAAGGATTGGATAAGTTCTTGGAGGAGAAGTCCATCACCTGCTATTAAGTTCACTAAGGGGTAGATTTTAAGAGGCGCGCGAACAGCCTACTTTTGCTTGCGCATCAGACTCAAGCAAAAGTACGCTGGATTTTAGTAGATACGCGCGGAGCCGCGCGTATCCACTAAAATCCTGGATCGGCGCGCGCAAGGCTATCGATTTTGTATAGCCTGCGCGCGCCGAGCCGCGCTGCCTCCCCCCGTTCCCTCCAAGGCCGCTCCAAAATCGGAGCGGCCTCGGAGGGAACTTTCCTTTGCCCTCCCCTCACCTTACCCTCCCTTCCCCTACCTAACCCACCCACCCGGCCCTGTCTACACCCCCCCCTTACCGTTGTCGGGGGATTTACGCCTCCCGGAGGGAGACGTAAATCCCCGCGCGCCAGCGGGCCTGCTGCGCGCCGGGCCGCGACCTGGGGGCGGGTACGGAGGGCGCGGCCACGCCCCCGGGCCATAGCCACGCCCCGTACCCGCCCCCAAAACACGGCCGACACGCCCCCGAAACGCCGCGTCGACCGGGCCCGCCCCCCGACACGCCCCCGACACGCCCCCCTCCGAAAACCCCGGGACGTACGCGAGTCCCCGGGTCTGCGCGCGCCGGTAGGCCTATGTAAAATAGGCTTACCGGTGCGCAGGGCCCTGCTCGCCTAAATCCGCCCGGTTTTGGGCGGATTTAGGCGAGCAGGGCGCTGAAAATCCGCCCCTTAGAGAATAGCCACTGCCATTAGCAATGGTAACATGGAATAGACTTAGTTTTTGGGTACTTGCCAGGTTCTTATGGCCTGGATTGGCCACTGTTGGAAACAGATTACTGGGCTTGATGGACCCTTGGTCTGACCCAGTATGGCATTTTCTTATGTTCTTCATATGTTATTATTGCTGCTGTGTCAGAGAGTCTCGTGCTGGCAGGCTGCCAGCATGCGCAACTTGCACCTGCCCGGAGGCAGGCGCAAAAGGTAAGACAAGAGTCGGTGGGGGGAGTTACAGTAGGGCTAGGGGGGGAAAGGTTAGGGGAAGGGGTGGGAAGGTCAGGCTAGGGGGAAGGGAACCGGGGAAGGCAGCGCGGCTCGGCGCACGCAAGGTACACAATTTCTCCTCAGAGAAAATTCCTTTTACCACTACCCTTTGTCGCCTCCCACTCAGCCAGTTCCTAACCCAGTCAGTCATTCTAGGATCCATACCAAGGCACACAATTTATTTATGTCTTCTGTGCGAAACCATGTCAAAGCCCTTGCTGAAATCCAAGTACACTACATCTAGTGCTCTCTCTTGATCCAAATCTCTGGTCACTCAATCAAAGAAATTGACCATATTTACTTGTTTTAAAATTATGCAGCCTCATATCTTGCAGTCCATTGGATTCCAAAAATTCCACTAGCCTCTGTTTTAGCAGTGATTTCATTAGTTTACTCACCACAGAGGTCAGACTAACTGGCCTGTAGCTTCCATCTTTCTCCTTACTTCCACTTTTATGAATAGGAACCACATCCACCCTTTTGCAGTCCTCTGGAACTACTCCAGACTCTAAGGAAGCATTGAAAAAGTCAGCCAGTGGATCTGCCAGGACATCTCTAAGTTCCCATACTACCCTCGGATGTATCCCATCCGGCCCCATCGCCTTATCCACTTTAAGTTTATTTAGCACCTCACAAACACACTTTTCAGAAAATTGATTGAGATTTATCTCATTTCCAATATTATTTGTGTTTGTTTTATGTGATCCTGCTCTAGGCCCTTCCATAATGAACATGGAAAAGAAATTTTTTGTTAAGCAATTTTGCTTTTTCCTCATCAGCATCTACATATTCCTCCCCTTCACTTTCAGTCTCTCAATGCCACTTTTGCACTTCCTTCTGTCTCTAACATATCTAAAAAAGTCAGTACAATCCATATAACTGGGTATTTAATGTTTACTTGGGTAACTGGGATGAAAAATAGTAAAGCATCCTTGCTAGCTGCCACAGAAGTGTTCTGAGTCATTTCTGCTTCACAGTAAGTGTTTCTCCTGGAGGCATGGTGGTTCCCTCTGTACACAACCAGTTCTGACCTTGAACAAATAGATTGGGTCAGATTGGTGCCAGAGAAGGGAGAAAAAAATCTATCAAAAAGATGGCCACCAGCAGGAAGTGGGCCTTAAAGCTGGGAGGAGTGAGTTGATAGTGCAAGGTGCCCACCAAGGCTAACTGCTGGCAGGAGGCAATAACTGTTTGTCTGATCTTCAAAACATTTATTCATTTGCTACTCTGGTTACCACAAAGAACAGAATCAAATTTGAAAAAATCTCCCCTCAGTAAAATCATGGAAACAGGAGTGGTGCCATGTAATTGGATAAAAGTGGTGGTGGTCCTGCTTCACAAAAATGATAGCAGAGAGGAGGCTGGAAACTACTAGGGATGTGAATCGGGCTTCGGATGATTGAAAATATCGTACGATATTTTCAAAATCGTCAGAAATCGGGGGCTCCCCCAAAACGATAGGAAAACTCCACGATATTGTTCGTGGGGGTTCTCTTATCGTTTTGGGGGAGGGTGGGAAAAACGGCACACAAAAATAACCCCTAAACCCACCCAGACCCTTTAAAACTAATCCCTTAGCTTCCCCCACCCTTACAACCCCCCAAAAAGCTTTTTACAGGTACCTGGTGGTCCAGTGGGGGTCCCGGGAGTGATCTCCCACTCTCGGGCTGTCGGCTGCCACTAATCAAAATGGTGCCGATTGCCCTTATCATGTGACAGGGTATCCGTGCCATTGGCCGGCCCCTGGATGGCCCGCGCCATTTAGATGGCCCCAGCCATTTAGATGGCTGGGGCCATCCAGTGCTCCTACCATGTGACAGGGGCCGGCCAATGGCACGGATACCCTGTCACATGGTAAGGGCAAAGGGCCATCGGTGCCATTTTGATTAGTGGCAGCCGACAGCCCAAGAGCGGGAGATCGCTCCTGGGACCCCCACTGGACCACCAGGTACCTGTAAAATGTTTTTTGGGGGGGGGTCGGGAGGGTGGGGGAAGCTAAGGAATTAGTTTTAAAGGGTTGGGGTGGGTTTTTTGTTTATCAGCTCGGGCGCAGCCGATAAACAAAACTGTGATCGGGCCGGACGAAAAAAAAACACGATGTGAATCTGAACCAGAATCTGAACCGATTCCGGTTCCGATTCACATCTCTAGAAACTACAGGCCAGTTAGCCTCACCTCAGTGGTGGGAAAATTAATGGAGTCTCTGCTGAAGGAAAAGATTTATTTTTTTATTTTATTTATAAAAATGTATTAATCGCCTTCCAATTTTTACGAAATAAAATTTCCAAAGTGATGTACATACATTAAAACCAATAAAACAAAATAAGTATAAAACACAGCAAAATATTACAAGCTTCTTGCTACCTCCATGTAACCACTCATGTTCTCTACAGTTCATACAGCATGTTCATCATTGCCTTCCTGTTACCTATTACTTATTGTTCGACCCCAAATAGCATGGATTCATCAGGGGAAGTTCCTGCCAGACAAATCTGATTAACTTTTTTGATTGGGTGATGAGAAAACTGGATCAAGGAAGAGTGCTCGATGTGATTTACTTGGATTTCAGCAAAGCTTTTGATACAGTCCTACATAGGAGGCTCGTGAATAAAATAAGAAGCTTGGGTGTGGGCGCCAAGTTGGTGGAATGGATTGCTAACTGATTGGCTAACAGGAAACAATGTGTAATGGTAAATGGAACTCACTCTGATGAGAGAATGGTGTTAAGTGGAGTGCCTCAAGGATTGGTTTGGGGACAGGTTCTGTTCAATATTTTCGTAAGCAACATTGCGGAGGGGTTAGAAGGAAAAGTTTGCCTTTTTGTGGATGATACTAAGGTCTGCAAAAGAGTGGACATGTCTGAAGGAGTAGAGAGAATGAAGAGTGATTTAAGAAAAATGTAAGAATGGTCAAAGATTTGGCAGCTGCGATTCAATGCCAAGAAGTGCAGAGTCGTGCACCTGGGGTGTAAAATCCAAAAGAGCTGTCTGTGATGGAGGTGAAAGACTATCATGCACGGAGCAGGAGAGGAACCTTGGGGTGATTGTGTCTGGTGATCTGAAGGTTGCAAAGCAATATGACAAGGTGGTATCTAAATCCAGAAAGATGCTAGGCTTCATAGAGAAAGGTACAACTAGCAGGAAAAGGGAATTGATAATGCCCTTGTTCAGATCCTTGGTGAGACCTCACTTGGAGTATTGTGTTCAGTTCTGGAAACTGTATCTCAGGATAGAGACAGGATGGAAACTGTCCAGAGGAAGGCGACCAAAATGGTGTGAGGTCTGTTTCAGAAAACCTATGAGGAGAGGCTGAATCTCCCCGTACCTCCTAGAAGAGAGGAGGCACGGGGAGATTTGATACAGACCTTCAGATACCTAACAGGTATCAATGGTGCACAAACTTCAAACCTTTTCTGTTGGAAATGAAAGAGTAGAACTAGGGGTCATGATATGAGACTCCAGAGGGGATGACCAAAATCAAGAAATATTTATTCACCGAGAGAGTGGTGGATAGGAATGCCCTCCCACAAGAGGTGGTGAAGACGAGAACAGTTAATGAATTCAAAAGAACTTGGGATAAACACTGCAGATCCTTAAAGACTTAAAGAAAGGGATGGTATATCATTTTTGCATGGAGGTAACCTGCATGGACCGGCAGTTACTACCCTTATCAGAAAGCATGGGGGTAACCTGCATGTAGCAGCAGTTATTACCCTTAACAGAACACATTGGGATAATCTGCACAGAGTGACAGTTGCTATCATAAGAAACTCGCTGGGTAGACTGGATGGACCATTTGGTCTTTTTCTTTTTTTTTTTCTATATTTTTTATTTGTTCAAATTTTTCAAATACATAACAAGGAACAACCTTGCAAGGAAATACAGAAACATAATTATTTTGAAAATTATACATACATTCATTCATGTATATACTGTTTAGTTAATGAAATTTTAACTTCTTTATGTTTTTCATTGGAAATCAGGGTGGGGGGAGGAGGAAGGAAGAAAAACAAAGGAGAATTAAAGGCAATACATAATCCATCATTTGCGACTATTTAACACTCTGCCTTATTATTGACCCCTATTACTCACGGTCTATGCCCTCCCATCTAAGAAATGTCTCAATTGTTCGGGCATGAAAAAAATATATGTATTTCCAGCTGATTTTACAAAGCATTTGCAAGGAAACCGTAAGAGGAAACTCGCCCCCTTGGCCAAGACCTCGGGGCGCATATCAAGAAACATCTTTCTCCATTGTTGGGTGGCCCTTGAAAAGTCTGGATAGACCCTGACCACTCCACCCATAAAGGGAATATTGATATTTTGGAAATAAGCTTTCATCAGCTGCCCCATCTCTAATTCGGCGAAAAAAGAAATAAAGAGAACTGCTCTTTCTATAATTTCCATGTTTGAGTTTTCCAGATACTCTGTTAAATTTGCAAACTCATCCCTAGCTTCCCCAGATGATATTTGGGGGATATCCTTTCTAGGTGGCAAAAACAATATTTTCTTTATGGACGGCGCCGCTTCTGCTGGTAACTTTAATATCTCAGTCATATATCTTTTAAAAGTCACTAGAGCAGATTCTCCCAGTACTATAGGAAAATTCACCACCCTCACGTTCAGATGATGCAGATAATTTTCAATTGACTCGAGTCTCCTTTGAGATATTATTCGATCCTTCATGAAAGTAGTATTTAACTCTTGAACCAGCTTTAAATTAAGAGACATGTCCTGTATAGCAGTAGCATGTTCTTGCAATTTTTTAGACTATTCTTTATCCACCGAATCCAATCTTTTATCAAAATTTCCCAACTGTTGAGACTGCACTTTGAGGGTTCGGGCCATTACCGCCATTAGGTCCCAAAGGGATTCTAATGTTATCTCCGCTGGTTTCTCAAACTCCAAGCGATCCAAGATGTTAACTCCTACCTCTTTCTGTCGAGGTCTCTTTCCCAATGTTCCTGGAGAATCAACTCCTGTACCGGGGACTCCCCTCCCAGGAGTTTCTCGTCCATCATTCAGGGGTAATAGGCCTGTCCCGACTCCTGCTAGGTCGACGGATCCACCCTGCTGCACTTGCCCAGTCACACGTCGGTAAACCCAGCTCCATCGATAGCACGGAGGGGAGAGCTGCACAGCAGTCCTCGGGGATCTGGTGGGCTCAAGGTGATCTCGCCAGGCAAAAGCACTGCTCCTCTCGGGACGTCCGCAGCGGCGTTTGGAGCCCCCACTACAGAGCCAGGAGTCGCAAAGTTGGTGATAAAACACTGCCCCGTAGGGTCAGGTGAGTCTGATGGATAAACTCTCACCTTTCCCTTCCTCTTGTGAGGCATTTTTAGGAAAATTCAATAGGAAATAAAGCTATCTGGAAACTGGAAGCAGAGCAGCGAAACTTAGCGTCCTCCAGCTGTGACCATCTTGGCTCCTCCATTTGGTCTTTTTCTGCTGTTATTACTATGTTATGTTGCTGTTAGAAAAGGTAAACACTTTGAAGAAGCCAGATGGAATCTTGAGCTGAGAGTTGTATTAGTTATTATTTATTTATTTCAATTTATAGTTCACTTCCTCACAATTATGCTCAAAGTGGATAATAGTCTTAGTTGTAATTAAAACTTTACTACTCCTGGTCTCTGCATCTCAAAAAAAGGAACTTGAAAAGGTACAGAGATGGGTGACCAAAATAATAAAGGTGATGGAAAAGCTCCCAGGTGAGGAAAGACGAAAGAGGTTAAGGCTGTTCAGCTTGGAGAAGAGATGGCTGAGGAGGGATATGATAGAAGTCTATAAAATCAGGAGTGGAGTGGCACAAATAAATGTAAATTGGTTGTTTACTCTTTAATAAAAGCAAAAAGACTAGGAGACACTTCAGGAAGTTACTAAGTAGCACATTTAAAACAAATCAGAGAAACTATTTGTTCACTCAATATACAATTAAACTCTGGAATACATTGCCAAAGGATGTGGTTAAAGGCAGTTATATTAACTGGGTTTCAAATAACCGCAGGCGCCGTGCGCCTGCGTCGCGCGCCGAAGGAGCACAACAAAGGGGCTTGCCCCTTTGTCTCGCCCCTTCGGCTCAGCCCCGAGGGTGCCCCGAGTCTACCCCAGGATCTTCGGTTCCACCTCAGCCGACTATCTATTTCAATCACAATCAGCACAACAGTCTCTTCAGCAACTTTACGAAGCCTCAGACCTCATACATCAAAATACAGCCACCATCATACATCAATCTCTATCCACCCAATTCTTACTCTACACCTGCGCTAACCACACCAGTTTCTCCTGAGCTCCAGCTCAGCTCTTGCCAATTAGCCCTGCAGTGATATACTCTATTCGCTCTATATCGACCATTCCCTAGGGGAACTAAAATCCTCTATTACATCCATTTGCGTCTATAGACCTGCACTCATCTATTGATAGTCTACCCCATAGGAAATCAACATTCCCTTTCTCTCACACATACAAAGATTAAAGAATAAACTTATTTGCCAACATTTGACGACGTTAATCTCATTCTACCTATAATGCAAAGATACACAATACCCATCCTATACCACAGTCCCTCATCTAAGATGAAATTTCCATTGCAACACCAATTCAAACCATATAGAAACCTCATTCCAGTCATGATCTCCCCTCTTACCCAATTCCTTGGGCTAGCCTTATTCTCTCTAACTCTATTCAATGCGCAATCAATTACCAAAAAAACCCATATCTTACATGACTACCTGCTTGATTCCAAACCAGACATCTGTGCGATCACAGAGACGTGGCTGAAGCCGACAGACACAGTCTTAATAAATCAACTTCCCACCCAGATATATGACGTCTTTTCAATACCTCGACAAAAGAAAAAAGGAGGAGGACTTCTCTTAGCAGCCAAAAAAGATCTTAATCTCACCCAACAACCCATCAATTCATCATCTAAGCTGGAGGCAGGCCTGTTCAAATCAAAAACTCTCCAGATCCTCCTCATTTACGCCCCTCCTGGGTTGCTAAACCTTGATGTATCGCCTTTAGTGGAAATTATAGCTAAATACTTGACCTTGGATACTCCTTCCATCATCCTTGGGGACTTTAATCTACACATTGATGTCAGCCCTCAATCATCTAATTGTGAAGCTCTCCTTTCCTCACTCTCAGCTATGGGCTTTACCCAAATTATCACCCAACCCACTCATAAAGGGGGTCACACACTTGATCTTATCTTCACAAATAATAGCCTCATACAATTCTCATCCCCTTCCTACCTTCCAGTACCATGGTCAGACCACTTTATGATCACCTCCACTTTTAAAATGACGACAGGATCTCTTGCACCCCTGCCACCAACAACACTGCACTATAGGAAATCTTGTCCTTCAGAAGCCCTTGACAATTCTCTATGCAAAGAACTACCCAACTTGGATCTTTCGAACCCTAATGCAGCTATACTTTCTTGGCAAAATATCACTGAAACCATAGCAAATAATCTATGCCCTCTATCATCAAAGAATTTCAATCCATCTCAGAAACATAAACAACCATGGTTCTCTTTGGAGCTTCGCACATTAAAACAAAGCCTAAGACAGAAGGAAAAGAAATGGCGGAACTCCCCCAATCCTCAATCTCTAGCCATCTACAAAGCAGCTCTCCATCATTACAGAACCATGACACTGCGAACCAAAAGAGACTTTTACGCCCACCGTATCCATGATATGTTCTTCGATGCAAAGGCCCTTTTCGCTTATGTTTCAGACCTCACCAAGATTACTTCAGCACCAATTTCTGATGATATAGCCCAATCAAAAGCCAATGAACTGGCCATCTTCTTCCAGAGTAAAATCGCTAATACCTTGGCTAAATTACCCTCCAATCCTATCACACCTTCTTTAGATCCCCTCTACCGCCCTAACTCATTCACAACATTGGAAACATTCGAACCCACCTATTCTACAGAGGTGGAAACTATCCTCAAAAGAATGAAACCCTCCTCTCATCCACAAGATTATATCCCATCTAAATTACTGCTTCTAATACCAGACTCCATCTCCAAATACCTAGCAGACATTATTAACTGCTCATTTTCACAAGGTATCTTCCCAGACACTCTCAAACTAGCAACTCTCAAACCTATCCTCAAAAAACCAAACTTGGACCCAGATGATCTAAAAAATTATCGACCAATATCTAATTTGCCTTTTATAGCCAAAATCATGGAGAAAGTAGTAAATAATCAACTATCAAATTACTTGGAGGAAAATAATATCCTTCATCCTTCACAATATGGATTTCGGAAAGAACATAGTACGGAATCACTCCTCATATCACTCCTTGATCAAGTATACCTGGGATTTGACAAAGGATGCTCCTTCCTGCTTGCACTCCTTGATATCTCCGCAGCTTTCGATACAGTCAACCATGCTATATTATTAAACCGGCTATCTGACATAGGAATCTCAGGATCTGTCTTCAGATGGTTCGACTCATTCCTCAGTAATCGAGGTTATAAGGTTAAAATCAATAATATGGAATCTCCTTATACTAATTCCCCACATGGAGTCCCCCAGGGCTCCTCTCTATCTCCCACTCTATTTAATATTTATCTCCTCCCTCTCTGCCATTTCCTCTCGTCGCTAAATTTGAAATTCTACGTATACGCAGACGATGTCCAAGTTTTGATTCCTATAACAGGCTCTTTGGACTCAGCAATCAAATTATGGGAATCTCACCTTCAAACTATTAACCATCTCCTTACTAGCCTCAACCTGGTGTTAAATACTGCTAAGACTGAAATCCTGCTTATCACCCCTGAAAATAGTCTACACTTACAACAATTGCACACTATCTCCCACATCACTCATGCTAGAGATCTTGGAGTTATTATTGACAACCATCTGAGCTTAAATAAATTTATAAATTATACTATAAAAGAATGCTTCTACAAGTTACAGGTGCTTAAAAAACTCAAGCCTCTCCTATATCACCATGACTTCAGGACTGTACTCCAAGCAATCCTGTTCTCTAAGGTCGATTATTGTAACTCGATCCTACAAGGTCTACCAGCTGTTACATTAAAACCTCTGCAACTACTCCAAAACGCAGCTGCAAGGATTTTGACCAACACTAAGCGCAGAGATCACATCACGCCCATTTTAAAAGACCTACATTGGCTTCCAGTTAATTTTAGAATTGTTCACAAATTCCTCACCATTATTCATAAAAACATCCACCACCAGACTCCACTAGACCTACTACACCCTCTCAAATTACACTCTTCAGCTAGACCTTTGAGAGATGCCTATAAGGGATCCCTTCATGTTCCCCCAATCAAATTGGTACAAAGATTATCAATCAGGGACCGGGCCTTTTCAACAGCAGGCCCCACCATTTGGAATACACTACCCCCAGACCTCCGACAGGAAACCTGCCTCATAAATTTTAAAAAGAAACTGAAGACTTGGCTTTTCAGTAGAGCCTTTCCTGTCTCCTAGACTATATCCTACTAAGATATTTTTCAATCAGCTGTACTTCAATAACTAGCAGAATGTCATATAATCATGTTATAATGCTAGAGTTATTCTCCTGAGGTTGGCTTCAAGCCCCTTCTCTCTGTTATATCTCTCTACTTTGATTATCTGTCTCTTCATTTCCAATTCCTAGTTACTCACCCTTGTTATAATGTAACTTTTTACCTTCTGCTCACAATCTGTCTCCTCTTTTGAGGTTTGACTAGTTACTGTTAATGTACTATCGTTCTATGTAAACCGAGTTGATTTGATCTGTATCAAGAAAATCGGTATATAAAACCCCTAAATAAATAAATAAATGTTCCTGGATGAAAAGTCCATAAACTGTTCTTAACTAGAAAGGCTTGAGGGGACTGCTTATTCCTGGGTGTAAGCATCATGGAATCTATTTACTATTTGGGATCCTGCCAGGTACTTATGATCTAGACTGGCCACTGCTGGAAACAGGATACTGGACTTGAGGGATCCTTGATCTTACCTAGTATGGAGGTTCTTATGTTCTTATGAACTTAAGGCAAAACATGAAAACAAAGAAACATTACATTAGAGAGGGTTAAATTCAAGCATAGGGAACAGAATAAATAATAACTTGATAGAAGAGAAAATAAACTTGTTATTAAGCAACCCAAGCCGCAAGTCAGTTATACAAGAATTGATTAGCATGTCTCAGGTTACTAGGCAACCCTCCCCTGTAGGGTTGATAATAGTTAGCCCTTTGCTAAGTGGAAATAATCTTCTGCTGTCATTTTTTCAGCAGTTGTCTGGGGTTCTGTTACCTACTTGTTTCAGAGGGCTGCACCATCCTTCTCTTCAATAGTATTTCTATAACTTTGCCTATTATCAAAGGTCAAGATCTCTGTTGGAATGTCTGGCATGAGTTCTAGCAGTGATAAAAAACAGGGTGCTGGCATGGTGATGAAATTGTAAACACTGGCAGCCTTTAATACTGGCAAGTTAGTCTATATTGCAAAACATAGGGTACTACATTCAAATAAATGCAGAAGGAATTTCTTCTGGCATGTGTCTTTGGCAGTTAAACATTTAAGTCACACTAGATACAGTAAATCTGGTCCGACTCACATACTTTGGCTGAAAAAGTTTTAATATTAAAGAGTAGCTGCCATATTATACACATTGTTATGAACTCTGCCCGCAGGTCTCCCCGCGAGCAGGCTCACTTACCCACGCTGTGTCTTCAGCCGACGCAGCAGGACGCCGCCGTCAGCCTTCCCACGTGGCCGGAGCCGCGGACTGAAGTTTCTTCTGCGGCCCGGAGGCCGCCCTGCATCATCCTCTTCACCGCAGCTGGAGCCGAGGACTTTCTGCTTCTCCCATGGGGCCCGGGAATGCCGCCGACGTCATCTTCCTCTTCGCGGCGCTAGGCCGCAAGCCCCGGTGCCATCCGGCGGCTGGAGCTGCCCCCAGGGCTCCCCGCAGCGGCTGGAGCCGCTGCCGACGTCAGGGCCTGCTCCTCAGGCCCTGCCCTGCTTCCTGCGCAGCTACATTGGTGCAGGCCGCTGTCTGCGGTCCTGCACAGCTTCCTGCTTCTCTTAGGTGCGCGGCCGCGTCTTCCTTCAAGATTTAAAGGGCCAGACACAGGAAGTGTCTTGGCCACACCTTTGTGACTGTTTCCTGTACCAGCCCTATAAAGGGCTGCTCTGTCAGTTGTTCCTGGCCTTGCATCATTGTGGTGTCTTCACTCTGGAGGCTCCTGCCTGCCAGAGCCTTTGTAAGGTCTTCCAGTCTTGTGGAGCTCCTCACCGTGATGTCTTCTCGTCATGCCATGTCATCGTGCCTGAGGTCCTCGTCCAGGTGTCCTGGTGTCTTGATCTTCTATGTCCTCGTGTTCCTGCCTTCCTCGATGTTCATTCCTACGCCTCACCTTTTCTCTCGAGCCTTCTGGTCCGGTAGGCCGGGGGTCCCTCAGATGATGTATTCCTGAGTGGATGAGCCTGCTGGTGAACGGTTGTCCTGTACTCCTGAGCCGTCATGTCCTGGTTGTTTGTTCCTGCGCTGTCCCGTTCTCCTCGTGGTCCGTGACCAGTCTGCAAGGGCTGCGTAGGGCGTGCAGTGGGACAGGGTGGTCCACGACTCAATCCCGCGGGTGGCCTGACTAGGGCGCCCTGAGAGACAGTGCCAATGTCCGCCTTCCTTGCTTCTCGTCTCGTCTGGTTTCCAAGTGCCTCGTCATGTTTGCCCTTCAGCGTCATGTCCCTGATGCCGTTGCATCAACCCTGGTCCGGGATGCCGTCGCATCGACCACTGGTCCGTGATGTCTTCGCATCAGCCCTGGTGTCTAGCCTTCGTCTGCAATGCCGTTGCATCGATCCTGGTGTTACGTCCTCATAGTCCTGGTGTCATGTCTTCAACCCAAGTCTTCGTGCCATGTGATGCCGTCCGCATCAACCCAAATCTTCGTGCCATGTGATGCCGTTGCATCAATTTTCTGGTCTTCGTGTCAAGGTCCGTCTGCCCTCAACCTCAGGCCAGGCCTGCTGCTCCATGCTGCTCGCAGCAGGTCCGAAAGGGCTTGGAATGGTCGGAGGACCATTCACCTTCCTACATCCTTGGATGTTGGCCATGGGAGCTTGCCGGCCTGGCCGAGGGCACGATCGTTCAGCCATGCGGAGCCACCATCACCCTTGGCTCGGCCCTGAAGGTCTGGGTCAGGCTGAGGCCCAGGGGTACACGAAAAAAACACCGTTCTCAACACACATACTGTAAGTATCCATTTTACCTGAATCCTATTTGTCAAAATTTTTTGCATTGCTTTTTCTATCATTGATGAATTATTGACAGTAGTATAATAGTTTGTCATTCCTGGCACATGAAAACTAGGCCATATTGTGCTAAATGTGGAGGTGCCAGTTACGGGAGAATTGTAAGTGTATAAAACAGAGAACCAAAGCTACTGCAGGATTTATCTCAAATTGAATCTAGGAGCATAGGCTTAAATACATCTAAGCCATGATTTTACTGCTGTACCTGTTTCTCTTGCTGCCTAGCTTCTTGACTGATGCCATTTTAGGCACATTATTTACAATTAGGTGCAGGTACTTTTATCAGTGCAATCAAAGAGAAACCGGGCACTTTGATTCCCTTTGAAAATTTAGCAGCCGCGTTCTTTACATCTGCCATTTATGTGGGATGCTGAGGGGGGGGGGGGTACAAGAGCATATCGATGTGCAATTTTCCTCCTCTAAGCTAAAGAAGCCCTCAAGAATGCTTCTTTTGTGAAGGGTAGCAGGGGTGTCAGCCCTTTGTGCTGTGGCCTCAAGGGCGAACCCAGGAAGCCTACGCCTTTGCTGGCAAATGTGCCCTGTAGCGGGACAGTCTGGAACTTCATCTTTACCAGCCACCTCTCCCGCAGGTTGAGCCCTTGGGTTCTGGTGGCTGGCAGGACTTAGGCAATTCCACAGGGCAGCAAAGGAACTAAGTCCAAAAGCACTACCAGGGTCAAGGCAGGCAGTAGACTAATGGAGTCAGGAAAAGGCCGAGGTTGGGGCAGGTAGCTAATAAGAGTGGTCAGGTCCAGGCAAGGGGTCGTCCAGGTGGTAGGCAATTGTGGTCAGGTCCAGGCAGCAGACAATCGTGGTCAAGTCCAAGCAATAGGACATGATCTTGAGAGTCAGGCCAAGGGAGATGTAGACACACAGAGGACACTGGACAAGACGGACAGGACAGGGCAAAACTGGACAAAGATGGCAAGAGAAAACAAGGCTGGACAAAGCAAGGCTGGAAGGCAAGGTTGAATGAGGCAAGGCTGGAAGACAAGACAGTTCGAGGAGAGGCCAGATGACAAGGCTGGAAGACAAGGCACAGGAACGCAGGAATCAGAAATGCTGGAAACACACACTGAAAGGCAGAAGACCTGTTGCTGAGGCACTGAAGAGAAATCTGAGGTTCCCTTATATGCAAGGGCTGGATGACATCATCAAAGGGTGCCGTGAGGACTTCCCCGCTATGGGCCCTTTAAGAGGGGAAGCTTTGTGCATGTGCTCGCTTTAGGACATCTGGAGCAGGAGCACACAGTGGCATCCCAACCACTGTATTAGCTCCAACGGCATCCAGGACCAGTCTTAGCGTCATTAGGGTGAGTACAGCAGCTCCTGGGGCTATCCTGCGAGCTGTGTTCTTAACATCTTTTTAGCCTGTCTAAAAGTACACATGCTGTGGAGGCCCATGCATACTTTTAACTGCTCTGAGGAGGTGCAAATTTCAGACATGCCAATTTGACTGGTCAAATAACTGTTTACCCACATAAACAGCTGTGAAAATGATCTTCTACGTGACTATAGCCTCAATTCTGCTAGTCATTTTGGAGGGAGATTTTTTTAAATGTATAAATAGGGACCTTTATTTTAGTTTTTACCTTATTTTGCCTGGGAATTTCAATGTTAGAATACAAAAGAAATTAGTAGGAAAATGACTGTTCAACTGATTTTTCTCCTGTGTTATATCAAAATCATTTTCCCACTAAAGTTTTTTGTTATAAAATTAAAAACTGAAAACGTAGGTCCTTATGTATATGGTGTCAATGAATTGGATTGAAATGCAGTTGACATCCGTCTTATTTTCTTACCTCAAAAGTTTACTGCATAATAATTAAACATTGTTTTCTTTGCATAAGGACATCATAATGCGGTTATGCACATGGCATCTTAAATGTTTTTGGAAATGCATTGCCACTTTTTTTCTGCCTCTTATAGAACAGACTATATTATAAACACAAGCACTGTGAGCTTTAAATCTTCCGCATCCATCTCCAGTGAAGAACGGACACTCATATGAGAACAGCTATCAAGAACTGGCACACTGCACAGTGTGGGTCAGCACTCTGCAAAATATACAAATGCAGAGAGTAATGGGTCACTCTCTCCTCTGTGAGATTACAGTGCTTCCAAGATATATCAAAGGATAACAACAAGGGTCCCATATAGCAATAGCATATTATTCCACCTTCTCAGAGTACCTGTGCCATCTCTCTCCCTTTACTGCTTTCAGGTCATTTCTTAAAAAAAAATATATAAACATAATCTAAATGCATCCAATTATATCCAGTGATGGTCAAGAGATATGTAGTTGCAGCTGACACCATTTTTATTTTTGCCTGGTTCGCCTTCCTCTGAACCTGATGTTCGAACACTACTGGAACTTGACCTTCCTGAACTCACTTCTATTTATGAGGCTCCTTGGGTCTTCATTCGTGAAGCATTTCCCATTCTTGGGCTCCACATTCTTCCTTCTATGATCCAGGCACTGCAGCAAGCAGTCTTTGGCAGGAGACATAGACCATGGTTCCCTTTAGATCCCAATGCATGTGCACCTTGAAACCCTTCCACAGATGTCACTGACTGTCCCTCCCCATCAAGGTCTATGAATGCTGACTCTGTAGCATCTCTAGTACCTGCTGGCCTCGTAAGTAAAAGCTGTTTTTGGGAACCAAACCCAAGTTTCCTACTATATCACAGTGTGCAGCACTGCAAGTGGGCCGCGTCAGGTCAGATGACAGCTATCCCATTTGATCCACAGCAATGGCATAAATTCCACCCATGCTGCCCCTTAGCAAGTAGCACATTAGCAAGTTAGCAAGTAGCACATTTAAGACTAATCGGAGAAAATTCTTTTCACTCAACGCACAATAAAGCTCTGGAATTTGTTGCCAGAGGATGTGGTTAGTGCAGTTAGTGTAGCTGGGTTCAAAAAAGGTTTGGATAAGTTCTTGGAAGAGAAGTCCATTAACTGCTATTAATCAAGTTTACTTAGGGAATAGCCACTGCTATTAATTGCATCAGTAGCATGGGATGTTCTAGGTGTTTGGGTAATTGCCAGGTTCTTGTGGCCTGGTTTGGCCTCTGTTGTAAACAGGATGCTGGGCTTGATGGACCCTTGGTCTGACCCACCATGGAAATTTCTTATGTTCTTATGTTCTTCAGTGCAGGTACCCCTAAAGAAAAAAAGAGTCCCACTTGCAGCCACTCCTGAGGTGGATGCCCCTGCTCTTTGGACACTTTCCGAAATTGCCGTTTGAAAGGCTTCAATTTGAATTTATGTCACTGATCCATTCAGTCTGTGTTCTAAAGAAATTTGTCATAACATTTTTCCCAGCTGGCAACAAAACTGGTAGCTGCCAGCCCTAAAATGTATTGCTATACTAAGGAACTGATTTACAAACGCTTTTTTCCCATTTTATATCTATGGGAAAAAAGCTTCAGTAAATTAGGCCTTAAATGTGTTAAGAATAAGACTCTCTATTCAATTACTAGAAACCCACTACCATCATCCCCAGCTTCTCAGGTTTCACTGCTAGGCAGAGCTCATTATACAATGCTTCCACTTCAACAAGTGTTTCATCCTAAACCATCAAGTGCAAGTCATTTTCAATGCATTTTTTACCAGCTTCACACATTAAGATTGATTTTCAACATATCATTAAACAGAATAACTCAACAGAAGAATATCTTATGCAAAGCATTCATGCTCATAATTGGAGGAACCACTATGGGAAAATCTCAGTTAGGGCTAGAGGTGATTACCTTCATCTGTAAGAGCAGGAATTCTATCACAGCAGATAAATGAGCACGAAACATCCCCTTATTTTCCCAAACCACAAACACTAGTGAGCACTCATGTCACGGATGTGAGCCCTTGGGCTATGGCATGGTTAACGCAGCCTAGCAGGTGAACCTACTAGGCCCACACCAATAGCAAGCAGACTCGCTCTTACTAGGACTTGTTCTAGGTCTTCACCTATACCAGCCTTGTTTCCTGCTGGTCGAGCCCTTAGGTTCCAAGGGCTGGCAGGTCTGAGGCAAAAGTCCTGTCTGGAGCGATCAGACGAAGCCAAGTAGCAGGCAGAAATCAGAGTAGGCAGAAAACAAACGGTGTCAAGTTCCAGGCCAAGATTGGAGCAGGCTAAAGTCGAGGTAGGCAGAGATCAGGCAGGGTCATGGTCCAAGCTGAGGTCAGAGCTGGAGGCAGTCCAAAAGAGTCATCAGAGTCCAAGGCCAGGGTCAATTCCAGAAGTCAGGCAGAGACGGACAGACAAAAGACAAGGCACAGGGGACCAAGATACAGCGGGAACAGACAAGGCAAGGCAGGGCAACAACAAAGAGACAAGGCAGAAAACGCACCCAGGTGCAGGAGGACCTGTTGCTGAGGCAATGAACTAGAACGCGGCTGGGGATTAAATACCCAGCTGCACTGACATCATTAGGGAGTGTCGTCAGATCTTTTCTGATGCAAGGCCTTGAAGAGCAGGGTGAGTGTATGCACATGTGCCTAGGGGAAGACATGGCATTAAGGAACAAGTGTGCAATGGTGCTGTCCTTGCCATGAAGAGATCCCAGCGATGTCCTACGGCCTGGGTGGTGTTGGGGGTGAGTGTGGCCAGTCGCAAGGCCTTTCCACTGCTAGTCAAAATGTAACAACACATTAAATAACTGGTTAGTCATAGGGAAGTAGAAACTATCCAACCATTTCTTTTTCTTTAAATGACAGCTGAAACCCATATACTTCTAATGTTAGACTCTCTAGCATGTGCATGCATAGGAACAGTACTGCTCTGATAAACTACCCTACTTACCCCATCCCAGAATTTTCAAGTGCTACCTCAGCAACCTTTATTTATTTATTTTAAACCTTTCTCATTCTATTCCCTTGATCAAGAATCATTCAGAACAGTGTACAACATGTGTAAAAACAATATCAAGTAAACTTTAATAAAGTTAGGGGTTTACATGCGTGGCCAGGCCTTGCGTGCGCCAAACGCATTAACCCTGGTACGTGCCAAAGAGCCTGGCCTCTCCAAAGGGGCGGGGTCTGAGCGGGGAGGGCTGGGCCGGGACAGTGCCATTCGATGCTGTCCCGGGGAAGCAAGCATTGGCAGCCGGCCACGAACGGAGATTATGTGCGTTCACATAACACCAATATTAATATCTCTACATTGGCTCCCAATCAAATACTGGATGAATTACAAAATGCTATGCATGTTACATAAAATTATTTATGGGGAACAAACTGATTGGCTAAATGCCGCCATCTGTCTCCATGTTCCAAAAAGAAACCTAAGATTTGCAAATAAAGGTCTGCTAACCACTCCCTCAGGTCAAGCACCTTAGTCAGGTTAGGGCTAGAGCCATTTCACTTGCTAGTCCTAAAATATGGAATTCCCTGCCAATTGAACTATGTTTACAATCAGATCTAAAGTCTTTCAGAAAAGACCTAAAAACATGATTATACATCAAGGCTTATCAGGACTCAGAATAATATCTATGCAAGAACTCTGATGCAGTAGCCTATTCTTTATCAAGGCCCACTTCCTTTTTATTTATTCTTTTATCTTCTTTTTCAATGAAGTTTTACTTGTTGCGCGTGTCGGTCGCAGGAGGCTGCGACCTCTACTGCGCACCTCTTTTCTCTCCTCTGCTTCCTCTGGGGAAGAAAGCCGTCTCCGCTTCTCCACGCCGACCCTCATGGCATTCCCGGGATGGCGTGGGCGCTCCTGGCAGTCATCTTACTTCCAGGGTAACCTAGGGCACACGCGCAAAATGCCAGCCCCTTCTTGAGCGCGTCATGACGGGAACCTCGGGGGCATCCTCACCGTATTACGTCACCCACTTCTACTACTTAAGCTCAGCTGACCTTCAGAACGACGAGTTAGCAAGGATTCATGTCCTGCTTATTCTGCCATTCTGCGACTCTGGTTGCTGTTCCTGTCTGAGTGTTTTCGATACCCGCTCCTTGGGGGCCTCGCTCACACTCAGGGCTATCCACTCCTCGGAGGGCCTCTTGCACTGCCTCTGCTTTCTTTCAGTGAGTCCTGCATCGTTCCTTGGACTACCTGGCCCTGCTCCATTCCAGGTCTTTTTGGTGCTTACACTTCAATCTACTTCTTCAGTGCCGAGTGAGTAGAGTGCCTGCTCTCCACCTGCCTCTACCTTCACTGCGTGGAATCTCAGATTACCCCGCTCTGCGGACCACTACCAGATCCATACCATCTTGTGCAACTTGCCACCGGCGTCCGGCCTACCCCGCATTGCGGACCACTACCAGATATCGCCTGCACAGACACCAGCAAGAGAAGGTATTCTTCAGGGTTACCACCGGCTCTCTACTGCCATCTACTATCTCCGGCCTATCATGCTCTATGGGCCTCTACCAGAGATCTCCTACACAAGCATCACTGAGAGGAAGTATTTCCAGGACCATCCCGCGCTGCGGGCTATCATCGGAAAAGACCTGCTTGCAGGTCCTACATCTTGGACTAAATTCATTACCCGTTCCTTGGGTTATCATTGCAGTATAATAAAGTTATTCTCTGTTGTCCATCACCACTGAGACTCCGCCTGTCATGGTGAGTCACCACAGGGCTCCTCCCTGTGGGTGGAGTCTACCTTTACCACGATCCAGGGGCCCACTGTCTAATTCTAGACACAGAGAACATAACATTACTATATGCTTTGATTTTATTTTAATTTAAAAGTATCAATAACTTATTTAACTTTGTGTTTTTACTCTAGTTTTATGGTATGCTTTGATTTTATTTTCTTTTACATGTATTAATAACTCAATTAACTTCTGTCTTTACTCTATTTTTATATCATTGTAACTATGTGAACCATTGTGATAGCACTCCCAAATGACGGTATACAAAATCAATCAAACAATCAATCAATCAATAAATAACCTTCTGCTCCAGAGGAGCAGCAAGTACTAAAATAAAAAATGTGTGGATAGTTAGGTTTAGGGGGCAGGGAGGAGAGGGGAAGAGGGAGGAAGGTTAGTGGGGGAGGGGGGGTAAGGAAGTTCCCTCCCAGTCCGCTCCTTAATTGGAGCGAACTGGGAGTGAACTGGGAAAAAGGCTGATCGCATTGCCGTGTAATTGGAGAATCCCCCCCCCCCCTGTGTGCGCAAGTCGCTGTGCGCCCACACATGCACGCGACCATCGTATTTTATAACATGCGTGTGCCAGCGCACACATGTTATAAAATCATTGCATCTTTGTGCTCGGGCGCTGCTTTTAAAATTGACCCCTATATGCTCACATCAACAGCAGCTAAACATAAAAATAATAATAAAATTTCTTTAGAATTTGACCTTTACCCAGCCTTTTATACTGTTCAGAAAACTGAGTACCTCCCTGCCTACTGACCATCCCTGGGAACAACCTTCTTTCTAAACATTAAATAATTCTTCTCCTATCTTATAACTGCTGGTGTATTAGAAGAGTGCCTGAGATCAGATTCACCAGAGCCTCTTAGCTACTCCAACTGCATACACCAATAGCACCCCCTATTCACCAAACCCTAGTCACGGTGACAGGATGAAGTCCCGCACATTTGAACACCAACATGTCATACTGAACTCTTTCATCAGAGAAAAACAGAAAAGTGTACACTGACACCATAGTCACAAAGAGTCTAGGTAGACCAGCAACCATTTATCTCTACAGCAGTTACTCTAACAGAATTTACACAAAGAATCAAATTCGTTAACTCCCTTCTGATTCAAATCACTATAAATAGTGGTACTTTATTAAAATGAAGAACTCCTAGGGGTACTTATCTGATAGTTGACTTTATCTTTAATCAGAACTGGTTCAACTACGTTCTTGAGTTAGAAAAGATAAGTAAAATTCTTGTTGGTTAACACTTGTTTGCGAATTTGCTATATTGTGCGATAACAATACTCATTGTAAAATATAAAAGTGACAACTCTTGTCTGAAAGTAAAATTTACCAGTATTGAAGTATTTACATTACTTTCAGTGATTTTATCTGTTTGCTTTTACATTTTGTTTTCTCTTTGGGTTCTGCCTTTCCTCCCTTCCTCTTGAAGGCTTACTGGGTGGGTTCCGGACCCCTATTCCAATTTCCTAGGAGACACATTAGGAAGGATAATTCCTTTCTATCTTTCCCCCTTTTTGTATTTCTATCTGGTGACTCCTCTGGTTCCACCTGAAACCCCTCTAAGCCACTAAACACCTCAGTCACTTCAGCGGGAAGGTCACTAGCACTTGCCAGAGATGTGAGAGCTTAGATATCACCAGATGGTGTGATTCAGTATTAGAGCATAAGAGATGAAGGTTCATTCAAAATCAAGGGTCCTAGACTTCATGAAAATGAATTTTGTTAAAATGGGGAAGTACCTCAAGAATCATTAGCCGGTTGGGAAAATCTGGGGGAAGTAGAAGAGCAGTGGGCAAAAATAAAAAGAAGTATTATAAGAACAACTAACCTTTTGTCAGTAAAGTAAATAAAGGAGTGGAAAAAGAGGTCACTATGCTTTTCTAAAGAAGTAGCTGAAGAGGTAATGGAGAAAAAGTTAGCATTCATAAACTACAAGAGATCACAGAAAGTGGAAGACAGGCAACAATATCTGGAAAAGCTAAGAGAAGCTGGGAAAGTAGTCAGGAATGCAAGAATTCAAATAGAAGAAAAATAACAAATATGGTAAAACAGGGGAGCAAGGCTTTTTAAAAAAATATGTCAGTGATAGAAGGAAATGAAAAAGTGGCACTGTGAGAATCAGAAGTGAAGGGGAAGAATATATAGAGGCTGATGAAGAAAAAGAAAAATTGCTTAACAAATATTTCTGTTCAGTGTTCACTGTGGAAAGACCAGAAACAGGACCACATAAAACAAACACAAATACGATTGCAAGCGACTTAAATTGCAATCGATTTTCAGAATATTGTGTTCATGAGGATATAAATAAACTTAATAAGGTGATGAGAATAGATGGGATAAATCTGAGGATATTGAAAATTAGAGAAGTCCTGGCAGCTCTGTTGTCTGACTTTTTCAATGCTTCTTTAGAGTGATGAATAGTTCCAAGGAATGGAGAGGGGCAGATGTAGTTCTTAATCATAAAAGTAGAAGTAAGATGGAGGCTGGGAACTACAGGTCAGTTAGTCTGACCTCTGTGGTGAACAAATTAATGGAATTGCTGCTAAAATGGAGGATAGTACAGTTTCTGGAATACAATGGTTTGCAAGTTCTGAGGCAGCATCGTTTTACTAGAGGTAAATCTTGTCAGGTGAATCTGATCAATTTGTTTGGGTAACCAGAGACTTGGATCAAGGCACAGCACTATTGGATTTCATTAGGCCTCTGACACAGTTTGGCACAAAAGTCTTATAAATAAATTGAGCACCCTTGGTATGTGTCAGTCTGGTTCAAATACCACACAACAGTTACACTTTTCGGTAAGGTTTAATGAAACAACAGTTCAGAATATAGGCAAAGGGGAAGATCCAGCACAGCCCTGTGTATTCAGCATGACCCAGCTCAGACTTTGTCCTCTACAAACAAATGACGTTGTGCCAGCAAGGAACTCCCTGCTGGCTATCACTTTGTAGCAGCTGCGCAGGCAGGGTAGGTCTATCTGCTAACCAATCACAACCCGCTTTGTCATAACTCTACCCATGAATACCTAAAGACCGACAGGACTAGCTGCTTTCTTCATTCATACTAATCAGGTAGCTCTTGTGTAGAGCTTTGAACCCCTGCCTCCAAGGCCAAGGGTTCAAAACTCACTGTGGACCTTATAGCATAGAAACTAGAGTAGCTGGCCTGGTTAGAGTGGGAGGTGACAAAGGGTTGCAGTAAAGGGTGTGCTTGAGGGATCACAGTCCTGGGGCTGGTTCTTTTTAACATTTTTGAGAACAATTTACCTTTTTGCCAATGATACTGAAATCTGCAACAAGCTAGACAGTGAGGAAGGGATGGAAAACATGAGGAGGGATCTAGCAAAACTCAAGGAATGGTCTAGAGACTGGCAGCTAAGATTTAATGCTAAAAAATGCAGAATGATGCATTTAGGATACAAAAATCCAAGGGAGAGGTACAGTATTGGAGGTGAAATTTATCTAAGCACATAAGAAGAGTGGGATCTGTGGATGATTGTATCATCTAATCTTAAGGTGGCCAAACAGGTGGATAAAGCAATGGCAAAAGCTAGAAAGATGCTTCAATGCATAGGGAGAAGAATGATCAGGAGAAAAAGGGAAGTGATGCTGCCCCTGTATAGGTCCATGGTGAGACCTCATTTGGAATATTACATACAATTCTGGAGACCTCACCTTCAAAAGGATATAAACTGGTTGGAGTCGGTCCAGAACGTGGCTATTAAAATGGTCAGTGGTCTTCATTCTAAAGCATAAGGGAATAGACTTAAAGATCTAAACATGTATACCATAGAAGAAAGGCGAGATAGGTGAAATATGATAGAGACATTTAAATAAAAGGGTTCCATGCATAGGAGGTTCCTGGAGTGGCAGAGGAAGTTACAGAAGAGCCTCATAAAGCACCAGCTTGCCCTAGCTAAGGGAAAAAAGAACCTGGAAGCTGGTGAGGCTCTTATTGATTCCTATTTAGAGAAGAATCTTTGGCTTGAGAGCTGAGAATGCCACCACAAATAACTCAGTGGAGGCCCAGCAGTCAGGTGGTGCTACAGGAGGTCTGGATGTAGACTGCCCAAACACTACTGGGAGTCCTGAAACACCTCCTGTGAGAAGCCCAGAGAAAGAGGTGGTGAAGAACCCTGAGAGAGGGGTCATAAAAATCCTAGGGAGGGCAACACTGACTGCCCAGAAGGAAGCAGTATTGAGTGGCCAGTGGGCTGCAGCACTGATCGGTCAGAAGGTGGTGCTACAGGAGGTCCTGAGGAAGACCCTGTAGGGTGCCCAAACACTACCAGGAGCCAGGAGCTAACTCCCATGAAAAGCCCAGAGAGAAAGGACATGAAGAACCCAGCAAGAGAGGAGATGAAGTGCCAAGAGGGTGGCACTGCAGATACCCCAGCAAGTGAGGCTGTGGAGGAGAACCCAGAGGAAGAAACCATAGAAAGCTCAGAGAGTGGCACTGGAGACCACAGTGATTGATAATTCAAAGGAACCAGCGACTGACATGGTTGAGTGGCCAGAGACTGCTGAGGGGATACCAGAGCAAACACCACTGAAACCCCATAGCCACTTCAGAAAGTTCTGCCAGGGTGGAATTTGAACCCAGAACCAGCAAGGGACTTGATTAAAGAATGGGGGTGCACACTGCATGGAGTGGTGGTGACCATAATGCTGTTTAGGTTAACCCTTGTATGTATGGAGAAGCATAATCCTAGAACCCAGACCCCAAGCATAGCTGGCAGGAGGCCAGATAAGTGGGGGTAGGATGTAAGGCACTCCTCTAGATGGGGATGGGATCCAGGGGGAGTGAAGATGCTCAGACCGTTGGATCCAAGCTGAGGGAGATATGTGAGGCAGTGCTCCTATTTTCCCCCTTAAACCAGTGAGGGATTAGGCAGGATGATTGGTCCACCTTAATTCCCCTTGTGAGAGAGAACTCTGTGGGGGGGGGGGGGGGGCCAGCAGGAAAGGAATAAGAGCTGGGATTCAGGTGGGATAGACAGACCTCCAGGAGGAAGGCAGCTCCTGTTGAGTAACTCTGTTCAAACACTAAGGTGTGCCAAAGCTTAGCTGTGAGTACTGAGAGAGCACTATTGAACTGTGAATAATTGAAGTACACTTGTCTGAAGGGAAAGACAGTCTACTGTTTGTTTGTTTGTGAAGCTAAATAAAGATATAGTGTTTTAAGAAAGACTGGAGTCAGGCTACATTTATGTCTCCAGGTCTGGGGGATCACCAGTGGGTCTTACACCATTCCTTTGTTCCAGTTCACTCTTATTTCCATACAGATCCAGTTCATTCCTGTGTTCCAGTTCGCTTTTACCTCCACACAGCTCTAGTCCATAACTGAACTCCAGCTCAGCCTGAGATCCATTCCTTAGCTTCAGCCCTGCCTGCCCAAATCTAGCCCTAGCTCATTATGTTGTCCTGTGCTACTCTAGAGGCAATGTCCACCACCCTTCTCTAGCATTGAATGCGCAACACCTGCTCATGCTCCCCTGCTCCCCAAAATTAGTGACCTTCCTTCCTCTTCATTTTTCATTCTTCTCTTCAATACTGCCCCACCTCATCTCAAACATGTAAGCAACCCCCATCCCGCATTCACACACCCTCATTGATGATGCTTCTCCATATTCCCTACTTTCAGGACACTAAAATATGGTGAGAAGATAGAGTTTCAGAACTGTAGAGGGGGAAAGGGGGGAGAAGAAAGAACATTGCCACTGAGAGAGAACAAGGGTAACAAATTGTTTATTCTCAATGGGTGTTCTCATTCTAATAGACTAATTTGAGAGACTACACATTACTTGTTGAATCTCATGAGCATAACTTTGGTGTAATCCTTGACTCTTCTCTATCTATGCATGTACAATTAAATCTGTTCTGAAAAATGACTTTTTTAAAAACGTGGGTCCTATGTAGATTGAAGCCACTACTCGTGCTTGATGCCTTCTGCATCACTCTGCAGACTTTGGTGTTTCCTCTACTAGACCTTTGCAATGTGTTTCTTTTTGGTCTGCTTGATAGCACAATTTGGGTATTACAAGTTCTGCAGAATGCTGCCACTCAATTGTTAGTGGGTATAAATTCAAAATAACATATCACCCCTGTGTTATTTTCTTCACATTGACTGCCTATCCAATTTTGAGTCAAATTTAAAATTCCTAAAATTCTGAATAATTCAGCATAAGAACATAAGAAAATGCCATACTGGGTCAGACCAAGGGTCCATCAAGCCCAGCATCCTGTTTCCAACAGTGGCCAATCCAGGCCATCAGAACCTGGTAAGTACCCAAAAACTAAGTCTATTCCATGTTACCATTGCTAATGGCAGTGGCTATTCTCTAAGCGAACTTAATAGCAGGTAATGGACTTCTCCTCCAAGAACTTATCCAATCCTTTTTTAAACACAGCTATACTAACTGCACTAACCACATCCTCTGGCAACAAATTCCAGACTTTAATTGTGCGTTGAGTAAAAAAGAACTTTCTCCGATTAGTTTTAAATGTGCCCCATGCTAACTTCATGGAGTGCCCCCTAGTCTTTCTACTATCCAAAAGAGTAAATAACCGATTCACATCTATCCATTCTAGACCTCTCATGATTTTAAACATCTCTATCATATCCCCCCTCAGTTGTCTCTTCTCCAAGCTGAAAAGTCCTAACTTCTTTAGTCTTTCCTCATAGGGGAGTTGTTCCATTCCCCTTATCATTTTGGTAGCCCTTCTCTGTACCTTCTCCATTGCAATTATATATTTTTTGAGATGCGGCGACCAGAATTGTACACAGTATTCAAGGTGCGGTCTCACCATGGAGTGATACAGAGGCATTATGACATTTTCCATTTTATTCACCATTCCCTTTCTAATAATTTCCAACATTCTGTTTGCTTTTTTGACTGCCGCAGCACACTGAACCGACGATTTCAATGTGTTATCCACTATGACGCCTAGATCTCTTTCTTGGGTTGTAGCACTTAATATGGAACCCAACATTGTGTAATTATAGCATGGGTTATTTTTCCCTATATGCATCACCTTGCACTTATCCACATTAAATTAAATCTGCCATTTGGATGCCCAATTTTCCAGTCTCACAAGGTCTTCCTGCAATTTATCACAATCTGCTGGTGTTTTAACTACTCTGAACAATTTTGTGTCATCTGCAAATTTGATTATCTCACTCGTCGTATTTCTTTCCAGATCATTTATAAATATATTGAAAAGCATTATTTCATGTAGTAGGCTTTATGCTTTGCCAATGGTCATTACATCAGCATGTCCTCAAAGGGTTCAGGTGGTGGTTGGGCATTAACCCTGATATTCATCAGCATTAAATCTCACTCAAATTGCTTAGAAGGGCCCATCCTGAACTCAGAAAGAACCCTGTGTTTGACACTAGCCAAAAGCAGACAAGGAATAGGAGATATTCTATAACTTTTTTCATTCTACTTTTTTCCTCACTGTTTTCTATAGAGTAGGGTTGCATATGGGCAAATAGTGATTTGACTGAGATTAAAAAGCAAGGTATTGCAGAAGTGGTTGTTAAGAATTGCTTCTAAATATTTTAATCCAACTTTAATGTGTAATGGAAACATTAGTGTTGCTAGGCATAAGTCTTATGTTATTTTATACAGAAGAAATGCTGTTCAATCAAATTCTTTAAATGATTGACATCTCATGCCTTCCTGAAGTAACGAGACCTGACAGAATACATGATTAGATCATTATAACCAGGATCTATAAAAGGGTGCAGCAACTCAAGACTAATTTGGATGCAAACTCCACTAAGTTCTGCAGATTAGTATTTCTATGCAACAGTGTGAAATCATGGAAATATTTTAGGTAAAGTTTTAAAACATTTGTTACAAATAACTGCAGCACAGTTATTATATATGAATATAAAGATACAATAAAACAATTTGGCCCCATAACAGACAGCAAATCTCAGACTGTGCACATTGAATTTTATATAATCAGGATTTTGTGTATATAATCACAGAGTTTTGTGTATATAATCGCAAGTTTCTACTCCTTATTAAAGCACAAGACAATTCTAACCAAACAACATAACTTAGGCACAAATGTGTGCTGTCAATTATTTAAATCGGGGACATTGTTTCTCTGTCCCAGATTTAAATGGTTTAATGAATGAGTGTGAATTATATATAGATCAAGTCTCAGGAATGTTTTGGAGGCTTCCATTCTGTCTGCCCTCCCTTCCAGGTCCCCTGCCAGTCCTTCGAGCAATGGAAAACAGGGATTTTGGTCTTGGAACAGTAAGCTTGGGAAGGGTCAGAGCTCTATTTCTCCTCAGCTGCTCCCTTCTCCTTTTCTCCCTGCTTAGTACTCCATGGCTCTCCAAGAGGCAGGGGGGTATGGTTGTGCTTCACTTGTATATATTAGTAGGCAGCACATTTAGTATATTTATAGGCCTGGTATATTCCTGACAACAGCAAGGCTTGGGCTGCCATGGAGAGCGAGCAGGCCAGAGAAGTAAAATTCACGTTTTTGCAAGTCTTACCCTTCTCTTCCTTTCATGTTTGATCTCTGGGCAGCCTGAGTCCAGTATTAGTTCACACTTTACACATGTGGTGAGAGGTTGCAGGTTTTTGGATCTGTTGAGGGAGGTGATTTCCTCTATATATCCTATTTACAAGAATTTGTATATATCTGGGAAGACTTTTTTGTCTGTTTTTCAGGATTCAAAATATTAAATCTTGGTTTATTCTGCACAATCATGGCATGAAAATGGTCTTAAACCATTTCAGTTTCTTTAACAATAATTCAACTTAGAATGGACTTTCTTGAATACTCCATAAAGTGCTGTGACTTCTTAAAATTCATGGGCCTATATGCGAGATTATTGTCATGGAAGACTTTCTGACAGAGGCCTGTGGGTATAAGAAGGACATCTCTACTACTTATAAGAGTATATTGTCAACTAAATTTGGTAAGAACACATCTAGTCACTTGATTTTTGAGTGGAATTAAGATTTGGGGGCTACATTTGCTGAAAAGGATTGGAGATGTGTATGGTTGTTCATGCCTAAAGTGACTATCTATGATACAAGGTCTGAACTAATGATTAAGCTGTTATATAGAACCTACCTGTCTCCCTGTTAATTTGCTAAACTTTTTCCAGGTGGGACACCAGTGATTGGAGGGGGTGTGGAGAGCTAATCCCTCATATGTGGTGGTATTATCAGGGTGTCAGTCAATTCTGGACTCAAGGGACCCAAAAGGTGTCTGATATTATATAAATCCCATACATCTTCTTTATTTATTTAAACTAATTTTTAGCCCGCGCAATCCAATGTACATGGCAGGTTACATTAAAAACACACAGTCTTGGCAAATGGGAGAGATCTCTTATTCCTTGACACAGTAAGCCTTTAGTCACTCAACTGCTACTTGTTGTTAGAAAGACCATTGCAAAATTATTGAAATTTAAGCCATGTCTTGATTAGCGTACAGACTCAAGATATAGCTGATATTGAAAAGCTCTGATATCAACTGAAGAATTAGAATTGCGTGAGCTTCCTTGTTTGTTATGTACTAGCTACTGGAGAAGTATGTTGCATATAATGTGTATGCTGTGTGTGATAGTTACTATGTACCTCAAGAGAGGATGGGTGAGGAAACCAGTAGGAGAATCTGGGCAAGAAAAAAACCCAGGATGACTGTCAGAGCCAAGGAATCAGGTTAGGAGAAAAACTCACTCACTTAGAATATCTGGGGAAAGGGGAGGTTCTGAGAACAAAGAGGGAGTGACTTCACAGTTTTCACATCATCAAGGAGGATGGGAAACCCAGGTGTACTGGGAGGAAAGAGGGAGTGGCCAGAGGAAGGGGCTGGACAGGAAGGAACCCTAATAAAGGCAGAGGGAGACATAGAGGAGATGGAGGTGGAGGTGTTGGAGAATCCTGAGCCAGATGAATGATGGAAATCCCCTCAAGTAGACCTGGATTGTTAAAGCCTTACAAGTTAGAGACCGGTAGAAGAAAATGCAGTGGATAGTAGCAACTGTAGTTGGGCAAGGCAAAACTTAGTGCATAAGTTTTCTTCTACAAGTTATGGTGGGGGTGGTAGTGGTGCTTGGTTTCCCAACCAAGCCCACAAGCTTGAAAAGACATTTCTGGTCTTGGCTATAAAATGTGCTAAGAAACAGAGAATGTGTTTGAGACAGACAGGGTTAAGCCCCATGGCAGAAGCAACAGACTGTATTGGTGCTGGACAGGTGACAGTTATATTGAAAAAGGCTACAAAAAGTGTGGCACAAAAAGGCAGACTTCACTAGGACACTGAGAACTATGCAATTCTCTCAGGGAACTGTGAATGGATCTGTACAGAGAAGGCCTGACCTATTTTCATAAGGCTTGCCAGGAACTGGAATATTAAAGTAGATGGAAATGCTAAAGCACAGGCAGTGTTTTGAGTTTACCTCATGTAGGGAATATCCCAATTCTTGCTAAGAGGACAAGCAGCTAAGATGGACTCTCTGATGTCAGTAAAAATGGACATTGGTCCTTTTGGCTATCTGCAGCCAAATGCAGAGATGAGAGAGACTTGCAGTTTCTGTGTAAGAACATAAGAACATAAGAAATTGCCATACTGGGTCAGACCAAGGGTCCATCAAGCCCAGCATCCTGTTTCCAACAGTGGCCAATCCAGGCCATAAGAACCTGGCAAGTACCCAAAAACTAAGTCTATTCCATGTTACCATTGCTAATGGCAGTGGCTATTCTCTAAGGGGCGGATTTTCAGACTCCGCGAATAGGCCTACTTTTGTTTGCGCTCCAGGCGCAAACAAAAGTACGCTGGATTTTAGTAGATACGCGCGGAGCCGCGCGTATCTGCTAAAAACCTGGATCGGCGCGCGCAAGGCTATCGATTTTGTATAGCCGGCGCGCGCCGAGCCGCGCAGCCTACCCCCGTTCCCTCCAAGGCCGCTCCGAAATCGGAGCGGCCTTGGAGGGAATCCTCTAACGCCCTCCCCTCACCTTCCCCTCCCTTCCTCTACCTAACCCACCCGCCCGGCCCTGTCTACACCCCCCTCTTACCTTTCTCCGGGGATTTACGCCTCCCGGAGGGAGAAGTAAATCCCCGCGCGCGAGCGGGCCTCCTGCGCGCCGGGCCGCGACCTGGGGGCGGGTACGGAGGGTGCGGCCACGCCCCCGGACCGCCCCGGGCCGTAGCCACGCCCCAAAATGCCGCGACGACCGGGCCCGCCCCCGACACGCCCCCCTCGGAGAACCCCGGGACTTACGCGAGTCCCGGGGCTCTGCGCGCGCCGGTAGGCCTATGTAAAATAGGCTCACCGGCGCGCAGGGCCCTGCTCACCTAAATCCGCCCGGTTTTGGGTGGATTTCGGCGAGCAGGGCTCTGAAAATCCGCCCCTAAGTGAACTTAATAGCAAGTAATGGACTTCTCCTCCAAGAACTTATCCAAACCTTTTTTAAACACAGCTATACTAACTGCACTAACCACATCCTCTGGCAACAAATTCCAGACTTTAATTGTGCGTTGAGTAAAAAAGAACTTTCTCCGATTAGTTTTAAATGTGCCCCATGCTAACTTCATGGAGTGCCCCCTAGTCTTTCTATTATCTGAAAGAGTAAAAAACCAATTCACATCTACCCATTCTAGACCTCTCATGATTTTAAACACCTCTATCATATCCCCCCTCAGCTATCTCTTCTCCAAGCTGAAAAGTCCTAACCTCTTCAGTCTTTCTTCATAGGGGAGCTGTTTCATTCCCTTTATCATTTTGGTCGCCCTTCTCTGTACCTTCTCCATCACAATTATATATTTTTTGAGATGCGGCAAGCAGAATTGTACACAGTATTCAAGGTGCGGTCTCACCATGGAGCGATACAGAGGCATTATGACATTTTCCGTTTTATTCACCATTCCCTTTCTAATAATTCCCAACATTCTGTTTGCTTTTTTGACTGCCGCAGCACACTGAACCGACAATTTCAATGTGTTATCCACTTTGACGCCTAGATCTCTTTCTTGGGTTGTAGCACCTAATATGGAACCCAACATTGTATAATTATAGCATGGGTTATTTTTCCCTATATGCATCACCTTGCACTTATCCACATTAAATTTCATCTGCCATTTGGATGCCTAATTTTCCAGTCTCACAAGGTCTTCCTGCAATTTATCACAATCTGCTTGTGATTTATCTACTCTGAACAATTTTGTGTCATCTGCAAATTTGATTATCTCACACGTCGTATTTCTTTCCAGATCATTTATAAATATATTGAAAAGTAAGGGTCCCAATACAGATCCCTGAGGCACTCCACTGTCCACTCCTTTCCACTGAGAAAATTGTCCATTTAATCCTACTCTCTGTTTCCTGTCTTTTAGCCAGTTTGCAATCCACGAAAGGACATCACCACCTATCCCATGACTTTTTACTTTTCCTAGAAGCCTCTCATGAGGAACTTTGTCAAACGCCTTTTGAAAATCCAAGTATACTATATCTACCGGTTCACCTTTATCCACATGTTTATTAACTCCTTCAAAAAAGTGAAGCAGATTTGTGAGGCAAGACTTGCCCTGGGTAAAGCCATGCTGACTTTGTTCCATTAAACCATGTCTTTCTATATGTTCTGTGATTTTGATGTTTAGAACACATTCCACTATTTTTCCTGGCACTGAAGTCAGGCTAACCGGTCTGTAGTTTCCTGGATCGCCCCTGGAGCCCTTTTTAAATATTGGGGTTACATTTGCTATCCTCCAGTCTTCAGGTACAATGGATGATTTTAATGATAAGTTACAAATGTTTACTAATAGGTCTGTAATTTCATTTTTTAGTTCCTTCAGAACTCTGGGGTGTATACCATCCGGTCCAGGTGATTTATTACTCTTCAGTTTGTCAGTCAGGCCTATCACATCTTCTAGGTTCATTGTGATTTGATTCCGTCCATCTGAATCATTACCCATGAAAACTTTCTCCATTACGGGTACCTCCCCAACATCCTCTTCAGTAAACACCGAAGCAAAGAAATCATTTAATCTTTGCACGATGGCCTTATCTTCTCTAAGTGCCCCTTTAACCCCTCAATCTTCTAACAGTCCAACTGACTCCCTCATAGGCTTTCTGCTTCGGATATATTTTTAAAAGTTTTTACTGTGAGTTTTTGCCTCTACAGCCAACTTCTTTTCAAATTCTCTCTTAGCCTGTCTGATCAATGTCTTACATTTAACTTGCCAATGTTTATGCTTTATCCTATTTTCTTCTGTTGGATCCTTCTTCCAATTTTTGAATGAAGATCTTTTGGCTAAAATAGCTTCTTTCACCTCCCCTTTTAACCATGCCGGTAATCGTTTTGCCTTCTTTCCACGTTTCTTAATGTGTGGAATACATCTGGATTGTGCTTCTAGAATGGTATTTTTTAACAATGACCACGCCTCTTGGACATTTTTTACTTTTGTAGCTGCTCTTTTCAGTTTTTTTCTAACAATTTTTCTCATTTTATCAAAATTTCCCTTTTGAAAGTTTAGCACGAGAGCCTTGGATTTGCACACTGTTCCTCTTCCAGTCATTAAATCAAATTTGATGAGTCCCCTGTCATAATTTTATTCTCTGTAAAACTTAAACTGTTAATAACCTAATTATTCATGACTGCCTTATACCAACTCTTAAGTTGTAACTAGTTCTCGTTATTGCCTATTGTTTTACTTGCTCATGTTTATCATGGTTACCTTTATTAACGTTCACCTTGTTACTCGTTCTATGTAAAGCTTGTTGCTATGTTCAGTTATCTGTGAACCGGGAAGATGTTCCCAACGTATCCCGGTATATAAAAACACTTAAATAAATAAATAAATAAATTATGATCACTAATGCCAAGCAGCCCCACCACCGTTACCTCTCTCACCAAGTCCTGTGCTCCACTGAAAATTAGATCTAAAATTGCTCCCTCTCTCATTGGTTCCTGAAACAATTGCTCCATAAAGCTATCATTTATTCCATCCAGGAACGTTATCTCTCTAGCGTGACCCGATGATACATTTACCCAGTCAATATTGGGGTAATTGAAGTCTCCCATTATTACTGCACTACCAATTTGGTTAGCTTCCCTAATTTCTCTTAGCATTTCACTGTCCATCTCACCGTCTTGACCAGGTGGACGGTAGTATACACCTATCACTATAGTTTTCCCCCAACACACAAGGGATTTCTACCCATAAAAATTCAATTTTGTATTTAGTCTCATGCAGGATGTTTAGCCTGTTGGACTCTATGCCATCCCAGACATAAAGCGCCACACCTCCTCCCGACTGCTCCTCTCTGTCACTGCAATATAATTTGTACCCCGGTATAGCACTGTCCCATTGGTTATCCTCTTTCCACCATGTCTCTGAGATGCCAATTAAGTCTATGTCATCATTCACTGCTACACATTCTAATTCTCCCATCTTACTTCTTAGACTTCTGGCATTAGCATACAAACATTTCAAAGTTTGTTTTTTGTTTGTATTTTCATTTGCTTTTTAATTGATAGGGATAAGTTCGAATTTTTTAGCTCAGGTGAGTTTTTAGTTACAGGCACTTGGACTACTTTTCTAATTATTGGAACCTCACTATCGGGATGCCCTAATTCTAATGCATCATTAGTATCCTTTAAAGATACCTCTCTCCGAACCATGCACTGCTGAGTGACTGTCGGCTTTCCCCTTTGTTCTAGTTTAAAAGCTGCTCTATCTCCTTTTTAAAGGTTAGCACTAGCAGTCTGGTTCCACCCTGGTTAAGGTGGAGCCCATCCCTTCGGAAGAGACTCCCCCTTCCCCAAAAGGTTCCCCAGTTCCTAACAAAACTGAATCCCTCTTCCTTGCACCATCGTCTCATCCACGCTTTGAGACTCCGGAGCTCTGCCTGCCTCTGATGACCTGCGCATGGAACAGGGAGCATTTCAGAGAATGCTACCCTGGAGGCCAATTAGGCTTTCAGGTTATCCACAATGAATATGTATGAGATAGATCTACATGCATTGCTCCCCATTGTATGCAAATCTATTTCATTTCATGCCTTTTTTTATATTACACTACCTGATCAGAAAGCATTTTATGTACCTGCATCATATTTTCTACACATAAAATCCTGATTATACTGTAAGTCCCAGCACCAAAACTTCAGCTTCTGCCCATACATTAACATGCTAAACTTTATTCCACCTTAGACTAGGGGTTAAGTTTCCAGTGCTAAAAAAATACAAGGGAAGCTAATGCATCTCTCTGCATTGGAGGTCAGTTTATGAGGGGGCTAACCTGAACGCAGTGTTCAGTGCATATTTTTTGTGTGCAGAACTCCTTGCTGCATTGCCAGTGAAGTTTGCACACAACTACAGGTTACAAATGTGCAAGCTGCTGAGTGCACCTTATTACATCAGCTTCTGAGACTTCTTCTGTGTCTTGCCTGCTGTACCTTATGTATCAGTTCATTGGCTCCAATTATTCTTTTTTGCACAATGCCTCTGCAATTTCTTCTTAGGCCATTGCCTTGACTAGAATTGCATGAAAACATTTCTGGAGAAAATAGTTATGTCATTTCCTACAAGCTATAAAACTCTCCTAATTAAAGTACATAGCTATGAATATGCCTAACCCACTATCCTTTTGTTTACTCTTGTATCACATGTCCTTTTAAACACAATTCTGTTTCTAAATCCTTTTAGGTACACTCCTCTATTTTCACCAAGTAGAACTATTAATGAAATCACCAAACCCTCCCTTTATTGTTTTTTTTCTCACAGGAATAGGTTTTCAGGTTCCCCCATCTCTCTTGTGAACATCTCTCTCTCTCTCTCTCTCTACATATCATGTCTGATTCCTTGCCTCTATTTACATTTTGCCTGTCTTTTTTCCTCATGCCCCCATTCCTCCCACTTCAACTTCCCACATACCATCTGAAAACAGCATAGATGTGTTAGAAAAGGAAGTCCCAAAGCTAAAATCCTGTGATAATGGGGATTCTTTTGTATTTTTTGCATAGTTCTGAACCAATATCCTGAAAAACATATAATTCTCCCATAAGTTTTGGAAAATTTAAGCGAAACCTGAAACTCAGTAATTTGGAAGCTCTGGGTAAAACATGGGTGGGTTTGGATATTTAGGGTTTTGTCTTATCTTTAGTATGTGGGTTAGGTTTATAACAATAATCTACTTTCATATGGCATGGATTGAGACAATTGACACTTCATGTTGTATTCAAATCATACAGGTAGTAATCTTCTCAAAAGAATGCACAACTACCTATGAAAAAAGCAAACATCTGTGTAATTCCAAACAGCTATATTTCACACTATCTTGTACTTTATTAAATCATACTCACTGCATGACTGCTTATATTCACATCACCTACTTCTTTCCAAACAGTCTCCAAAATGATAGCATAACCTATATTCAGCTCATTGTAAACTTTTCACATCACAACTGCAGAAAATATATATTTTTTAGATGTAATTACTCATATTTCCTAATATGTGCTCAAAGTGTATTATTTATTTATTTAGATTTTTATATTCTGCTTTTCGTTTAGGCACTTCAAAGCGGGTTACAAATAGGTACTATAGGTATTTCCCTATCCCCATAGGGATATCCCCATTGCCTTGACTAGAATTGCATGAAAACATTTCTGGAGAAAATAGTTATGTCATTTCCTACAAGCTATTCTGCTTTTCGTTTAGGCACTTCAAATCTAACTTTTGTACCTGAGGCAACAGAAGGTAAAATGACTTGCCCAACGTCACAAGCAGTGACAGTGGGATTTGAAAGCTGGTTTGTAGCCCACTGCTCTAACCACTAGGCTACTCAGGTATACAATGGAGGGTGAAGTGACTTGTCCAAGTTAGAAGGACCATCAGTGGAAGAAGTGGAATCTGAACACTCATTTTCCTGGTGCTCAGCCTGTTCCAACCACAATTTTAGCAGCAGTCAGCTAGAAAATGTAGACACCACCAGTAATTATTTTTAGAAATGTGAATCAGAACCGGTTCCGATTCAAATCTTATAATTTTTATCGTCCGGCCCAATTGGTTTTTTATCGGCTGCGCCCGATCCGATAAACAAAAAACCCACCCTGACCCTTTAAAACTGACCCCTTAGCCTCCCCCACTGTCTCGACCCCCCCCCCCCCCCCAAAATTTTAAAATTACCAGGTGGTCCAGTGGGGGCGCGGGGAGCAATCTCCCGCTCTCGGACCGTCGGCTGTGCTAATAAAAATGGCGCCGATGGCCCTTTGCCCTTACCATGTGACAGGGTATCCATGCCATTGGCCGGCCCCTGTCACATGGTAGGAGCACTGGATGGCCGGCGCCATCTTTAAAAATGGCACGGGCTTTAACGAAAGCTCTTTTGGACACTAATACTCAAACACAAGTAAATGCTGTCTCTATAAATAAGATTATCAGAATTGGAAGTTTTTGGAACTTAGATTGCAGATGTGCAAAAAGTAAGTTTCTCTTCTACAAGCAGAGCAAGTTCATGAGAAAAAGCTGGAAAAGTTTTAAAATTTATCTGGAAACCTGAACTTAAGAATTCTAAATTTTCCTATTATAAGGATGATTTCACCCTTAGAACTCTTCAAGTATTGAAAATACCCAAAGAGGCTTTACCACTAATAGTAAGAGCTTATTATTTGCCTTCCTTTATGGAAGAAAGAGAAGAAAAAATTCAAGATCAAGATCCAACACTGGCTATCTCCACCATTTTGGAATTAGCTCAATCCTTTGAAGTTAAAAACAGAGGCTCCCTTTTGGTGAACTTTGCATTTCAAGCTGATAGAAATAATGTATTGAAGTGTTATTTCCTCAACAGTCTGGGGCGGATTTTAAGAGCCCTGCTCGCCTAAATCCGCCCAAATCCGGGCGGATTTAGGCGAGCAGGGCCCTGCGCGCCGGTGAGCCTATTTTACATAGGCCTACCGGCGCGCGCAGAGCCCCGGGACTCGCGTAAGTCCCGGGGTTTTCTGAGGGGGGCGTGTCAGGGGCGTGTTGGGGGCGGGCCCGAACCGCGCTGCATTTTCGGGGCGTGTCGGGAGCGTTCTGGGGGCGGGCCCGGGGGCGTGGCCGCGCCCTCCGGACCCGCCCGCAGGTCGCGTCCCAGCGCGCTAGCGGCCCGCTGGCGCGCGGGGATTTACGTCTCCCTCCGAGAGGCGTAAATCCCCCGACAAAGGTAAGGGGGGGGTTTAGACAGGGCCGGGCGGGTGAGTTAGGTAGGGGAAGGGAGGGGAAGGCAAAAGAAAGTTCCCTCTGAGGCCGCTCCGATTTCGGAGCGGCCTCGGAGGGAACGGGGGTAGGCTGCGCGGCTCGGCGCGTGCCGGCTATACGTAATCGATAGCCTTGCGCGCGCCGATCCAGGATTTTAGCGGATACGCGCGACTACGCGCGTATCTACTAAAATCCCGCGTACTTTTGCTTGCGCCTGATGCGCCAGCAAAAGTACACGAACGCGCCGTGTTTGAAAATCTACCCCCCTATGTTTTACAGTCAAAAGATATGGATATATCCAGATTTAACTAGAAGCACACAATTACGGTGTAAGAAATGTTTAGCTATGCGTAACGAAGTGGTTGAAAAAGGGGGGCATTTCATATTACAATATCCCTGTAAATGTTACTTGAAAATTCAAAATGCCAGATATGTATTTTTCGAACAGTCTCAGCTCCGTACCTTTCTAGATTCTCATGCTCAAGGTTGTAATGGTTAATGGTGCAAGAAATATTATAGCTATGTCTCTCAGTTGTTTCTTCTGATTGCCTTGAAAAAATTTGCTTTATTTTCTCTTGTGCCTCCCCTCGATTTCCTAGATTAAGGGGTATACTATACTTGTAGTGAATGTGAGTAATTCCTGAATTGTGTTTTCTTTATATTGCCTCAATTACTGTACCAGAGTATTCTTGGATGTAAGTTAAATATCTGAAAAAAAAATACATATTTTTTTCCGAAAGAGATTGTCTTTAGGAAAAAGAAAAATATTTATGAACACAAGATATTAATGTACTTTTACCCTACCCTTAAAAACCTTTTCCTAGAAGGGTATATATTACCTTTTCCCATTTCTAATAACAAACTATTCAGGGTTGGCCAACTATGGTGCTCAGAAGCCACAATTTTCAGATTATCCATAATGAATATACGAGATATATTTCCATACAAAGCAGGCAGTTCATGCAAATATATAACATATTCATAGTGGATATTCTGAAAAACTGACTTGTTTGTGTCTGTAGAGGGCTGGAGTTGGCCATCCCTGAACCATGACACGTTTTATTTTTTTTAGACAGAAAAGCATTTGCTCCTTGAAATGTTTATAAAAGGTATCATCTTTACCCAACTATTTTGTAGGCATTAAGAATGTATTTTTCGGGGGAGTCACATGGGGCGATGTGCTGAGGCAGACGTGTTCTCCTTCAGCTCTGGGTGCTCTGCCCCCACATCTACCGGCATCATGAGTTACCGGCTCTAAAATTTTGATTCTAATCCTAGTGCCGACTCAGTCCATGTCGATTGTTCATTATATGAATAGATCGTCACCCCCGATGGCTGCCCGAGGAGGAAAAAAAGACAAGGAGAAGAGAAAAGCTGCGGACCTCAAAATGGCGGTGGGAAGCAGTGAACACAGGATAACAGCCAGAGCGCCGCTCACAGTAGAGATCTTGAAGGAGACCTTGGATGCAACTCTGGACACAAAATTAGCTGGCATCGCTCAAGATTTAACAGAGGTAAAATCTGCACTGGTGGACCTTGGCCCACGGATCGATCATCTAGAGGAGCAGGTCGGGGACCTGGAAGACAGCACAAGAGGCGCGGTTTGGCGCCCAGGCAGAGGCTCTAGAGGCCTGTCAAGATAAGTTAGATGACATTGAAAACAGGCTGAGGCGAGATAACCTAAAGTTTCTGGGACTCCCAGAGGGACTTGATGAAAAAGGCCTGGGGACCTTTTTGGAAGTCTGGTTACCGGAGGCAGTCAGGCTGCTGGACCTGCGAGGCAAAATGAGGGTTGAACGGGCGCACCGAACGGGGACCAGATGCCCCTCGGACACGAGGCCGCGGATCGCTATTGCAAAAATCCTGAATTCTGCTGATAAGCAGCGGATTTGGCTAGCTTACAGGAAATGCTTGGAGGTGTTATATCAAGGGCAAAAATCCGCATTACCCAGGACTATTCCGTTTTGGTCTCCCAGCAACGTCACAAGTTTTCTTCTATCTGCTCCAAGCTGTTTGAGAAAAAAATAAAATTTGCTCTTCAATATCCTGCGACTTTAAAGATATGGCATGATGGCAAGCAGCATAGTTTTTCTGACCCATAAGCAGCCTTGAAGTTTCTGCAGTCCCCCGGGCCTTAGCCTACACACTTCAGAGTGCGATCCAGACCCGGATGGCTAAAGACTGGGTGAAGTTTTACAATTATGAGTTGTGCATGTTTGATAATTGTGTTATTCACTCCAGGAAACTGCTGGCCTAATCGGACTGGGTTTCAGCGAAAGGGGTCTGTAAACAGAGAACACCCTCACACCGTGGTCATGGGAACTAGATACAAGCCCTAAGTAATATATAAGAGCTGAATGACCGGGTGAATACTCAAAAAAAAAAAAAAAAAGAGGACAAAAGACGATTTCACTGACTTCACCCGGGCGTGAATTGGGCTAGCTGGGCTCACGAGTCAGTGGCCCTAACAGAGGTGTTAGACGCTAGACAAGGGTGCCTGATGATTATCTTACCTGTTGGGGGGGCAGGGTACCCATGCGCTCTATGACCGTGACTCCTTAGACCTAATCCCCTCTGATAGTGAGGGGACAGGCCGTATATAAATTTGTGTTCTAGTTGACTATGGGGAAACATAGAAACATAGAAATGACGGCAAAAGAAGACCAAACGGCCCATCCAGTCTGCCCAGCAAGCTTTGCACTTTTTTTTTCTCATACTTATCTGTTACTCTTGGCTCTTAGTAACCTTTTGGTTCTATTTCCCAACCACCCCCACCATTAATGTAGAGAGCAGTGGAGCTGCATCTAAGATAAAAATCTAGCTTAATTAGTTAGGGGTAGTAACTGCCGCAAAAGCAAGCTATACCCATGCTTATTTGTTTACCCAGACTATGTAATTCAATCTTTGTTGGTTGTTGTCTGTATATAGATCCACTTTTCTTCATTCCCCCTGCCGTTGAAGCAGAGAGTTATGCTGGATATGCATTAAAAGTGAAGTATCAGACTTTCTCCCTGCCGTTGAAGCAGACAGCTATGCTGAATATGCATTGAAAGTGAAGTATTGGACTTTCTCCCCTGCCGTTGAAGCAGAGAGCTATGCTGGATATGCACGAAGTATCAGACTTTCTCCCCTGCCGTTGAAGGAGAGAGCTATGCTGGTTATTTTTATTTTATTTATTTATTTACATTTCTTATATACCGGCATTCGCGATGGGAGTCGCATCATGCCGGTTTACAAATAACAAGGTTATTTACAAATAACATGGTTATGCATTGAAAGTGAAGTATCAGGATTATTTGGTTTGGGAAGGGGAAGAGGGGGAGGAGGGAGGGAGGGGTGGGAGAATGAAGAACAACTTGCAGAGGGAGGGGGGAGGAAGGGAGGGTGAAAAAGGGGAGGGGTAGGGGTGCAAAGTGATCAAGTACTGATATAGTATGATCTCAAATGCCAAATTTTACTGCCTGTTTTGGTATGGTTCTAAGTTCTCTCAGTTATTGCACTGTTTCTTGCTGGGTTATGTGCTGATGCAGGGGTCCTAATTGAGAGGGTGCCAGGCTGGGGGCATTCCTCTTTCATATGGTTTATTGCTGTTACCTTACATGCTTTACAAATTAGACCTGTCAAAACTAATCTCATGGAATGTTAATGGCCTGGGAACTCCAATAAAAGGGAAAAAATGCTGTCACACCTCAAACACTTAAAAGCCGAAGTAGCCTGCTTGCAGGAAATTCACCTCACGGATATAGAGTGTCAAAAATTACACAGAGAATGGGTTTATGCTGCAGCGGTACACCAGAAAGCAGGGGTGGCAATCTTAATTAATAAATCCTCTAACTTTTAAATTATGCGAAGCATATTAGATCCTGCTGGGCATTATATTTTATTAGTGGGAATATGGAATAATACACTAACCACTATATGTAACATTTATGCTCCAAACGACTACTCACATGACTTTTTTGTCAATATGACCAATTTATTACATACGCATGGACAGGGTTTGGTATACGTAGTAGACGACTTTAATTGTGTTCAGGATCACTCTCTTGATAAATCTCCCCCTCAAGCATCGAACACAGGAAAGAAGAAGAAAGGCGTGGATTATCTATGTCACCATCTCGGCTTACTGGACGTGTGGCGCATACTTCACCCAAGTGAAAAAGATTACATTCATGTTTCGAGGTCTCATGGTACGTTATCTCGTATCGATTACATTTTAATTTCTCAAGCCCAATTTTCTAACATAGCCAAAGCTAATATTGAGCCACAAGCTATATCGGATCACACCCTGATCTCCGTTACCGTCACTTCTCACATGCACACCCATAAGACAAGGCTCTTGCGATTTCCCAGTTTTCTTAAAAATGATACAAAATTTCAAGTTGTACTAAGAGAAAAATGGAGGGACTATGCAAAGAATAACCACCAACACATGGACAACCCCCAACTTTTTTGGGAAGCGGGGAAGACTGTGTTCCGTGGTGAGATTATAGCATATGTTCATTTCCGTAACAAACAACTCAATACGAATATCCTCCAATTGGAGACTTTACTACAACAAGCCAAAAGGAAGCTAATTCGGCAGAATACAGATTGTCACTGGAGAGAGTATTATAGTTTACTAGGTCGATTGAACACACTATTAAATACGCGAGCGTATCATTACTTACAAAAAGGGGAGCAAACCTTTTTTAGGTTTGGCAATAAACCTGGGTGACTAATGACAAATTTACTAAAGACTAGATGACAAAGATTCTTCATTACTACTCTGAAAACTCAATCTGGAGAGATCCTAACCAAAGAAAGGGAAATCTGTGAAACTTTCCGACAGTATTACAGTACAGGCTCGCTCAGAGAACAAATTGAAGAGTCCTTTTTTCACGACATCCCCATGCCGACACTGACAGCCTCCCAGCTTGCTTTTCTGAACAGACCCATACAGAATTATGAAGTGCTACAAACCATTACAGCCACAAAGACAGGGAAATCCCCAGGGCCAGATGGCCTTTCCTATGATTTCTATAAAATACTTCAAGTCCATATTAGCATGCCTTTGACTAACTACTACACAGTCGGACTGAAACAAGAGAAATTTCCCGCTTCATTCAATGAAGCTCACATCACAGTCCTTCCCAAACCTGGCAAGGATCTACAGCAACCTTCCTCCAATAGGCCAATTTCCTACTTAATTGCGATTTTAAAATTTTAACAAAAATCCTGGCCGAATGCCTGAATGTTCTCCTTCCTGCATTGACATCTCAACATCAAACTGGGTTTGTTAGAGGGAGGAAACCGACCGCGAATATAATTAAACTCCTCACGGCACAGCATATATGTCAACATCAAGATATTCCATCCTTGGCCATAGGATTTGATTCAGAAAAGGCGTTTGACCAAGTGGCCTGGCCTTATTTGTCTTACAACGTTTTGGCATTCAGGGTGACTTTCTCCATATTTCCTTGCTTTACCATCATCCGACGGCACGTATTCTAGCAAATGGTTGCCTCTTAGATGTGTTTCTGATACAGAGGGGGGTCCGCCAAGGTTGCCCGCTGTCACCTCTTTTATATATCCTCTATATTTATTTATTTTTTATTTATTTATTTATTTAAGGTTTTTTTATACCGGCATTCATGAACTCGTTCACATCATGTCGGTTTACAGAAAACAGGGGTGCGAAGAATACAACCAAAAAACATAATAAAACGTGATGAAAAGAAGCAGTTACAATTAACAAGGGCTAATGAACTGGGATTGTAAGAAATAAAGAGAGATAGAGGGGGTTAATTATATACAAATGTACAATGTAAATATGGAGTCCAATATATACACTTCTGAGCAGAGAAATTATTGGTGGTGCATGTTAGGTGACCCACTTTTGCGAAATATTGATGCCTGTCGGGAGGTAAAAGGATTTGGTGGGCCCAAAAATTTTTTAAAATAGCCGCTTTTGGGGACAATCTTTTAGTTTTTGTTACACAACCGTTACGTTCACTTCCGGTGGTACTGGAATTGCTAGATGATTTTGGCCAATTCGCAGGCCTCAAAATTAATAACGATAAGTCCGAGGCCATAGATGTCACCGGGTATGTACATACAGCATGGCCAGGCACATTTCCCCTCCACTGGGTAACGGGAAGTCTCAAATATTTGGGTGTACAAATCCCTACCAACATAAGTCATCTCTATAAGGCCAATATACAACACGAACTCTAAACACACTACAGAGATGGACGTCGTTGCCCCTGTCCTTAATAGGCCGGATACAGCTATTTAAAATGATACTGCTTCCCAAATGGTTGTATGTCCTCCAACTGGTACCCCTTTGGATCACAAAATATGACCACGCCCAAATACGCAGCACTTTCAGACTGTTTCTTTGGAGGTGGAAGAGAGCCAGAATACCTTTAACCGTCCTTTCCCACACTAGAGAACAGGGGGGACTGGAGTGCCCAGATTTAGCTGTATATAACTTGGCCTGTAGCCTTAGACACATGCGAGATTGGTTGTTCTCCACATCAACGTTCACTCCATATAATTACCTCCTTGAATGGTATGGTGTCTCTTCTCTGAACCCTTTACTACAGCTTGATACTTTAATGATTCCCCCCTACCTCAGGGCACAGGAACTCCTCTGCACAAATCGGAAGGCATGGTCAATCTTATGTAAACTTGGGAAGATCTCGAGCCGACTAACGCCACTTCTCACCATTACTGGACACGACCTTTTCCCGCCTGGAAGGAAGAAGGGGGTTTTTCATTGATGATCAAGGCCTTTTTTTCATCTCAGACCTATCAGACAGGGTAACGAGAGAAGTGCTCTCTTTTCAAACGCTTCAACAACATTTTGACATACCGAATACAGATTATTACGCCTACCTCCAAGTCCACCATTTTATACGAACTTTGCAACCAAAATTAGCGGTGACGGTAGAAATCCAGAAGCTTAAGTGATTTAGTACAGACGGGGAAAAAGAAAAAACCCACTACATTTCATTATTACAAAGAGCTCATAGGTTTAGAGGATACAAGTGTCCTAGGCCAACTACACACCAGATGGGCGAACTGGCCCCTTTTTCTCATTAACACATACTGAATTTGAACAATGTTTTAAAGATTTGTCGCTTGTGTCAGAAAATGTTCTTTTACGTGAAACCAGTTATAAATTTCTTTGGCAGAGTTATATTACCCCTTTACAAGCGAAGCAAATGCGGATTACGCAATCCAAACAATGTCCAAAATGTCTAAGTGAGGCCAGTAATTTTTATCATTGTTTCTGGGACTGTAGAGTAATATCCCATTTTTGGGGCTTGATTCAGGGTGCTTGCACAAAATTTAAAAAAAAAAAAAATTCTTACCTCTAGACAACACTTTGGTTATTTGGACTGGACCAGCAGACCACTTACATTTATCATCCCCTGAATGACTGTTTCTCACAAAGGCGAGTCTTATGGGGAAAAATGTTATTCTGGCAAATTGGTTAAATTCTGGAAACCCCAGTTACGAGCATTGGTTTCGGCAAATGCTGTGCCTTTGCTCTATGGAGCATGTCACCTCAAATGATACCATGCCAAAGAGATCTCTAAACACATTAATTTGGTCTGCTTTCATAAAATACCTAGCTCCTCTCAAAGGCAACATTCAAGACCCATGGATTACAGACTCGGCTTCCACTGATGTCTCACCCCTGCAAGAGGAATCAGCAGAGAACTGAATGGCCTTGGTATTCAAGATCATACACTTGGAGAACTTTCTACAAAGAAGGAGGGGTAGGTGGGAGGGGTTATGGGGAGAGGGGGAAAAACAAATGAGAACTGGTGTCAGTATTATTCATCTGTTTAATGTATGCAATTAAATATCAATAAACAGTTTAAAAAAAAAAAGAATGTATTTTTCTTTCAGCATTGTACTTCAAAATTGAGTTAACAATTACTTGATTGCAATTAATCACTTGTAATGCAAATTTGTGGGAAATGCACTTTTTTTTATCAAAGATAAAAACCTTATTCCCTCATCAAGGGACAATAAATTAATTGCCTGAACTGGAATGATACAGGCCAGTGCAGCATACTCAGGATTTCACAAGGGTATTCTAACTGGAGAGGCCATGCAGAGCACTGCTTTCTGAAAGTGGCAGCACTCAAAGGGCATAATGTCTTGGTTTCCAGGATGGACTTTCATCCCATTCTTCGAATCAGGGTACCAGCAGGAATAAGGCTGGCTTGGTAGGGAATGGTATGAGCCCTGCTGTTTCTCTCTACCTTGCTGCCGCTGACTGCAGTAAAGGTTTCATTTGTTAAACAAAATAAACGTTATTGATAAATATAAATCGAAAGTGCTCACCTCTTTAAACTATCCTCCCTTCCTTCCCTCTGTTCTAATTGTAGTGGCACCACCCTATTTCCCATCCCAGTTCTCACCCTTCTGCCTCTCTCCATGGCAACAGCATGGGGACACAGGAAGCGTGTACTACCAGTTCCTCCCTTGTATGTGTCTTGTTTAGAGATGAGGCAGAAGATCTTTTCGGTCTGAATGAGGGAAGGGAGAGTCTTGGAACGCGAAACAGAGAAACCTGGGAAGAAGGCAGACATGTCCTGGAAGCAGATACTTCAGGGACGGCTGGAAAATGAAAGACTGATCAAAATATGGATGGGGCACTGGAAATGCAAAACAGATGGAAAAGTGCGGAGATATGGAGGTTCAGAAAAACGAGACCACCTCCACTTTTTCTCATCCAGCTAGTAATTTAGGAGGGATTCCTCTAATTTTTTTTTCCGCCGCACTCACCCAATTGTTCTGTAAAAAAAGTAATTTCTATCCTTCTTTTAAGTGATGTCCTCTCTCCTTTCTAGAGGGGTTGAAGGTAGCCCATTTTGTTAAATTACTCACAGATCGATACTCTAAGGCCGCGGTAGAAACAGTGTGGCAGTGTCAGGCGCACCCTCGTTCCCCGCACGCACAGTTCTCTTCACCTACCGCTCGATACTCTCTTCTAATTGCATGCAAATGCATGCCGCGGCTGCGAAGCCTTAGGCAAGCGTTAGGCCCGCGCAACCCATTTTACTGTATAGAGCGCCTATACAGTATCCTGGGTTCGCGGGCCTAACGCTTCACGGCCGCGCTGGTATCTGTCATTTCAAATGTAATTTCAAATGACATTTGAAATGACAGGTACCAGGAAGTGGACAGTTATGTTCCCCGATGCTCGGCAAACTTTCCCCCAGCCCCCGCTCACCTGCCCTGGCCCCGTCCGGTCTCCGGTGCAGCCCCAGTCCTGTCCCCTCCTCCCGAAGCAAAAAAAAACAAAACCGAAAAAGTAGCAAGGCTCGGGCCTGCTACGGTAGTCCCTTCTCCCTTCTCCTCTCCTCCCGATTTCGGCGCTCAAGGTGGCCGGGTGGGCGTGCATTCATCCAGGCAGAGGGAGCCGGCGGCGAAAGCGGCCTCCGGCTCCCTCTGCCTGGATGAATGCACGGCCCCCGCCAGCAGTGAATGAATGCCCGTGCGATTTCGGCGTTCAAGGCAGTCACATGACGTGTCGTCACGCCTTGAGCGCCGAAATCGCACGGGCATTAATTCACTGCCGGCGGGGGCCGTGCATTCATCCAGGCAGCCCACCCGGCCGCCTTGAGCGCCGAAATCGGGAGGAGAGGAGAAAGGAGAAGGGACTACCGTAGCAGGCCCGAGCCTTGCTACTTTTTCGGGTTTTTTTTTTTTTGCTTCGGGAGGAGGGGACAGGACTGGGGCTGCACCGGAGACCAGACGGGGCCTTGAGCGTCGAAATCGCCCCCATTTTTTACACTTTATTCCCGTTTTAATTTTCGAACACCACACTAACACCAAGTAGAGGGTAGGCGGTAAACTAACAGGTTAAGGACGCTGCAAAATAGCAGGTTACAAAGGAGATAATCTGAGCGCGCATCACAGTATCGGAGGGGAATAGCTAATTCCTTCATTATACAGCTAATTCGTTCATTTACACATCATATACATGCTGCATGCGGAAAGGGTTATGCGTCTGTTTTAAGAAGCGCTAAGGACGCGTGAAACTGGAGACTGGATCGCTGGATCGCCTTACGCGTCCGAATTGTGCGCTCCCAGCACGTTACAGACGGGAAATCTTCAACCGCACGTTACAGTATCGACCTGTCAATGAAAACCCAGCCGAGCGGAAGGGAGGCCCCGCCACAAGAAAGGAGCCCTGCGGACTCCGTTAGGGAGCAGGGCACAATGGGGCGGGTAAGGCAAGGTAGGCAGGGCTACGCGGGAGGGAGGGGGTGGAGGGAAGGGAGTAGAAAAGGGAGAGCCAGCACGGGCAGCCCCTCCTTTTCTTCCTCTGCAGAGCTGCTTCATTTTAGCTTCAGATCACCTCTAGGATCAAGCACCTTTACCTCCTTGCAAGGCTGTGCTATATCAGTTTTGCTTCCTGGTGCCTCGTGCTCCAGCTCTGCCGAGCCCGGCCAGGGTGGCTCCTCTCTCAGCACGGCTGTGCTACAACAGTTTTGCTTTTACTTTCACTTTGCCTCCAGCACGGCTGTGCTGTAAGAGGAGCAGATCAGCTAAAGGAGCAGGAACGGTTTATTTGATTACATCATTGGGTAAAGTACAAAATTTTGCGGCTTATAGGCAAAATGTTGAGAATATTAATGGTAATTTTGTGCTGCTAAGGTCTCCCCCTCCCCCCCCCCCCCCCTTTTGCATTGAGCTGGCTCTGCATTACCAGTACTTTATTTAATGAAAAAGTTTTGAATGCATGGCTGCTTCTGCCTGGAATGTTATGTTATTTAAGGAAATGCCTTAGCACATGGCTGGTTATATATATTTTAACTATTATATATTTAGTGAAATGCCATGGGCACATGGCCACACTTTACCTGTTATTATATATATATTTTATGAACTCATGGCTGGCTTTCAGCACAATGCTTGCTCTGTATTACTGTTTGCTGTATTTATTGAAAGGGCAGCGAGTGCAGGGCTGGTTATCATTCACTTGTAGCCTTTTAAGAAACGCCATTGAAGGGGTCTGCACATGGTGAATGCATAGGTGATCAGAGCACATGGCTGGCAGTAGCAGGCTTGGTAGCTCAGTGGTTAGAGCACTGGTCTTGTTGGCTTGCTTTACTTTATGTATTGCTTTACCCCTCGCTCTCTAAATTGCTAGGAAGTGGGCAGGCTTCATGTCTGCCATGCTACCTCAACCTGTGGAGGTGCTTTGTTATACCTAAGTAATCTGACCAATTAAAAAGTAGCCAGCATCCCTATAGTTGGGAATTCTGAGGATATGTCTATGGGACAGCGGTATGGCATCTGAGTGCTCAGCCAGGTTAACAGGATGTTTTTTTGTTATATTTTTTTTAATATTAATCCTAAAGGTGATATTTAGTATTCGGTTATTAATTAAAGGGACAGCTGTCCCATGTACACGTTTATACTGAATTATAAGGGGTACAGGACCCTCAGCTTGATAGATATGATGATTTAGGCTGCGCGATGCAGCTCTATACAAAGTAAATTAAAATATTAATAAAAGGTCAGCTTACATCTTAGCATGGTATTGTAAGGGCTTGCCAGCAGCCATCTTAAAGTAGCACATGGCAGCGGCCATTTTGGGGGTGAGCACATGGCAGCAGCCATTTTGGGAGGTCAGCACATAGCAGCAGCCATATTTAGGATCGCCACGAGCATATTTTGACGCCGGTTGCCGAGATAATCCCAACTGAGAGCCTGGTGGTTTATCAAAAAAAAAAATATTAAGACAAGTAAATTATTAAAGTCTGCTGATCAATTAATTGTGACTTTGTAATACAGTATTTACCAGTACAGAATGGCGACAGCGAGCCAGTGGTCATCGACTGCAGCTGAGTCCGCGACGCAGCATCAGCCCCCCCCCTTGAGGCAGACGGGTCAGCAGTGGGGCTGATTGAAGTTCCAAGCCGGCCCCAAAATTCAAGGCCTAGCAGGCACAGATTGGTTTAGGCAGCGCATGTCAGAGTTTCCCTCTCCGTCTCAGGAACGCCCACCAAGCGACGAGCCACAGCAAGATTCCACATTGATCTCCTTTATTCCAAGGAGTTCGTCGGCAGCTTCTCGCAAGAGGAGCACCAGACCACAGCAAGCAGGGGCATTAGTCGGAAAGAGAAAGTGCCCGGCGGGCCTGAAAACGATTGCTGCCGGGCCCCTCGGTGGCGATGGGGCGCCCACGCCAACATCAGGTTCTGGTACTGCCCTCAGCTCACTGGCTACAGCTTCTACGGCTACTAGCACTGGGACCACTTCACGTGACTTGGGACGAGGTAAGCCCCAGACTTGCCACCCTTTATCGTCATCAGATTGCAGTGATACTGAGAGAGCGTTAGCCAAGTCGCTTTGCTCTCTATTCCATTCTCTTAAAAGAAAGAGGAATGTGAGCCAAGGCAATTCGGCTGCTGTTGTCTGGGGTGCTAATCCGGTAACCGTGCCAGAGATCAGTGGGCAAACGGTTACTGAATCAGGGAGGCTACAGAGTATGCTGGCCACACAAGGTATGCCAGCCTCACCCGCTATTCCGGTGACGCACTTACTAGCCAACACTCTGCCAGCCCCAGTTCAACCTACTTTGCCGCCTGTAGATGTAAATCCTCTTTTACACACTGCTAATTCGGCGGTGCAAATTCCAACACAGCAGTTGGGGAATGAGGTTTTATGTGGGGTTACGTCCTTAGCTCACAGTGTGCCAGACACAATAAAAGACAAAATATTGAAGAGGGAGTATTGACATAATTTCCCTCCTTGTTACGAATATGGAAGTGGAACCCGAAAAAGGGGGATCCGCTGAGGCGAAAGATAAGAGGCCAAAGGTTGCCAAGAACATCCAAAATTGGACCAGGGCTTTCCATATTTTTATGTCCGTGATTGTGGAACATGAGCCTGCACATGCCCCCTTTCTCATAAGATACATGGACACCATCTTGACAGCACAAAGGAGGGGAGGGTGGGCCTGGCTTAATTATGACATTCGTTTTAGGAAAAGCATGGCCCATAACCCCGCCGTCTCTTGGCAACACAGGTTGATTGAACTTTGGCTAGATGAGATGACCCTACAGAAGTCCTCATGGGCGGAGAGAGCGGGTACATCATACAGTTATCCGAGGGAGAGGGGCCTATATCAAAGGGATAGAATTTCCTTTCAAGGTTCGGGGAGGCGGGACACGTGCAGGCAGTTCAATGCTGGCCACTGCACATGGAAAAATTGCAAATTCAGGCACGCTTGCTCCACATGCGGTTTTGGCTCCCACCCAGCCGCTCAGTGCCGTACCTCCAGGGATCAAAGGCAGTTTCCTCAGCAGCAGGTGGGATGCTCGCCTGATTTTGCGAGCCCCAACCCCGGTCCGCGTTGAAGCAATACGCCCGTGGCTGGATCGCTATCCCTACTAAACCGAAGTGGAGCAAATTTATGCTGGTTTCCTGTATGGCTTCCGAATCCCTATTCAATCTATACCCCCTTTAGCGTTAGACTGCTCCCCCGAGCAATGCACGATCACTGGCGATGCATGAGAAGGCGGATAAAAAAAGTTCAAGTGGAATTGGCGCTAGGTAGGATAGCGGGCCCATTCCCTTATCCACCTTTTCCAAATCTAGTAATATCTCCTCTGGGCATGGTACCCAAGAAAGAGCCAGGCCATTTCCGGCTCATACACAACCTGTCTTTCCCGCCGGGTAATTCGGTTAACGACCAAATCGACCCCCATTTGTGTGTGGTGTCATACTCCTCCTTCGACTCTGCAATCCAGCTGCTCAAAGATGCAGGGCCCTGCGTGCACATGGCTAAGGTGGACATAGTCAGCATTCCGCCTTCTGCCAGTGCACCCAGACTCCTTCCACCTTCTGGGTTTTCAGTTCAAGGGGCAGTATTATTTTGACCACTGTATTCCAATGGGCTGTTCAATTTCCTGTGCATTGTTCGAATTGTTTAGTTCCTTCTTGCATTGGGTAATCGAACAGCAGTCTGAGAGAAAGCAAATAGTACACTACCTTGATGATTTCCTATTGGTAGGGAGGGACAGCGCAGACTGCCATAACCTACTGGCCATCGCTCAAGAGGTGGCCAGGCGTTTTGGCGTCCCCCTTAGCACAATGCCCAGGCCCAGCAGTCTAGGTTACCTACTGAGAAAATTTTTTAAACTCAGGGAGACAATCTTGGAGATGCGCAGCCTCAGGAAAGCCACCTTGAGGCAGTTCCAGTCATTGATCCGATTGCTTACCTTTGCGTCAAGAGTAATTCCTATGGGCAGGGCCTTTTACGCAGGTTATCACTCGCTACAGCGGGGGTTCGGAAAAAACACCACCGTATAAGGGTCTCCAGGGCAATTAAGAGTGACCTGCTGGTGTGGGAGACCTTTCTAACAGAATTTAACGGCGTAGCTTTTTGGGCAGGACCCCCCAAGGCATACCAGTGAGTTAGAATTATTCACGGATGCGGCAGGAGGTGTTGGTTTCGGGATTTATTTCCAGGGAGCTTGGTGCGCCTTGCGGTGGCCGCAATCGTGGCTCCAGCACAAAGTCACCAAATATCTAACCTTCCTTGAATTATTCCCAATTGTGGTTGCCCTTGTCATCTGGGGGGAGTCCCTTGTAGGATCTCACATAATTTTCAGATCCAATAACATGGCTGCGGTGCAAGTCATTAATACTCTGTCTGCACGCACTTTTGAATCAAATGCCCTCATCCGGCATTTGGTGCTCACGTGCTTGCGTTTCAATATCATATTTAGAGCAGTCCATGTCCCAGGTAGAATAAATAACATTGCTGACTCTCTCTCCCGCTTACAGTTCTCGACATTCCAGACTAGCGCCGATGGCAGACTGTTCCCCAACTCCCATACCTGAGGCGGTGTGGCTACTTGGCCCCCGAACTTTGGAACATGATCCTGGGGTCTTTGTCTGTGAACACTCGTAAGAGCTATCTCCTGGCGCTTCAGGAGATACTGAGATTCCTGGGGAAGGAATCCCTTGAAGAAATAGTGGCCATTGCCTGTTTCCACGTTGCTGGCATTTGTAATGCATTGCAAGAGACAAGGAAAGGCCAGGACAGCGGTAGCAAATCGCCTAGCTGGCATTTCCTTTTTCTCTAGGCTTCAGGGGTTTCCCAGTTGCTCCGCATTATTTCCTATTAAAAGAGCCATGTTGGGTTGGGCCAGGGAGAGCCCCCCCCCCCCCCCCGGGAAGGGACGGCAGAAAACCCATTACCATCCAGATCCTCAGGAACATACTCAAATGCCTGGCAGACGTTTGTAGCAATGAAGCGGAATCGCTTTTATTCAAATGTGCATTCTCCCTGGCTTTTATGCAGCTAAGCACGGACCTGCGACAGCATAACTGCAATGGGAGGATACAAAGCTGGAAGGGAAAAAATTGATCATGCGCGTCCCTAGTTCCAAAACAGACCAGCTGGGAGCGGGAGCATATATCGCCCTCCATGAATGGCAGGGGGAGACCACGTGCCCTGTTCGCTGCACGAGATCATACTTGCAAATTCGGCGTTCAACATGCGGAGGCCCTCTGTTGGTGCATTCGTCTGGGTTACCTCTGACTAGATACCAGTTTGCTCCGGGTATTGCATTTGGTGTTAACATCCCTGGGTATGAGCACGGTGGGCTACTCGTCGCACTCCTTCCGCATAGGAGTGGCGACTGCAGCAGCCGGCCTGGGCCTGCAAGACAAGTGAAGTCATGGCCATCGGCAGATGGGGGTCAGGGAGGTTTAGATCATGTTATATGTTTTTTTTTGCTGTTAACCCCTAAGTTTGATGTAAACCGGCCTGATATGAAGCTTGTCATGAAGTTCGGTATAGAAAAAATGTTAAATAAATAAAATAAAATATGTGAGGCCACCGGGTTACTTTGCGGTTAAGGGGCAGCCATGATCATTGTACATCCACCGCTTCACATCTTTTCTTCTCTTGCTTCTTATGTGCAGACCATTGTGGGAGGCTGTCATTCGCATGGATCATCGGGCACTCTTATGTGCGTTGGGCACATAAGTGGGCCCAGCAGCGCCCGACAGGGGAGTATCTAGGGATGGCAAAGCAGCGAATGGCATTGATTTGGAGAGGAATTTCAGGGATGGTATGGGACCAGCTATTACTGACTGTTTTGGAACTGCGCAATATCAATGCAGTTACGCCTACAGCCCTAGTCATACACCTGGGTGGCAATGATATGCCTCGGACCAAGAGCGTAGCCCTCACACAAAAAATGCAAAAAGACCTCCTGGTATTGCATAACATGTTCCCGCAGTCAGTGATTGTATGGTCCTGCATCACCCCTTGCAGAGTTTGGAGGGGGGAAAGATCTCATGCAGCGGTGGAAAATGCCAGGAAAAAGATCAACAGATGGATGGTTAAATTCATGAGTACCATTGACTGTTTGTGACGCATGAATTGATAGACGAAAGCCCAGGGATGTTTCGGTACGACGGGGTACATCTATCGGACATAGGTTGGGATATTTTCAACTCCGACCTACAAGATAGTATTCAAGCGGTTGTACACCTGTTGGCCGCCGCCCGGTTGGGTGGGGGGTCCCCGGTAAGCAGTTCCGCTACCGGGGAACCTTGGCATGGTGACTGGCACAAGCAACAACCCTTCCCGCATTTAGGAGAGTCCAACAGGCGGTTCGGACTGGGCAAGCGGCCTAGCAGAGCCGGCGCAGTCCCTCGACGCTTCAACGGCCGAGAGGGAAGAAGCAAGAGATGCTGAGGCGAGGCGATTAAAACAAACGTTCCCGACTTCCACGGTTGGGTCGACGGACGCTATGGCTTCAACGGCCAAGGGTCAAAGGACAACTCCGCAGCTTCTACGGCCAAGGGGTGTGCACCTGCCTCAGCTGATTTTCATACCTTGAACTTTTAGAAGCATGGGGGGGGCCATCGCTAGTCACTAACTTTGTTATGATCAGTTATGCAGTTGTGTATAGTTACAATGATGTTATAGTTATGCTTGCTAATTGCCGTTTATTCAATGCTTATGGGCTACGGCCAATTTTATCCAACCAATAAAACCTGCTTTTCGAATGAAGTCATTGCAATTGCGCCGTATGTTGGAAGTGGGAGGCGGGGGAGGGGGGGAGGCCAACGCAGCCTTTACACTGCCCACATTGGGAACCCTGCGACTCCGTTAGGGAGCAGGGCACAATGGGGCGGGTAAGGCAAGGTAGGCAGGGCTAAGCGGGAGGGAAGGGAGTAGAAAAGGGAGAGCCAGCACGGGCAGCCCCTCCTTTTCTTCCTGTGCAGAGCTGCTTCATTCCCTCCCACCCTCCCGTTTTCTCAGGACAGATAGAACCAGTATAGAGGGCCAGATCTGGCCCTGTCGCAGCCCTTGGCGTTGTATGGCGGCATGGTGACTGGCACAAGCAACAACCCTTCCCGCATTTAGGAGAGTCCAACAGGCGGTTCGGACTGGGCAAGTGGCCTAGCAGAGCCGGCGCAGTCCCTCGACGCTTCAACAGCTGAGAGGGAAGAAGCAAGAGATGCTGATGCGAGGCAATTAGAACAAACGTTCCCGACTTCCATGGTCAGGTCGACGGACGCTATGGCTTCAACGGCCAGGGGTCAAAGGACAACTCTGCGGCTTCTACGGCCAAGGGGTGTGCACCCGCCTCAGCTGGTTTTCTTACCTTCAACTTTTAGAAGCGTGGGGGGGCCATTGCTAGTCACTAACTTTGTTATGATCAGTTATGCAGTTGTGTATAGTTACAATGATGTTATAGTTATGCTTGCTAATTGCCGTTTATTCAATGCTTATGGGCTGCGGCCAATTTTATCCAACCAATAAAATCTGCTTTTTGAATGAAGTCATTGCAACTGCGCCGTATGTTGGAAGTGGGAGTCGGGGGAGGGAGGGAGGGGGGGAGGCCAACGCAGCCTTTACACTGCCCACATTGTGCAGCAATGGACACTGCCTCTTGCAAGCTCCCTTTTTCTACCGGGTCCCGCAAAAAACTACCCACGTTTCCATATAAAACATTCTCTCCAAATCTTCGTCCTAAAATCTGCAACCTTCCCTACAACACTGCCCTGTCCCTCCCCGTCTCCTTCCCGCCGCGACGGGAATGGGATACACTGGGAAGCCGAGGACGTCAGCATCTCGCGAGAGCGCCGGGATTCCATGTTGCCACGTGCACCAGGGCAGAAATCTCAGCCATCCTCCCTCTTCCCCATCTCTTCCCTACAGCCCCGGCGATTTTTTTTTTTCCAACGACAGTCCCCTTTCAGCCTCAATCCCACCCATCCTTTCGCGCCTCCTCCTTAGCCTGCTCTGAAGCGGAACACGATTGGTTCGAATGGCTGTCCGTCTGACCCGGGGGCTTGGTGATGTTGGGCGGTGGGCGGGGCAAGGCCGTGCCTGGACTGGGGTGGGCGTGGAGAGGGATCATCGGGCGCAGTCCCGAGCCGTGCCAGGACGCAGGGAGGGGATAGTGGTGCCTGCACTCCGCCTCGTCATCCACGGGCACATCTGTACGCAAACCATCCCGGCCGACTATGGCTCCCAGGAAATTCAACAAGGGCAACAGCACGGGGCTGCGAAAGGGTCAGTGTGCGTCGCTTTAGCTGGGAGAGCGGCAGGGATTGATGGATTAGGACAGCAGAGACGCTGTAGGATTTATCGTTCCCGCCCTCTCCCAGTCCGTCCGTCAGTCTGTCCTGTATGCATGTTCAGTTCTGAGCGTGAGATCAGGGAAAAGCACGGGGCTGGCTGTCTGCTGCAGTTCCCAGATGAGGTATGCATGCTGCAAAGAGCAGTTTGGAGGAGAAATAAATAGAAATTTGCGCTGGTTAATGGAATCCCAAAAGGACACCGAAAGGTGGTTAGATCTGGTGTAAATTCAGCGTTGCATTCAGAATAGATGTAGGAAACTATATGATTCTTGACATGCTACTTATTTAGACAGTTTGCAATAAGGAGGTAGATAAGTAATGATTTAACTTTGGGGTGTCTGTACAGCTGTTTAATTTCTGGCATGTTTTCAGATTAGTTTGTAAAAGCTATTTGTGCGTGCACGCTATGCATTAATATGCAGCGAAAAGAAGTTGTGTAAAGATCTTGAATAAGCTCGTCTGTGCTGCAGTAGTTGGACATTTGGACCATTTTGTGCACGTGTCAAGTCTGGGATGCAGTGAGCGAGGACAGATGTTTTAAATCAGTTCCTCCAACAAAATTACAGTTGCGTCTACCATTTTTCACTAAGATATAATTTGAGGAGATGTCATCTTGCACGGAAAGTTTGTCCACTGACTTCTGTTTTATAGTGTAAAATTAGAAACGAAAAATAATCAAAAGGCGCACGTTGATCTTTCAAACTTGACTGTTGAAGTTTGTTAGAGTAGCATTGGATTATGATTCAACTCAGCATTGCCACATACTCAACTGTGGTTAAATCTGAGGTACTTTGGTGTTTACCCCTCTGGCTAAGTAATGCAGTCCAACTAATTTCACTGCTATGCTTTTTTTTTACAATTAGGAGGAGAGTATTTTCTAAAGATAACTTTTTCATGTTAAGCATGGTGCATTTTTCATTTTTTCCCAACCTTTTTGCTTGTATTGTGGCATGTGAATTCCTATTATGCACCCTTTCAAACAATACTAGGAGACATTCCAAGAAACTATCTGGCAGTAGTAGATTTAAAACAAATTTAGCAGTGTGGTTTTTTTTTTTTTTTTTCAGTCAGTGCACAGTTAAGCTAAGGAATATGTTGCCAAAGAATGGGTTCAAGACTAGAGGTATAGCTGAGTTCATAAAAGGTTTGGACAAGTTTTCTGGAAGGCAGGTTCATTGCCTGTTATTAGCCAGATAGGCATGAGGATCATCACCACCTATGCCTGGGAGTGAGCAACAGGGAATAGATCTCCCTATTAGGAAGTGAGGGGTATTTCAAACTGAGTTGGATTGACCACAGTTGGAGGTGGACTGATGGTTTGTCACATCTTATGTTTTTAGACAGCAAGGACTCAGATGGGCCGATGCAATACAGTGTGCTCAGCCGAGCCAACTGGTAACACGTGGTTGGTCGCGTGTCCACACCCCTTATGCAATAAGGGAATTTGCATGTTCAAAATGTGCGTCCAACCCCCCTGCGAAGCTAATAGTGCTCATCCTATGTAAATTCATGTTGATGAGGCTATTAGCTATTAACTCCATATGCCAAAAAAAAATATACACCCGACATGCACATTTTTACCCTCAGAAAAACACCTGCCCTGGAGCAAGCGTTAAGTTTTGAGGATCTCCTAAAGTTGACAGAAAAGCAGAAAATACTGCTTTTCTGTAGTTCCTTCGACTTAATATTGTGACGATTATTAAGTTGGAGGAACTGGAAAAAAAGGAGTTAGGTAAAAAAAAAAAAAAGTGTGCAGGGTCAGCTTAGGAAAAGGGATGCTCAATTAACGATCTTCCATTTTCCTAATCTGTGGCTGTGCATACCGTTTTTGTAACCAGCATTCATTTTCCTAACCAGCTGCCGAGGATGCGCTAGGGGCGCACAATTTCCCCTAGCGCCTTCTTTTTACCGCACAGCCCATTTGCATATTACATCGGACGCCCCATAGAAGTCGATCAGCATGCGTTATAGGAGAGCGGGCGCTCAATCATGAGTTCCCATTTTCCGTGTTACAATATTGCATCAGCCTGAGAGTTTTCAAGGGATATTACATCTAATGTAGGCTAATATATATATATATATATATATAGAGAGAGAGAGCTTGGCAACTGCAGATCCTGCCAGGAAAAGTAAAATGATCTAAAAGTTAGCTGTGGGAATGTCTTGAGGAAGGAAAAGAATGGATCTCCTGCCCTTTTTAAATAAAACACACCAGTAGACCCACTTGTAATCTTGTGTGTGGTTATGCATAGACTGTTCTGGGACTTTGCTGAATAAAGATCAGAATGACAGACCCGATTGAGTGGTGTAGTATTTTCAGTGAATCAAGTCTGCAGTTTGAGTTGGGCACGTGAAACTCCAGGGCTTCTGATAACCTTGGTTTGGAGGAGAGTGGTAGTTGGTTCTATCTGTTTTAATGTGTTAAAAAAAAAAAAAAAAAGAATGTGTATAAAATGACAGAATGACGAAAGGGTAGGTGATGACCTGCCTCATTTTATATATATTGTTTTAAAGTCTCATTATCCCAACTTTCAATCATAATAAAACCTTTGCCAGGAAGTGAAAGAAATGGCCTCACTTCACTCTGAAATGTTTCTCAGTGGACAAGGAGACAATTGGATTTGTTTAAGATATTATCAGAGAGAATTTGAGATAGGCTTCTTGTGTACTACAGTGTGCTTGTGGTCACATCTTTCCCTTTTTTTTTTTGTCATCTTTGGAATAAAAAACAGTTGATTTTACAAGTGAAGTAAAATAAGGCTTGTAGTCAAAGGCCACCGCATTTACGATTTTTGAAAGCATATTGCATACATTTATTGTACAATTATGAATACAAATTTAATGTTCCAGAAACTGGTAGAAAGTGACTGCAGATGGACAGCTCTCAGTGCCCTGTTCTTAGGAATTTACTTTTTTTTTTTTTAATTTATTTCATCTTTTCTTGACTGGTTAGCCATTTCAAAGTGGATTTCATTCATCTACAGTAGGTATTTCCCTGTCGCCAGAAGGCTTATAGTCTAAGGGCCTCATTTGCTTTGGCTTCCCTGGTTCTCGGCCCGCTTATCTAACCAGGCCAGTGTTTCCAAACTTTTCACGCCCAAGGCAAACCTACATTAACAAGAATATCTGGCACATCAACCTCCACGGAGTTGGTGGACATGGAGAGGACTCGTATGGCCAGCAGAAGAGCCAAGAAAGCATTGAAATCCCCACCAACCTCTCTTCCAGATTTAGAAATGAAGGGAGAGGGGGCCAATGACACACATGGACCCAGCTCCCTGTATATATAAGTGCAGTAGAAGGGAGAAGCTGGTGGCGCTCATCGTTACTGTGGCTGCCACGTGGCTGCCAGAGCTCCTGCATTCCTGCTGCTCTCCCAGCACTCAAAGTGAGTCACATCCAGTGCTCGGTGCACGCTCTCCCCCCTCTCTTGCAATCAAGGGATCAGACCGAGACTGGAAGGATTCAGATGGGGGGAAGTGCTGTACACATGGTGTGTGCTGCACAAAACAGGTCCCAGCTATTCATGCCCCGCAGGCTGCCCATGAATAATTACCACATGCGGGGCTTCTGCTGTAGCTGGGAAGTAGAGGCATGCATGATTACATCCGTTTTCAGAAAAGGAGGTCCTACACATTTCAGAGCCGTAGATGGAGTGTCTTGTTGCTGCAAGGCGCTGAGAGCAGAGCCCATGTGCAGGCCTGGATCTGAGCGTCAGGCAGTGGTGACTTTTCTGGCACACTGGTTGAGAATCACTGCACTAGGCTGCTGCCCCACTACTCCTCTAGGAACTGGCCGATTGCCAGTGTTAGAGACAGGATGCTGGGTTAGAAGGACCTTTGTTCTCACCTAGTTTGGCAGTTTTGAGGCTCTTGTGGGCGAAAATAATGTAGGGTGATGTCCAATAAGTATGAGGAAAATCGAGGCACAACATTAACACCTCTGGGTGAGATTCAAGGGGCAGATGCCCTGGGTTCTGAGAGGAGGTGTAGTCTGTGGCTCCCCCCGCCCCCTCCTCCTTCCTGCTGTGCACTGGTGCTGTAATGGCTGAATTATAGAGGGAAGAAGATGAGGGAATAAAAATGGGGGGAGGAGATGGAAACTCTCCTGGGTAGCTGCGCATATAGACTCTTGGCACCAGAACCCCAGTAAAGGCCGATTTGGCTTGAGCTGGAAGCCGAAAGGAAGCTGCTGAGCCCAAAAATAAGTCTGAGCAAAGCAGTGAAATGAATTCAAGTGGCAATAATTCTGTGTTACGTGGTTGAGCGCTTCACAAAACAGCAAAACCTGAAAGAGCTGATGAAGCTCATTTTAGGCCTTGAAGCGAACAAAGGCCACTTTTTTTTTTTTTTTTTTTAAATTGTACACTCTAGAGCTTGCTTATTTACCCTGTAATAACTTTCCAGCTGAAGTTTAACCTTTGGTTTTGAAGTCTTGAATTCTTTCTAATGACTAGAAGTGGCACACGTGTGGAGACTGTGCTGTAAAGTGGAATGTATAGCTGCCGATTGGATGATTGATTCTTTGCAGCATGGTTGGTTAATACCACACCGAGCTCTTGATATCCATAAAGCTGTGTAGTACTGTATCCTACTTAATACACAGGAATTAATGAACTAATTGGCTCCTTGAGCTAGTTTTAAACATTTTGGCTTTTCTTCTTTGTCTTCTTGTTTCTCTTTGAGTACTACACAGGACCAATATAATATGGGGAGCCAGGACTGACGCTTCTGCCCACGCCCGTCCCTTTACAACCAATAAATACACAACACAGATTGGGATCAACAGGCCGCAGCTTTTATTAACAACATCCCGGTGCCTGAGCCAGTTCACCGCAACAACCAATTACCCCTCCCCGCCCATCCGCCACGAGCCAGCAAGACGGGCAATCCGAGGCTATCCCAGCCTGTATGAAGTCACATCATGTACACTCCCCCTTCGGCCCCCGCCACCGCCCAGCAAGGGGCCGACCCCTTCAGCCACTGTCCAAGCAAGGAGTCGTACCATCAACAACTGCACCCAGTTGTTCAGTTCGTAACCACTGACCTAACACCTGTCAAGTCAGACACTTTAAACCACTGCATAACCCCCAATCGGCTCGGGCTACCCGCCCCCACCCCAAGCTGCGACAACGCCAAACCCCCGAATAGTAACAACAACTACATTTTTTAGGGACGGGCGGGTGGGTATCAGCGACCAGACGCCACAGCAGGTAACCAGCAAATGCCTCCCAGACCCCAGGACCCTCCCACAACTCCTCCCCTTCCCAGCTGCCCCTGCTGAAGGGGAACCAATGGGATCCCCAGAAACAAGAGGTTTGAAAATAAACCTCCAACTCCCTCTCCCCTGCCTTATCTTGCAGCACGAGCCCGGATACGGGCTACTGCAGCAACCCCCACCTCCAACCCTCGGCGTGCCAGGGAGGAACCTGGCACCATATTACCGTGGCCAGGCAGGTATGAGACCCACCTGACCTTACAGAACGGTCTATATTGTAATTACCAGTCTTATCCAGGCCTTAGGATTTGCCCCTTACTCATGTGGCATCTGTGGTCTCAGTAGACCCTGTGGATGAGGAGGGGTGGGAGGAGGTTGACAGTCCCCCAGTGGGAGATGTCAGGATTGTAACAGATCTCTTGTGCCCACGTGGGTACTGGTTCTTCGGGGATCCTCTTTCCCAGGGAGATCTCTCCCTCCAGGAGGAGGAGAGGGGATGCCTCACGACAGAGTGGCGCGGTGTAACCTGTCTAGGAGGGTGACTGGGGCTCAAGGTTAGGGGGGGGGGGGCGAGGGAGATTCTGCTGAGGAGCCCCAAGGAGCATTCCTAGGTTTCCAGAAGGCCTGTTTTTAGAAGGATTTCTTCAGATGAGTACATTCCTGAGCTCTGAGAAGATGCAGGGGGAGTTCCTGCTCCTCACCCGTCTAGGGAGAGTCCCGTGGAGTTTCAGGTTGGAGTCCAGAGAAGGCTGCTCGGCTTAGAGGTCTGCTTCAGAGGAAGCTATACCTTTGTGGGAGTTCAGGGGAAGATTGCCTAACAGGAGAAGGTCTTGGATTTGTTGACTGAAAAAAAAGGAGCCAGCCAGAGACTCATCTGTTTTGAATATTGAAAGAGAAAGAAAGAGATTTTAAGACATAGAGAGAGAGCAGCACCCAAAGAAGCAGGTACTATGGGAAGAACCCAGAAGGAGAGAGAGCTTACTTATTCAGGTGTGTGTGTGTGTGTGCTGAACAATGCACCGAATCATAGTGTACAGGATGTGGGTTGTGTTTCCTGCAATCAGTGACCAGTAAAAAACTTTATTTTTGGCAAGCGTCTGGAGCGTGGCTTGAGTATTTTGTTCTTTTGTGGTTTACTGGTCTAGTTTCAGAAGACCTCCAGAGGAGGATAAACCTGCCTAAAGGCCTGGAAAGATAGACTCCCCTCCCCCACCCCCATGCAGGAAGAACCCACAGGAGACATGCGTCCCATGCTTGCCCATCATCTCCCCATTGAGCCCCTGTATCCTGGTAGAAGTTGGGACAGGGCTTACATTTAGTTCAAGAGGCATTATTGGTAGTGGTTCACAAACCGGCCTCAGGGACCACCTGGCCTGTCTGGTTTTCAGGATATCCCTAGTAAATAAGAATGAGAGATATTTGCATGCATTGCCTCCAGCATATGTAAATATATCATGCATGTTTGTTTGGATTATCCTGAAAACCAGACTGGTCAGGCGGTCCCCCGAGGAATGGGTTGAGAACCACTGCATTGCACAGTATCTATTGATAGTCCCCAGACCTGTCCTGGGGACCCCACAGCCAGTCGGGTTTTCAGGATATCCACAATGAATACGCATGAGATCAATTTGCATATTATATGCATGAGTATATGCAAATTTATTCCATGCATATTCATTGTGGATATCCTAAAAATCCAACAGGCTGTGGAGTACCCGGGACAGGTTTGGGAAGCCCTGAGCTAACGTCTACTAAAGAGAAGTTATTCTGCTATTTTGTGTCTGTTTTGTGAAACATTTCTATTGAGGCTCAACTCATTTTATGTATGAAAAGAATCAAGACATAGCTCCGTTTTGTTTTAAATAAATATAGATTGTCATTGAAGACTCTTGCATCTTTTGATTATCTGGCTTTTAGGGGGTCAGTTGCTTTGCTTCATTATTCATTTTATTTTGTGGTTGTATGCTTTTGGCTTGTTTGTCTTGTGATTAGAAATATGTTGTATTTGCAACTCGTCTAATGCACCTGTTCTTGATATAATAAATAGGAAGATTCTGTGTGGTGATGATTTATGTTGTTCTGCTACTGTAATTTAAATGCAGGCGATAGTCGTGCTATGTGTTATTTCTGTAATCTGCTTTGTGCTGCAAAGTGCAGGTGTAATATCAAATAAAATAAAAACAATTCTCCAGGGTGACCGACAGCTCTGCCTTCTGTATATAATAGTAAATAAAAATATATTTTTTCAGATGTTGCTCCAGAACCTACTTCTTTTGGGGCTCATACCGTGTCTTCTTGCTAAATCATTCTTTTCTTTGAGAAATGTTTGCTGCTTATGCATTAGTCGTACTTTTAATACATCTCCCTAACTCTTCTCTCTTGTGGTGTGTAGACACATTTGGATTCTTTGTTCTGATGTGGCGTTTGTATAGACCCTGTATCATTTTAATAGCCCTGCTCTGGCCCGCCTCTAGCCTTTCCATATCCTTTTGCAGATATGGGCCCCAGAACTGGGCAAACTAAACCGGCTGAGGCCTCACCAGTGTCCTGTAGGGAGCCATTACCCTCCCCCTTTGTTTTTCCTACTGGATTCTGGGAGGGAAACCTGAGGTGGGTTTTCTGCTGTGTCCAGCTAAGCTTGTGCTAAAGGGAGAGCAACTCACAAAAGAGCCAGTGCGTTTTCATCAGAAAATATGTTTTTCAGGGGTGAAAATGTCCTGGTTCCCTCGGCGACTAAACGTTTTTAGGTCCTGGTGCCTGCCTGGCAGTGTTTGCCTATGGCCTGGTGGAAACTCCGTTGCGCGGCCACCAAGAGTAGGGGGAATGGCTGGGGGTTGGTGGAGCACCAGATTAGTTGGAAGGGACATGGAATGGATGTGGGCAAAAAAAATGGAGAAAAGGGAGGAAGAGGAAGTGATCGGTGGAAGGGTGCATAGAGCAGCCCACAAAAAAAAAAAAAAAGCCCCATAAAAGAAAAGAGATCCCTAAAAGTAAAGTCCCATCTCCTTCTCCTTCCTGCCCCCCAAAAGGGGAGAGCAAAATAAGCAAAAAAAACAAATAGAGCAAACCAGAAGGGGAAAACCACCACGCAAAACAGGCAAAATGAAAAAAAAAAAGTGGGTAAAGAAAACCAAACATCATATTTCCCCCTTTGCTCCTAAATATTCCGGCTGGCACCTGCATTTTGTAAATACTTTTCCACCCCTGACTTCTTTCATTTATAACTAGAGTGCTCTGAATCCCAGAAAAAAATGCATGCACTTTGGAAGACTATGGCATGTCATGTACATGTGCCAGGACGTAAGCTAGGAGGTGTATTACTGTGCTGAGATGCTTTTCAGAACATTACAAGTATGCTTTGATTGCAGTCCCAAGCAGCGCAGTCTTTCGGATGGATGCATGCATGCTGACAGCCCCGGGCTGGAAACCACAGCTGTCTTTCCAGTGCAAGGACAATATACAGCTCCTCCCGAAGGCCCAGAGGAGTGAAAAAGAGAGCAGTTCTGCTGGTTTCTGTAACCTGTAGCAGGTCAATCCAGTAACGAGTGGTAGGAAGAGCTGCGTTAGTGCCCGGCGCACCTGCGGTTGCCGCACGCACAGTCTAGCTCACCTACCGCTCGATCCTGTATGTAAATAGCTTGCAAATGCAAGCTGCGTCTAAGAAGCGTCCATGAAGCGTTAGGCCCGCTCAACCCATTTTACTGTATAGAGCGCTATACAGCGCCTACACAGTAACCTGGGTGCGTGGGCCTAACGCTTCACGGACACGCTGGTATCTGTCATTTCAAATGTCATTTGAAATGACAGGTTACCAGGAAGTGGACGGTTCTCCTACGCTCACCTGCCCTGGCCGCGTCAATGGATGCTGGTCTCCGGGGGAGCCCCAGTCCTCTCCCCCCTCCTCCCGAAGCAACGAAAGCGGAAAAAATCTAAAAATCTAAAAGCGAAAAGAAAAAAAAAAGTAGCAATGAAGTGAACGGTCGGGATTGCCAGTCCTCTCTCCCCTCCTCCCGAAGCAAGGCTGCTTTACTTTACTGGATTGACCTGACACGCTTTGAAGCTTTCCCGTATTTTTTCTTCCCCTCCCTCCACTTTCTTCCAGCACTTTGCCTGTTTTTCTTTTGGGGGACTCTCGTTTTCACCACTTCAATTCCCTGCTCCCCCCAGCAGCTAAGGCCTCCTCCCTCCTCACAGTCCCATGTGTAAAGCAATGACTAACTTTTTTTTTTGCAGCCGCTCGGGATGGCCAGTCCTCTCTCCCCTCCTCCCGGAGCAAGGCGCGAAAAGCAGCCTTGCTTTGGGAGGAGGGGAGAGAGGACTGGCAGTGTAAAGCAACGACTTACTTTTTCGCAGCTCTCCTCCGGAGACGGATCGCGGCTCCCCTGCCTCCCGGAGGCGAAGATGGATGCCTGCACGGGCGAAAGCGGCCCCTGTGCGTGCAATTGGGACGCTCAAGACGTGACGTCACATGCCGTGACGCTAAACGTCGTGACGTCACGCCTTGAGTGGCCCAATTGCCCGCACAGGGGCCGCTTTCGCAACTACGTTTTAGGGTGCAGCGCCTAGCGCCGCCCCAGACACGAGAGGAACTACTGCTAGCAGTTCAGGCACAGCCCCAGATGGAGCTACTGCTGGGCCACAAGTAGGAACCAGAACCGTGGGCTCATGGAACTGTGGTCCAGGGCGGCTCCCTGCCGTTGGGCTGCATTGAGGAGGAAGATGCTGGGGTGTGAGGAATGAAAGAGTAGAAAAATGCTATAGGGAAGGGGAAAAAAAAGCAAATAAGTAAAAAAAAAAAAAAAATACTAAAGGGAAACAAAGGATGGATTTTTTTTTTCATATAAAAGATAATCTAATTCCTTTCAAAAATGATACAGCAATTGATGAGAGTGCTAATAAACAACTGGGAAAAGAGGTGAAACAGCACTTCTGATCTCTCCAGCATTCACTTCTCCTTTTCCACCAGAAGGCACGGGTCACCAGACAAAACCATACTCCTTCCAACCTCCACCATGTCCTGGATTCTGGCTACTAAATTGAATGTTACATTTCTTCCTGTGCAAATTGGATAGGAAGGGACAAATGTTTTGAAATATTCTTAAGAACCAGGGAAACATTTATCTCCCCTTTTCTTTCTGCTGCTTCTTCTGTTTGAGCTATAAAAAACATAAATAGAAACAGGCTGGAGAGGACATGGAGAAAGTCCTGTCTGATTATTTACAGAGTCTCTGGGAGATTTATGACAACTCTGTGAGAGTGTGCAGCTGGTTAAGAGCGATTTTATTCTGTGGAATAAAAGTTGTTTTGCAGGGAGTGTGGAATAAAGGCTGTCTAATCAAGATTAGAAATGTAGAGCATGTGTGCTTAGCTGGGAAATCTGTCAGTCTTGTTATGGTCATTATGCTGCCATCCTATTTCCAAGTAATTCATGAGATGTGGTTCCTGTCCTGGAGCTCCCATCCCGTTGCAGGACAAGCAGTACTGTTGCACTGAGAGGTGGAGAACCAAGAGTGGGAAACGAAGGCACATTTTAGACCAGTTTACAGGAGGTAGCATTTTTTTTATTCTGATAATGAGGTGATGAGTTGTTACCTTCAGGCAAATGGTTATTGAATATGCTTATGCTAAGTCAGTTTTGGTGTCTCTCCTATTGACAGAGGTGTGATTTTATTGGCTATTGATGTAGATTGTTGGGAGTGGGGGTGAGACGTATATTTCTGGAAAGCATTATTTTTTGAGTTGATGATGAAAAATTTTATGTTGGGATGGAAGAGGAATATTACCAGCATCATGGGGGTTTTGTTGTAATGAACTTTTTGTTATCTTCCTGCCAGACCAGTCCTTGTACATGGGATATCCCCCTCCACAGCTGCCAGAGACAGAAGACGTACCTTTTTCCCATGTGACATCATCTGTAATTATAAAGGAGGTGAAGTCCTAGGCAGTTGCCAGTAGTCTTTGTCTCTAGCAGTTGCAGAGTAGTCAAGACAGCTTCTAGTAAGCTCCAAGGTCTTGGTTAATCATGGTTGACCCTATTGGTTCCTGGTGAAATGATCCTTAGGGGTTGGTTCCTCCAGTAGAAACCCGCTCCCAGAATAAAAAAAAAAAATAGGGACTAGTTGAGCTTTCCCTTGTGCTTTGAACCCAGTGCCCTTAGGGGCCTGGCAGATCACTCCTGGTAGGGAGGCTTCCCTTCTGTCCCTTAGGGCAAGGGAGCTGGGGTGAATAGTGGGGTGTAGGCGCTGAAACTCTGCCTCTTCTTTCTTGGCTTCTGTATCTTCCCCTTTTTTCTTTTTGCTCTCTTGTGTGGGATTATAAAATATATATATTTTAAAAAAAAATGTTAAGGGGAGGAGCTCCAAAGCAGCATCATAGTGGCCAGGCCCTTGACCTCCCAGAAGTGGTGAATAAATGCAGGGGAGAGGTGATCGCGGTCGCACTGGGAAGGGATTTATCTTTCTTTGGGTAGACCCTTCCTTCCTGACTACTGTACCAGCAAATGCCCCGAGTCCAAAAAAACCCTAGCAATGATGAATAGCGGCCACAGGTTTGCAGCCTGCAGAATGAGGTGGCTCCCAACAGTGGTGGGCCCATCTGCCCTGTCTGTGACCAGGAAACTCTGCAGCCTGCTCAGGAGGCTGCTGCTGTATGCACCTCCCCTAGGCAGAAGCAGGGGGACTTAGTAGCACAAAATTTGGTTGCAGCTCTGGTGCTAGCAGTATCTCAGGCAGAGAGCCTCCGGAAGTCATGGGGACTCCTCCCCTCAGCCCCACCCCCTCCCCATCATGGCTCTTCGGCAGGGAGACTAAGCACCTGTCCTGTCCTGGATATGACCCCTCAGGATCCTTGGGGTGCCCCTATTACACCTCCAGGGATATTCTCCACGGATTTTGTGCTTCTTATGCATCAGGCTTTTTGTGTTATGGAGGACTAGCCTAGTGTTTAGAGCAATGGGCTACGGACCAGAGAAGCCAGGATTCAATTCCCATTACCGCTCCTCGTGACCTTGGGCAAGTAACTTCACCCTCAATTGCCTCAGGTATAAATTTAGATTGTGAGGGGGAAATATCTACAGTACGTGAACATAAGTTCTAAAAGGTTTGGATAAGTTCTTGGAGGAGAAGTCCATTAACGGCTATTAATCAAGTTTACTTAGGGAATAGCCACTGCTATTAATTGGATCAGTAGCATGGGATCTTATTTATTTATTTTTAGCTTTTCTATACCGATGTTCCTGTAAAATATACATATCACAACAGTTTACAATGCAACTAAAACGTTCGCTCAGGGCGATACAAAGAACAGAGGTAGCAATTAACTGTAGAACGGGACCTAACATAACACATCCTTACATGATAGCTCAAAGCAAATCATCTCAAAACAGATGAGATGAAAACTGGATAAAACAACGGAGATAATGAACTGGACAATGGTGTCCGATTGGAAAGTTTAATTGAGAAAGAGAGGTTGCAAGTGAGGGAAGATTAGGTGTTCGGCAAGGCTTGGCTGAATAGCCATGTTTTAAGTGGTTTTTTTTTTTGGTTTTTTTTTTAAAGCAACTGGGCAAGGTTCTTGTCTGAGGTCCGGGGGTAACACAAATGAACCTCTCTGGTGGGGTAGTGGCCCTCCCAGACCCCCTCCTTACTTGAAAAATTCATCAGTAGGGGCCCGGAGCATAGAAAAATGGCTGCTATCCAGGCCCAGAGCCTAGGGTGTGTTCTGGGCCCCCACTGAGCCACCAATGGACATTTTTCAAGTAAGGATGTGTCTGGGAGGGGTGGGCTAGGTTGGGGGGGGGGACATACACCGCCAGGGAGGTTTGTTTCAAAATAAGTGAGAAGAAGATTGGGGTGGGTGAGTGAGAGGGAAGGGAGAAAAAGGTGAGATAATGTAAAGGGAAAGGAGGGAGTGTATCCCTTAGCCCCCGCACACACCTTTAACCCTCAGGGAGACAGCAAGTTTGCCAACATTTTGGGAGATCTCAGGGATTTGTGGGCAGAGGGAGAGGGGTGAGAAAAGATTGGGGACTCTGGAATTAGGTGGGTGGTGGGGAGGATTGAATGGGGACTTGATAAGGAAGTGGAGCAGGCATGGGGAGGGCGGTTATGAGATTGGGGGGGGGGCAAATAGGGACTTAGAAATTGAATGGAAGAGCAGTATCTGGAATTGGTTGGGAAATTGGGATTGAGTCTACACATTTTCTAATTTACGGTCATTTATTGTGTATTTGGTGAGAGTCTGTCTTCTGCGTGTGTGACCAACCTGAGGTATTCTGCTAGTGTGCAGTTTCTGCATAGGGATCTGTAGCAGTCCAGTTTGTTCTGTTTTCCTGTGGGAGGTGTAGTGGGGTTCTACCAATATTTTTCACAAGTTGGTGAGAGGTGGTTGTTTGAGTCCTGACAGTTAGTGGTGATTTGGTGTGGCAGGTTTGCTATATATGTTCTGAGTGTCTTTTATTTTTGCAGGGTATTGTATTGCTTCACAAAATACCTGATAATGGAGAGTTTGTGTTGCTGAGGTGATACCAGAATTTGAATATTGTTTTCCACGGTGAGCAGTAAGGGAAGTAATTCTGCTTTGCACCCACTGTTGTGAGAGCTTCTGTGAATGGAGGGTATGTTTACAGAACTGGAGGTGCAGGATTTATATTGGGGCTCTGTCCCATCCTGTATACATCCCAGACCATTCCTATGTAAAGGGGTATAAAACACTTCACAATATATTTTTCCTGGCTACAAAGATGATTGTGCCTCGGTAGGTGAGTAAATGTTGACTGGATGCAGTGTGACAGGGAGGGGGTGGGGGAGGATGGTAATTGCCGGATGATATCAACTCTGAAAAGGACACTTCTTGAACTTTAACATCCTTTTCACTAAACTCTAACAGTTTTATACAAATGAGAACATATATTTGTTGGATACCATAGAGTAGACTGATGATCTGAATATTTTTTTATGGACAAATGATAAAACTGTAATTTGGAACAGTCAGATATCAAATTATTTTTAACTATAGTTTATCTAAACTTATTTAAAGCTGACAGCTGGAACACTGTATCTTGACATTAATTTATTTAAATCTTTCCCTAATCTTATCTCACCCTACCCAAAACAATAAAACCTCAAAAGAGCCTAAAAGGAAAAAAAGAAAAGAACATTAAAATTACATGATGACACAATGCCCATTGTCCACTCATTGCAACCAATTAATCCAATATAAAAAATAATTTTTTAATGTAAATGTCCCATTGTTAAAAAAAAATTCTAAAATAGCCAATCTCGGCAGAAAAGAGTCAGAACACTACCATCATCGTGAATATTCTAATAACAAAGAATGTCACCCAAAAGTTCCATTCATGGAGTTACTCACTTGTGTTGAGCTTCCAAATAGGGCTTTGATGCAAATTGATGCAACAGTATAAAATCGCTGTCAACAAATCAAAACATTGATGTTCTCGAAGTCAAAGCTGTGGTTAGAATTGCTCGAATCAGTTCAACTCAGAGCAATGGCAACTATTTCAAGCTGGACATTGATAACGTTTTGCAATGCTGAGATTATTCCTCTGATGCAGGCAGACATTCTGCCAAGGGTTTGTTCAAACATTTCAACGGGTTTAAGAGTAAGTTACTCAGCGTGAACAAAACGATGTCACAGTGCTGACTGGCTGATATCCCATTGGAGTTAGGATTTGTTCAAATGTTACAGAGGGTTTAAGTACAAGTCATTCAACAGGAACATACAGATGTCCCATTGGAGCTGTTAGAGACTAGAGAGCTACTGCAATTCTGTTTGTTAGTTTGTATCTTAACAAGAACAGTGAATTTGAGTTAAAAGAAACAGTTGCCATTGCTCTGAGCCGAGCCAATTCGAGCCATTCTAACTGCAACTTTGACTTCAAAATACATCATTGTTTTGATTGGTTGACAGCGATTTTACGCTGTTGGATCAATTTGCATCAAAGCCCTATTTGGAAACTCAACACAAGTGAGTTCATAGAAACAGAGAAACAAGGAAATGACTGCAGAAAAGGAACAAATGATCCATTAAGTCTGCCTAGCAAGCTTATGATAGCACCAGCTGTGCCATACAGGTCTCTTCCATAAAGGTATCATCAGGGAATGGCATCTGCCTTGCAAGTTACCCTCCATACTTATTTTCCCAAACCTTTAAAGTCAGGGCCCTTGCTGGTTTCTGTCTGTCCAATTACCCTTTATCTCTTGCCGTTGAAGCAGAGAGCAATGCTGGAGTTACAACACAAGAATAAGGCTTATTGGTTAAGGGTAGTAAGCCACATCAGAAAGTTACCCCAATTCTTATTTGTTTTTCCAGACTGTAAAATTCATGTCCTTGTTGGTTGCTATGTGAAATTAATTCTCCTTTTCCTCTTTTCCCCCGCTGTTAAAGCATAGAGCAATAATGAGTTGTATGAACAGTATGAAGGCTTGATGGTTAACGGTAGCAAGTTACCCCCATGCACTCTTTTCCTTATTTTCATCTTCTAGCCTTTTGGGATCCACAGTGTTTATCCCATTCCGCTATGAAATCTTTTACCATTTTTGTCTTCACCACCACCTCTGGAAGGGCATTCCAGGCATCCACCATCCTCTTCATGAAGAAATATTTCCTGATGTTGGTTCTGAGTCATCCTCTCTGGAGTTTCATGACGTGATCTCTAGTTCTACTGATTTCTTTCCAACGGAAAAGGTTTTGTCGAATGTGTATCATTAAAACCTTTCAGGTATGAAATTCTGTATCATATCTCCACTGCACCTCCTCTATTCCAGGATATACATATTTAGGTCCTTCAACCTGTCCTCATAAGTCATTTGAAGGAGATCCCCCACCATTTGTCGCCCTTCTCTGGACTGCCTCTATCCTGTCTCTGTCCCTTTTGAAATACAGTCTCCAGAATTGAACACAATAAACAAGGACCTGTACACGGGGACTATCACTTCCATTTTCTTAATGGATATTCCTCCCTCTATGCAGCCCAGCATGCTTCTGGCTTTAGCTATCAACTTGTCACATTGCTTTACCGTCTTCAGATCACTAGACACTATCACCCCAAGGTCCCTCTCTTGCTCCATGCACAACAGCCCTTCACCCCCAAGATACAGCTCTTTCGAGTTACCACACCCCAAATGCATGATTTTGCACTTCTTGGCATTGAATCCCAGCTGTCATATCTTCGACCTCCGTTCAAGCTTCCTTAAATCACGTCTCATTCTCTCTACTCCTGGCGTGTTCACTTTGTTGCAGATCTTAGTATCATCTGCAAAAAGACAAACTTTACCTTCTATCCTTTCCGCAATGTTGCTCACAAAGATATTGAACATGACCGGTCCCAACACTGATCCTTGTGGCACTCCGCTTAACACCGTTCTTTCTTCAGGCAAACGCTGGATCTTCGGTGGTTAAGGGTTCCGAAAACTCGCCGGGATCCCCCCTATGCCCAAGAAGTAACGCCTTTAATGGAACTTTTGGGTGACATTCTTTGTTAATGAGAATATTTACGATGATGGTAGTGTTGTGACTCTTTTTCTGCCATTGGATACATCTGAGATTGGCTATTTCAGAATTTTTTAACAATTGGACATTTACTTTAAAAAAATTATTGAGTTTTGATATTGTATTAATTGGTTGTAATGAGTGGGCAATGGGCATTGTGTCATTATGTAATTTTAATGTTCTTTTCTTTTTCTCCTTTTTTCTTTTATTATTTGAGTCTTTTGAGGTTTTATTGTTTTAGGTCGGGTGAGATAAGATCAGGGAAAGATTTAAATAATTAAATAAATTTATGTCAAGATACAGTGTTCCAGCTGTCGGCTTTAAATAAGTATAATAAATAATAGTTAAAATCATTTGATATCTGACTGTTCCATGTTCTGTTTAGAAGGTAATGGCAGAATTTGAGAACAGTCTTTGTATTAAGTAAAACTGTAATTTGAAACAATTGGAAGTAATTCAGGCATATAAAGTATTGCTTTAAAATACATTTTATAATAGTGTAGTTTCTGTTCATTACATGGGGGCAGGATCAATCAGGGAAAATAAAAAGGGTTCCATCCAAAATGTTTGACCAGGGCCCCATAAGTGGTTAAAGAGGCCCTGACCATTGCCCTCCCAGATTTCCCAGAATCTGTGAAAGACCTGCACTTCACCTAGGGCTGGATTAAGGGGCAGGCCAACCCCTAGGGTGCTGAAACCTTGCCATCTCTCTGCTGTGCTGGTTGCTTTCCTTTAGCTCCTTCACTGTGGAAGATCCTGTGTTGGAGATCCAAGGAAACTGCGGGGCTGCCCGGCAGCACCCAATCCACTTGCGGCCAAGAATTGGAGGAGGCTATAGAGCCGCCTAGCAGACCGTAACCTGCTGATAACCAGGATGAGGAAGATGCCACGGCTGCCAGGTAGTTCCCAACCCACCATGCAGCCAACGTAAAAGAAGAGGGCTTAGGGCTTCCTGTGGAACCCAACCAGCTGGAGTTGCCGGGAGGTGTGAGCAAGTGTGTAAAAGAGGAAGCATTTATGGTGGGGTGCGAACGTGTGTAAAAGAGGGAGCATTGTGTGTATGTGTGTTTGTATGTGTGTGAGAGAGCATGCACATGTATGTGTGTGAGAGGGGGCATATATGGGTGAAAGGGAGCATGCATTTATGTGTGCGAGCATGTGTGTGAGAGGGACCATGCATATGTGTGTGTGTGAGAGGGGGAGCATGCATTTGTGTGTGCGAGAATGTGTGAGGGAGCACGTGTGTGTGTGTGTGCATATATATCTTAAGAGAGAGAGAAGGGAGAAAGTTTGTGCATTCCACTCTCACTAATCCACAACAGTTTTCAGGTATAAATCAGTTTCAGGTATAAAATCAAAAGTTCTCAGGTATAGAGAGCATGAATTTTTTTTTTTTTTTAATCATTTTTAGTTTTAATTTTTTGGGTAGTGTCTAATGAGTCTGCTGGTTTGAAAGATTTTATAGGTGTTTGGGACATTTAAAAACAAAATTGTACATGAGTTTTTAATTTATTGGATCTTCTGTTTGGCAGCTGTTTTTGAAATATTCTTTTCATTATGTTTTTACTATTATGAATGTGTATTTTTTTATATTTATTATATTTCTTGATTTTACTGTTTGTTTAAGGAATGGTATGGTTCTGTTTTTCCATTGTTGCACTGCATAGAGAGTCTGGCTTGTTTCGATTTCTAGTTCAGTTTTTGCATGTATACTTCTGTTTTTACTTTCTGGTTGCTGTATTCGGTAAGGGTGTGTTTGTGCTCTGCATGTGTGAGTGAGGTGAGGTATTCTCCCAATCGGAGATGCATTGGTTTTTTAGGGCCTAATATAATAATTGCAATGTGGCATTTTGATAGGTAGGGTGGATACTTTTTGAGTGCTGGCAGTTGGTGTTTTGTTTGGGAAGTTTATTATACTGTAGTTGTAATTCAGTTTACTCACGGCTTTCTGAGGGTCAGGCACACACCCATCACATGTTGCAATAGGCCTAATACCATATGGGTTGCAAGTGTCTCTTTTTGTTGCAGGGCTTTCTGGTTGGCACCACAGTAGTGCGTGTAAATATAATCAGGGTGATCCAGTACCGAGCGGTAGGAAGAGCTGCGTTAGTGCCTACGGCACCCGCGGTTACCGCCCGCACAGTGCAGCTCACCTACCGCTCGATCCTGAAGCCTAATTATATGTAAATGTAAGCCGCGTCCGAAAAGCCTTAGTCCCGCGCAACCCAGGATACTGGATAGAGCGCCTATACAGGATCCTGGGTGCGCGGGCCTAAGGCTTCACGCCACGCTGGTATCTGTCATTTCAAATGTCATTTGAAATGACAGATACCAGGAAGTCTGGTCCGATTGGGTGCAAAAATAAGTTGCTTCGCCGCTGTCAGTGTCCCCCCCCCCCCCTCCTCTCGGAGCAGGGAGCGAAAAGCAGCCTTGCTCCGGGAGGGGGGGGGGACACTGACGGCGGCGAAGCAACGCAGAAGCAACGGCGAAACGACTTTTCAGTGTCCCCCCCCCCCTCTCGGAGCAGGGCGCGAAAAGCAGCCTTGCTCCGGGAGGGGGGGGGACACTGACAGCGGCGAAGCTTTCCCCCAGCCCGGACACCGGCAAAACTTGCTGTTTTGCAGCCATGAGCCACGAGCAGGAACGCGAAGATCTGGCTCTGATAGCTCCTCCCGACAAGATGGCCACCTGCACGGGGAAAGAGTACAATTGGCCGCTGAAGACGTGATGTCGTGATGTCACGTCTTCAGCGGCCAATTGTACTCTTTCCCCGTGCAGGCGGCCATCTTGTCGGGAGGAGCTATCGGATCCAGATCTTCGCGTTCCTGCTCGTGGCTCATGGCTGCAAAACAGCAAGTTTTGCCGGTGTCCGGGCTGGGGGAAAGCTTCGCCGCTGTCAGTGTCCCCCCCCCTCCCGGAGCAAGGCTGCTTTTCGCGCCCTGCTCCGAGAGGGGGGGGGGACACTGAAAAGTCGTTTCGCCGTTGCTTCTGCGTTGCTTCGCCGCCGTCAGTGTCCCCCCCCCTCCCGGAGCAAGGCTGCTTTTCGCGCCCTGCTCCGAGAGGGGGGGGGGACACTGAAAAGTCGTTTCGCCGTTGCTTCTGCGTTGCTTCGCCGCTGTCCGTGTCCCCCCTCCTCCAGGAGCAAGGCGGCTTTTCGCGCCCTGCTCCGAGAGGAGGGGGGACACTGAAAACTCGCTTTGCCGTTGCAGTCTCCGTGGCAGCCCCAGTCCGGACATCGGAGGGGGGCTGCAACGTTTTTTTCGCTTTTTTTTTTTTTTTTTGGCTTCTGGAGGAGGGGAGAGGACTGGGGCTGCCACGGAGACCGGCACCCATGATCGCGGCCGGGGCAGGTGAGCGGGGGCTGGGGGAAAGCTTGCCACCTACCCTTACCCATGCCTCTACCGCCTGGGTCAGGGTAGGCGGTAAATTTGCAGGTTAAACGCGCGACAAAACGGCAGGGAAAGGTAGCGTTAGTCGGGGCGCGGGTTACGGGATGCTAGGGGAATAGCTAATTGGCTCGTTTGCATGCAATATCGCGCTAATTCGCTCGTTTGCATGCAATATGCATGCCGCGGGCGGAAGGGGTTACCCGGGGAATTTAGGACGCGGTAGGAGTAGGTTAAAGGGGATTCGGGATCGCAGGAAGGGCTAACGCGGCCGAAACGTGAGTTAGAAGCGGCTTAGGAGCAGGGTAAACACGGCCGCACTTTACAGGATAGGCCTGAATATAAGTGATATTTTTACCTCCGAAGCCTGTACTTTGTTTTTTTTTTTCATGTAAAATCTGTTCTAAATGCAGAATTCATAACTGTACTTGTGTGTGCGTGTGCGCAAGGCTATAAGGTTTGCTTCGGGTACCCAATGCCTTGCACTGGCCAAGGAGGGGAGGCACCAAATTACCATTCTGCCCTTGGCACCCCCATATCTCACTCTATCCCTGACTCCACCACCCTCCTCTGGGTAGGCCATTTCAAGCCTTGACATCTTTCCTTATGGTTATTATAAATCCCAAACTAAATTCAACCCTCTGGTGCCCTGCCATTGCCATTGTCCCAAACATTTGGAGGTAGATATTCAGACATAGCCGGCTAACTTAGCCAGAATATTCAGCTACGCGCCCTGCTGCTGAGCATACCGGGATAAGTTTACATTTAGTTGGAGAGGAGGTCTAAAGTCAGCTAGTTACCTTAGCCGGATAGGTATGAATTTCACTATTTATCTAGCTAAGATAGTCAAATAGGTACCTCCTCCCAGTTATGCTCCCTGAATGCCTTTTTTTTTTTTTTTTTTTTTTAAATCCGGCTAAAATCCAGCCAGATAAGAGGCTGCATAATCCAAAGCTTGCCCTTTTAGATGGATAATTTTTAAGTTATGCATCTAAATGGCTTTTGAATATCTACCTCACGGCCTTTCCATGCTTATTGTAGTCTGTCTTTCTTTTGATTTTGTTTTTCTTTTATGGTGGCCGCTTGGTGCAGGTTATCCCAGGGCTATTACTGGAATTTTGATGCAGTCTTACCACTGCTGTTTGGGGAAATCTGCATGGAGCAGGAGTTAAGACCCAATGTCCTCTTGGAAGCCCACTGTAGTCCTAGCACTACTGTTTAGCCAAAATGGAGGAAACAGGTGAAGAAGTGAGAGTCACGAACATGGAGGAGAGGAGTAGAAACATGAAAGAAAAGTAGAGAGACTTGAGGGGGGGGGGGGGAAGAAGGGCCATGGTCGTAAAGGGCAGAGGTAAAATGAACATATCACATTCAGAAAGGACAAGAGGTTGGCTAGCTGTAATTGTATTTCAAACAAGGTTGTTGGTTGGATGAAAAAACCAAAAAAAAAAAAAAAAAACCTCTCCAACAACTTTTTGGTAAATACTTTTTGACATTTCAGATTCTTAGATCATTATCATAATAAAAAAAAGAAAACCTAGGACTGTTGAGAGAAATGGAATTCTGTAATTTATTTTAAATACTAATAAAAAATAAGATAAAATTAAATGTTATAAAAAGGTCACAAAACCAGGGTCCAAGGTTCCTTAATTGTGTGGTCTGGGGAGTACTGCACAAGATATATTATATGGAGAGGGGGAATGGAATTTTTGAAAACCAAATAGTTGGTGAAATGGCCAATTTGCAAAGATTGTGATGTTTGGGGTAGAGGTGAGACCAAAGCAGTTCTGCCAGCTCTGCTGCACTGTGAGCCTCTTAAATTAAAAGCAAACAAATGGTAAGCAGGATATAATATTCTGCAGTCATATATAACAGGATATTAATTACCAGAAGACCTGGAGTCTGACTGGCAGCTTCTCTCTCTCTCTCCTTTTAAAATCTATATTTGTAGTGTTTTGGAACAGCTAGTTCTGAAAAACCATAAGAAGTAAAACAGTTCTTGAATTAGTCCTGACTAGGGCACAAAGTCTTGTGGTAACTATGAGTCACTCTGTAATCCAATTCAGCATCCTCGCAGGAGAAAATAAGTCAGAATTAATCCATTAAAAACAGTAACGATTTTATCTAAGCACAAATGAGGAAGCCAGTTAATAAGACCTGATGAGAAGTGAAATGCTTGCATGAAGCGCATAATCAAAGAAGTCAAATTAAATGCTCAGGGTAAAGATTTGGAGCTGTCTAAAAATCCGGGAAGGCTTAATATTGGAGTAAAGAGTATACTGGAGAAGAACATAGAAAGGCGCACAAAGGTTGCAGGCAGTGCAGTATTAGTCCTGGTATTCAAAATCTAAACTGCTGGTGAAGAGACAGAAAGGAATATTACAAAACAGAGTTAGTGGGCAAAGGAGCAGATCAGACAAGTACAGAGAGTGAATATTGGGGCGGGAAATAAAGTTTTCAAACAGGGTACTGCATTCTTGTTTGACCATTACCACTGAGGAAATCGATTTTGGAGAGACTATGGACGATTCTGTAAAGCATCAGTCCTGTGTTAAGCTGCAGTCATGATGCTTATAGAAGGGTTGGAATTAAGAAAAGCTGTGCAGACAAAACAAAAAAAAACGCTGTCATGCCATTCTCCAAATCTGTGTGCATTTCTGGTCATCCCTTCTCAAAAAGGACGTAGTATACCTAGAAAAGGTACAGAAAATGGCAACACTAATAATCAGGGAAAAACCTCCATGAGAAGAAAAGGCAAAAGAACATAGGACTCTTCTGCTTAGACGAGAGGCAGTGGATTGAAGATCAAATCATGAAAACTGAAGAGAATAAATGGGAGAGCCATTAATGCAGAAGCAATCTCTGGAGCACCTGGAACCTGTGTTAAAGTTGATGAGGGAGCCCGCTGTAGTAAGGACCTTTTAACAAGAAATGGAAGAGGCATCCAAAAGGGAAAAAACACACATTTTGATAGGAGTAGGGCAGTGGTTCTCAACCTTTTTTCGACCGGGACACACCTGACAGATGACACACTGTGCATGTGACCATCACGGGGCTAAATGTAAATGTGCACTCTGCATCCACAGGAATCCCCTCAACCCCCAGCAATGAGTACAGAGCAGAACTAGGGCATTAGCCTGTACAACTCACCATCCAAAAAGGATATTCTAGTTATGATGACATCTCAGTAAAAGCACAAAAACTCCCTTTACTACCAGACACAATAGCCTTCCTTATGAAAAGACAGTAATTTACCACTAATGCATATCCTATTGAGAAAACACAACAAACAAGATTGATACGATTGATACAAATGCCTACATGCTAGTAAAATACCTCACCTCGGTCACACACCCAGAACTGACCTTCACCAAGTATAGAAAAACCACACATTATAAATATGGAGTCAAACTGGAATGGAGAACCAAAAAAGCCACTCTGCATGCAATACAAACCTGGAGAAATGGGAAGAGAAATATAGCACCTAACATAGACCCAGGATCTGCAATAATGCACTTAAACTAATCCACACAAAGTTACATCTGTAACAACCCTATCTATGAAAAGGCAGCACTACAAATATTAAACCAGTCCCTAAACACTAATACACCTCCTATTAGGAAAACAGAACAAGCCAAGCTGCTATAGAGCCCCACACAGAAATAGTTGTAAAACTATGCTAATAAATGTTACAAAACAGCTGATGAACAGAATAACATCCAACAATTAAAAACTCGTAAAATTATTTTAAAATGGTCAAATATCAATAAAATATTTCAAAACAGCAGACATCTCATAATACCCAATAATTAAAATGGCAGTCAATCAATAAAAATAAACTTAAGCCACCTTTACTTACCCTCCCTAGCAACTCTCCTACTCCTTTCCCTTCCAGGCCAATAGCACTCACCAGAAGCAGCAAGGGATGCTGAAGCTCTGTCCTCACAGTCCTCTGCCTTAGCACCCCCAACCAGTCACTCACACCCCCCCCCCACCCCCCAGTTGGACCCCACGACCAGTCTCGGTCTGCCTGTCTGTCTCTCTCAATCACACTAGTCATCTTCTTGACTAGTCTCTCTCTCTCTCAATCACACACATGCTCTCTTATAAACAAGCTCTCAATCACACACAAATGCTCTCGCACCCATTCATATTAGCTCTCACCCAAGCATCCACACTCTCAAGCTCTTACCCAGGCACCCATTCATACCCACATACACGAACTCTCACTGACAAACCTCTTCTTCCTTCGCTGCAGGGATGGGCTCCAGTTCCGCCGCGGCTTTAGTCTGGCGGGCCTTCTTTTTCGCCACCACGGGGATGAGCTCCCATTGTGGCCTTGCTTGCTCTGGGTCAGGTTTCCTCTTCGCCATCACGGGAATGAGTCCCCGTGGTGGCCTTACTTCACCGGAGTTCGACACTGCCATTTCTCCTACCCCACCCCCGGGCTATGCAATGCCCCTTCTTCCTGCCTCACCGGCCAATCAGAGGCTTCCTCCCTTCTTCCTACTCCCACTGGCAGGTAGAAGGGAGGAGGCTTCCCATTGGCCCACAGGGGCTGGAAAAAGGGAGAAGGGAAATAAAACTAGGGCAGTGGGAAAGCTGGGAGCCACGACAACCTGCTGGTGTTGGGCGACACACTGGTTGAGAATTGCTGGTGTAGGGTATAGAGTTCAGAAATAATCAGAGGGAGAGGAAAGACACGGGTATTTCAACCTACAAAGTTGGGCAGAAAGTCTGGAGCTTAGCTGAAAAAACCCCACTGTGAAAGGCAGGTGAATTGGATATCATTGAAGAGGTAGGTACGAATGAACTGGTACATAAGCTAATAAAATGTAAAAAGCAGTTTAAGGAGTTGGGGAGGGATGTTGCACAGGTAGCCACATCTGTGACCTTCCCAGAAGGAGTTGTCCCTACACAGTTCTTTATGGTTGAAGGGCTGGTGCAGGGAAGGTGGCTTTGTGTAGATTGACTGCGGATGCACCTGGGAGGATAAGGATCTTTACAGACTGGAAAGTTTGCATGCCTCCAAGAAGTGTACTAAGGTCCTTAGCTGTCGTTTTTCAAGTTGTAGTTAGGCTGGCATTGAAATAAATCGTTCTGCAAAAACAAGTGAGGCCAACAAGGTAAGCCATGTAGGGGACAAAGCCCAGCAAGCAAAACTAGAGGAGAGGAGAGAGGTGCCAAAGTAGGTAATGGAAAAATAAGAATAAAAGGAAAGATAATAGAGTGTTGTGTGCGCAAATGCTTGAAATCATTTTAACAAAATGGCAGACCCAGAGGCCTTCGTAGCAGAGGCAGATTGGGATATAGGTACAATGGAAACGAGGACTGGGATGTGGCCATCCCTGACTGAGATCTCTTCAGGGAGAGGATGAGTTGATCTTTATTTTGGAAATATAGTAAGGGCCACCGAAATAAAGGGAGGACAGGAGCATTTGAATTACCGTGGAAAATGATAAATTGTACTAGGCTGGCTGGGAAAAAGTCCAAAAGGGAATATTATACATAAGACCCCAGGTTTCCCATGATTGTGGTAAGGGCTGCAATATCTGGCAGGATTGCTGCTGGATTCTCCAGTCTCTGAGGAATCCCCATGACATTTTGGGAAACTAGAAGGTATGATAGCTGGCAGGGCTTGTGGTGCACCTCTTACCCACTGTTTCCCCCCCCACACACACACACACTCTGCACATGATCCGGCAAGGGGGGAGAAGAGTGGCAGTGCTTCATGCTTTGCCTCCACCTGGCACTTCAAACTGTGCAGCACTGCGGCATCTTGCATGGTCAAACCGCTCGTCTCCTGCTGCTGGCTGGGGGAGGGGCTCAGCTTTGGTGAGGGGGTTGGAGACGGAATGGAGAGCAGAGGATTGGCCTTCTGGAGAGGAGGAGGAGGGAAAGGATGGTGAAGAATGAAAAGGAGAGAGGTTCAGGGATGGGGGGCATGGAAAGGAGTAAGAGGTAAGTTTGCATGCTGGTTAGGTTGCAAGAGAAGGAAAGGCAGGTGGTTGGACTGGGAGACCAGAGCGATTGAGAGACTGTAGAAGGAAAAACTGAGAGAGGAATCAAATGGGATAGAGAGGGAAGAAGGGAGAAGATAAGAGGGGTGGAGGCAGGCAGGAGAAAAGACCATTTTAGGAGCAAAAAGCAGACTGTAGTGACAGAAGGTGTGAGAAGAGAGAAGTTAGAAGAATGCAGAAATAGAAAGCAATGCAAACTAAAAAAACAAACCAACCCCCCCCCCAAAAAAAAAAAAAAATATCCAGACACACTGGAGAGGTTGGGGAAGTACTTTATTTGTTTAATGTAAAATAATTTAAACCAGATGCATTGCATAATTGGTGCAGAATTGAAACCTCTTTGCCCCAGAATTTAGGCCTGAGCCGCTGCAGGACACGAGGAGCTCTAGCACAGGGAACAGAGCGAGCAGCAGCAGCAACTGTGAGAGAAGTTAAACAAGCTGGGGCAGTCACAGAGCATGGTGGTGAGGGCACTTGCTGGGCAACAGGTAGAAGAAATGTGAGAAGGTGCTCGAGTGTTTGCCCAGTCTTATGAAACTTCACAGGGCCAAAGCGGGGGAATGTAAGCCGATGGTACGGCTGCATCAGTCTGCCTGCTAGCGAGAGATATGGCGGGGGAGGGGACACATACAGCCTCCGAATCCACAACACACACAAATATCGGTACAATCTGTGTGCTCCGATAGACCCAAGATTAATAATAGGAATAGGGATGTCAGCGTGTTGTGACAGACACGTTTTATTTTTGGTTGCCTTAAGAGATAGGTGTAGGTTGGCATGGGGTGACACTCTCTCTCTCTCTCTCTCTCTCTCTGTCACAGACATGCACTCCCGCTTTCAAAAACTCAAACATACTTTCTCAGACACACTCTGATACATACAAAATAATTCTCTTTCTGACACACGCACACAGTCTTTGCTGTTGTACTCAATTAGCAAGTGCTTCCACCCTCCACACTATATGCACTGCAGCAGCACATAAACTGGCCAGTACCACACAGTGCGCTCAGGCTAGTGCACCGGGTAACACTATTGGACTTGTGTTTTGGATGCGTTAAAATAACTCCCGATGCAATACAAGGATTAGCGCGTCTAAAACAGGTGTCCAATCGAGTGCATAGCTAATGGTGCTCATCACATGCAAATTCCATGTAGATGAGGCTATTAGCTATTACCCAGCGATGCCAAAAATAGCCGTGTGGCCAAGGAGCCTATTTTAACATGGCAAATTTAACACCTGCCCGGGAGCTGGTGTTAAAGCGGGCCGAGCCCAAAGGCTCACCGGAAACCCCCCAAAATCTTGCTTTTTGTGATTCCTCATAGGGGGAACTTCAGAAAGTAGCAACCCCCAAGGTCTGGTCCCGAACCCCTGCCAGCAGCAAGTAAGTGTCGGGCATTTAATAATAATTTATTCATTCCTTCACTTACTGCTGATTGGCCCCTTCAGTGTCACATGTCAGTGAAAGGACCAATCCCCTTTCAGAAGGCTGTCCTGAAAGGGAATTGGTCCTTTCATTGACAAGTGTCTGTAAAAAGGACCAATCGGTAACAGCCCTTCCAGTGGTGGGGAGGGAGCTTTGGCCAGGCTGTTTTGGGCGCACAGCCACCTCTCCTGGGTACCCGATCCAGAGCTCTAGAGATGCACAAATTATCCGTCAAGCGTCCCTTTTAGCGTCACAGCTCATTTGCCTATTGTATTGCGCACCCAGGATAGGGGGATATGCGCGCATTCAAAAAACGTGCTCCCAGTTTGGACGCACGTTTTTTACATAGTGATATTGCATCAGCCTGATGCAGCCACCTTCCTTACCTGTGGTCTCCCCATCCCACCAGTACCCTCTCTCTCCTGCACTCCCGCTGACTTTGTTCACAGTGAACCCACTCTGCTTTCCGAGCTCAGGCTAGCTGCATGCACTCGGATGCTGCTGCTGCTGCTCCTCTTTGCAGATACAGTGATTGACTCCCTTTCCTCCTTTGGTTGTAGTCACAGGCGCATGATTTTCCCATGACTCACCCCCTTTCTTCCTGATTCTAAGGTTGCTTTCAGATTCGCTTGTCCTGGCTGCTGGTGTCCAGCAGAGCCCTGCTCACAGTGTGGCATCAATGGCAACGTGGAAGTCCAGGGCGGGCAGCTGCGGTATTGTACCCACTCCTCCAGCCATGGGGGGGTGATCAGTGAGGGCACAGGGTGGAGTCCTGACCTGCTGTTTGTTTGTAGTGGCAAAGGGGGGGCAGCTAGGCTGGTCGGGGCAGGAAATAAAATTATCAGGGTTTAAACCCTCCCTCAAAAAAAAAAAAAAAAACCCCAACAAAATTTGGCAGGAAACCCATGCAGTGGGCTGTAGAAGTTGCTTCCTGCTTTGGTGGCACCTAGAGTTTATGGTGACCAATGCATTTTTGGAATATTGGTTGTAATAGTTATATTGCATGACAGCCCTCTTTACTGCAAAGTTCTGTTGCATTAAAAAAAAAAATGCTCAGGAGAAGATCTCTGATAGACAGAGGCAAATATCCCAATAGGCAACTCTGTTTAACTGCTTTTACATTTTTTTTCCCAGCAAAAAGCTACATTAGTTTAAATCCCTGTAGATATTTGGCTGTTTACATGGCTCAGAGGTTCTGTAGAATTCAGGCCTAAATAATTTACCTTGCTGTTAAGTTAACTGTAACTAATCCATTTTCTTCTATAAAATGTTCAGTTAATTTTCCTTGTTATCTGCACGAGAGCCCAGTATTTGTTGTGATCTACACTCAAATGTACACACGAGGTTGGACACGGTTACCTGGATTAAATAGCAAATTAACTGTTTAGGGAACTGTCTCAAATTCACAGTCTTTAGTTTGATTTTCTGATGAAAACTCTGCATAATTAGAAATAATTTGTGAAAGCCAGTAATTTGTAATGTTTTAGTTGTTTTGCTGGCTCAGTAATCGACAGCTGGCATTTGAGTGAAAAGAGCATTCTAAGTTCATAACGCCATAAAGTTATGCAACTTTCAGAGCTCAGCTGAGAGATATTAAGAGTGTCCTTCACCTCTTGTATGGATTTCCTTTTGATTTTAAAAATGAGGTGATCGGCTTGTTCTTGGGGAGTGAGAGAAGGGGACCATCGCTACTGGGGCAGCCCCATTGCAGTTGGAAGATAGTGAAGTTTTACAGCTCTGTAATTTGTCTATTTATACATTAAAAAAAAAAAAGGGGTTTGCTTTACACCAAAAAATATCACTTTCTGTTTTGCCATTTAGTTATGTTTGCTGTGTTAGTCCACTTGGATACGTGGAATTAAAGGTCAATAGACAAGTTGTAGATGATAACCTTTTTATTGGACTAAACACAAGAGCTGTCTTGTTAGTGGGTCCAAAATTATGGAACACCATGCCTCCCGAATTGAGACTTCAAAAAGATCTGAAACTGTTTAAGAAGGCATTAAAAACATGCGGGCGGATTTTAAAAGCCCTGCTCGCGTAAATCCGCCCGGATTTACGCGAGCAGGCCTTGCGCGCCGGCGCGCCTATTTTCCATAGGCTGCTGGCGCGCGCAGAACCCCGGGACGCGCGTAGGTCCTGGGGTTTTTGGACGGGGGCGTGTCAGGGGCGGGGCCGAACGATGTGGCGTTTTGGGGGCGGGGCGTGGCGTTTCGGGGGTGGGCCCGGGGGGTGTGGTTTCGGGCCGGGTCATTCCGGGGCATGGCCGCGCCCTCCGGGACCGCCCCTGGGTCGGGTCTCAGCACGCGTGGATTTACGTCTCCCTCCGGGAGGCGTAAATCCATGGATAAAGGTAGGGGGGGGGTTTAGATAGGGCCAGGGGGCTGGGTTAGGTAGAGGAAGGGAGGGGAAGGCGAAAGAGATTTCCCTCCGAGGCCGCTCCGATTTCGGAGCGGCCTCGGAGGGAACGGAGGCAGGCTGTGCGGCTCTGCGCGCGCCGGCTGCCCAAAATCGGCAGCCTTGCGCGCGCCGATCCAGGATTTTAGAGGATATGCGCGGCTATGCGCGTATCTTATAAAATCTAGCGTACTTTTGTTTGCGCCTGCTGCGCCTGTTGCGCAAACAAAAGTATGCGATCGCGCAGTTTTTAAAAATCTACCCCATGGCTTTTTAACCAAGCATACAGTATTGACTCAAGCCAGTTATTTAGATTTATAGTTTTTTATTTTATTTAGCTTAATGTGGTTTTTTTAATAGTTTTACATTTTTCAGTGAGCTATTTTTATTTGTATTTTATTAAGTATTTAATTGTAATTTTTATAGTTTAGAAGTTAATTTTATTTAAATTATGTTGTTTGTATACTGTCCTACATGTTCTTTTATTTTTATACAATTGTAAACCGTTGCGAAGGTCCAAAAAACCGGTATATAAAACTGACTAAATAAAATAAAATCTGTGACAATCTTTTGAGTGTTTACTCTCTTCATCAAGTCCTGAAACAAAAACTTATATGGAATCAGCTCCAAATAGAAGAAAAAGGCACAAAAGCTTGCACAATACCAAAATGCCAGTTGTGCCAGGCATACATTATAGGACTCTGCAGCTGCCCACATGGGAAAAACATTCAAAATAAAAGGCTCTCTATGACTATGGTGTGTGTGAGTCCATGCAACAACAAAAAAAAAATGCGAAGAAGGATGCTCCTCTGGTGAAACAAGCCAAAAATTAAGGAAAAGAATCAGTCTTCATGTACATAGCATAAAAGATTATAGAGAAGAAACAGAATGACAGCTTAGTAGGTGAACACTTTTCAAAGGAAGACCACTCCCTAGGAACTTTGAGTAAACAAGAATGGAAAGCATTTGAAATAAGATTGATCAAATACTTTTAAACAAACACAAAGGGACTCGGAAAGGACGTCGGCTTTCTCACCCATTATCCGGTATAGGCCTTTCAACTGTAAAGTTGTAGGGAGGGAATGTCTGGCGAGGGGGGGGGGGGGAGATGGCTTGCAAGCTGGGGGAGACAGACTGGCTCAGGGAAGGGAATAGCTGATTTGGAGACGGTGTTGCAGGCTGTAGGGGGTGCAGCTGACTGGAAGGGAACATCTGTCGAGGACCTGGCTGGTTGGTTTGACTGCAGGTTGGGGGTGGGGGCTGGCTGGTTGAACATGAAAGGCTTACTGTGTGGGGGGGGGGGGGTTAGGGTTGTAGACTCTGGAGATGGCTGACTAGATGGACTGACTTACAGGCTTGGGGGAGAAGGGCAGGCTGTCTGGTGTAGGGTTGGTAATGAATAGTTGAGTACAGGTTGGCTGGGGGGATGGGAGAAATGGCAGGTTGGTTGGAAGAGGGCATGGTTGGGGGTTAGGCTTGAAGACTGGGGAGGGGGCTGGCTGTGTGTGTGTGAGAGAGGGCATATAGGATTGGAGAAAAGAGAGAGAGAGCCTAGATAGCAGGTGGGGATGTGAGGATGACAGGACCAAAGTAGGGATATGGATACTTGCCGCCCCCTTCCCAAATATGGATTTTTTTCTTGATCTTGGAACCCCACTTCCCCGTCCTCCATCCCTGATCCTCTCTTCTGTTCCAATTCCCCAGTCATCCTTCTGTACCCCATCCCAGATCCTCCATCCTCCCCCTCTCCTTTACCCATTCTCAGTCCTCTCACTTTCTTCTCTCCTTTCCCTCTTCTCCCTTATCACTGGTGCTCACTCCAGCCCCTCTTCTTTCCCCATCCCCTGTCCTCTTCCCCCCCCTTCTGCGGCCTCCTCATCTCCCCATTCCTGGTTTCCTCACTCTTCTCTTCGCTGTCTATCCTTAATTGTCTCCTTATGCTGATACTTGATCCCTTTGTTCCACAAAAAATTATACACACACACGAGCAAGTTTGAAAAACAACTTTATTTTTATAATATAAATTTAACATTATTTCACATACACAAGTTAAAAATGTGGGGTTTTAATTAGTCTTCCAAAAAATTGCTCATTGGTCTCGTGTGCAAACTATTGCAATGTGATCCCCCTCATATAATAAGATTAGACCAACCCTAGCATAAATTCTTTGGTTATAGCAGCTGTGAATTCTGTCCTCGGGGTGCGGGAATTAAAGTCCATTTGGGATACCCTATTGAATTATCCTTTGAGACACTAAAGGGTTTTTTTTCACTTCAAGCAGCAGTTAAGAACACAAATGGAAGTTTGCCATGTACAAATCATGTATTTCCCTTTCTCCGAGGACAAGCAAAATGGCAATCCTCACACATGAGTGATAACCTTATATGGAGCCTGGCACGGAAAATTTGTCAATTTCTAGAACTTTGACTGAGCATCTCTGAGCATGCTCAGAATGCACTATACCATGCATCTATGCGGGGTCCACTCAGTCTTTTGTTCTGTGGAGCCTAGTGGTCACGACATTGAGTCTTTCTAATTTTCTTAAACTTTGAAGTATCTTTTCATATTTTCACAGGTTTTTTTCTCATTTGTGCTCGCATAGCATTGAAATAGAGTCCTCCCAGTTCTCTCCCCCAGCATCTTAGCCAGGTTTCTCGGTGTTTAAGATCATTTTTCTTTCTCATTCATTACTCCCCCAGGCGGTGGTGCCTTTGGTGCTTGCTGGCCATGGTAGGCTGCCACCATCGAGTTTGATTTTGTCTCTCTTGTTTTGGGTCAGCACAATACTGGAAGAAACTGTAGCCTCTTCTAGGGTAGAAATGGCTGCAGTTTCTCTGGGATTGGTGCTATCAAACTGCAATAATGGAGGTAACAGAGGAGTTGTGTTGCCTCCTCTATCAAGCCAAGACAGTGGCTACAAACAGCTAAAACTCCATGCCCATGGAGATCTCTCCCCATCACCCAAAATGTTACTGAAAGGATCTCAGCTCAGACTTCTGTGGCACTGACAGCCATGAGGGGTGTGGCACATGGCTGAAGATGTATCAAATGTTTAAGTCCCAGAAGGGCTGATGTTTTGATTTGCTGGCTTGGCTGTTGCTACTGTGGTGGCTTAAAACTAAGTCGTCTCCACTGCTGTTGTGCTAACATCTCCTGTATGCATTCTTTGAGCCTCTCTCTCTCTGATAGGATGTCTTAGTCATCTCCTCCTACCTTGCTGTGGCCAGAGCTGATTGTCTACAGCAGAGGGAAGGTTCCAGAAGACTCTGAGCTTTTATGTTGGTAGGTTTTGTTGGCACTGGACCACACAGTTACATTTACAAAAATGATAAGCAATATTTTGCTGAAGTTCTTATTTTTGACTGAGTCTTCCAGCCCCTCGAATAAATATTTGAATTTTCTCTTACTAAAAGTATTAAATCTTACAAAATGGTCAGATTCTGAGAGGGGTTTGCACTGTTCTTTCCCCAGTTGATTATGTAACCATTAGCTTGGGAGGTGGTGTGACAGTCTGAGTATCTTCTACCACTTGTTGCCAATTGACCAAGTATGGCAGTGGTATTCACTCCCAGCCCAGGTCAGGGTTTTAGGATATCCCTAATGAATATGCATATAAGAGATTTGTGTACAATAGAAACAGAGTGCATGCAAATCTTATCTCATGAATATTCATCAGGGATATCCTGAAAACCTGACCTGCTGGCAAGCCTTGATGGCTGGGAGTGAATACCACTGAAATGTAGGATCATCTGGATACTTCTTTATTTGTTTGATACATTTCTATTCCATCTTTTTCTAATATTTGGTACAAGATGGAGTGCCATATTAATACTTAACATTGAATCAGAATCACCCAGTATGCTTCCTTAATTCTTCATCCAAAATAACTTTTGTGAATGTCTTGGGCAATGAAATCAGTGTTGCTAGATATATGGTAATTAACATATTTATACAATAGTTGTACCCATTGTACAATTGCTAAATAGGTTAAGTGGACAAATGTACGTTGTGTGCAGGAGCTAGAGATACGAAAGCCAGGAAAACGTTTTTTTTGCGAGCAGAAGTGGAGAGATCGGAAATTTTGGAAAAATTGAAACAACCTCATTTGAAAGTCATTCTCTTAGAATGATGCATGAAATCCTTTCTCTGTTACTCTCTCAAAATGCTTGCTAATAGCTGTGTAACATTATAAATACAAGACAGTGACAAATATTTGATAATTACAATTCTAATACTGAGCAAAGTATGTTAGTCCACTTGAATATATATTGAAGCAAAAGCTGCTACCTTTTTATTGGACTAATTTGGTACATTTGTGACTAGCTTGTAGGTCAGTGCCTGTCACTGGATATGTTTATAATAACTGGTATAAAAGTATAAATGCCTTAGTTTTATGTTAAAAAAACGTATATGCTAGCTGAACTGTATATTGTAAGATTTATGTCCTGAAAATACAAAATGAATATGGTCTGTATTTCAATTTTTCCCCAAATTTTATTTTATTTTTTTCGTGGGAAAATCGGTGTAAAAACAATTTTTCCCATCTTGTCAATTTCTGGAAAGTTTACATCTCTGACTGGGCCTAGTGTCAGCATCAATAGATATTGTAAAATGGGTGAGCCCCCCCCCCCCCCCCCACTCCACTTCAAAATGATTTCTAGATTAGGGCTTCCATAATCTGTCCTGGTGACCCCACAGCCAGTCCAGTCTTCAGGATGTCCACATGGGGCATGAGATAAATTTGCATGCTTTAGGGACCCAGTACAAACAAACTTATCTCATGCTTATTAACTGTGGATAGCTTGCCATGGACTTTGGAGGTCACATGGGCAGGTTTGAGAAACACTATTTTAGAATAACAGGATAAAACAAATAAGAGAATTTCAATCCAGGCATCACTTTTTCACTGTAAACCAGAAATTCTCAATTTGTTTGAAGGAGTAGTTCTGGAGCCAGTTCCTTTAATAATTGACTACTGTTGCCAGTTTAAAAGGTTAGGAGGTTTATCAGCATCACCAATTTGATGCAAGCATTTCGACACAGGGAGGGTAATATTCAAACAAGGCGGAAATCTGGATACATTTTTTTTTTTAGCTGCAGACTTTCCACGGATTTTCAAAGCAAAGAGTCTTAGAAATTAAGCACATAAACTCCCCCGTACAAAATTACACTGGCTTCTGGAAAGGAGTGACCTGTGTGTGAGGACTTGTGCACATGCTTTTTAAAATCCAAACTGTGTGTAAATGCAAACCCTTCCCCCAACTCTGCCACCCCCCCCCCCCCCCCGCCCAAATGCCTCTTTTTGGCATGCACAAAAGTACATATAAAATTGAGTAACATGTATACGTTTTTGCACGCAACGACGAGGAAATTTACGTGCCTAAAAATGCAAAATAAATCACTCAAATTTAAAAAGAAATAGGTCAGTTATAAGTTTTTGGCTACAGAGTAAAGACAAAGTCAAGTACGTTTATACATTTTTATACTGCCTTTAAAGAAAAGATGCAGACAGCAGTTCAGCAGCAAGACGTGTGCCATATATATGATTATTTTCCTCTTGGGGAGAGGTCATCTGTTTGTGCCAGATGCAAAGACCTCCAAGTTCTGAGAGAATGTGTCCAGTCTCTGGAGGCTGGAATGGCAGACCCAGCGGAGCTGAGGCAGACAGGTGTACAGTGGAGACCTTCAGAGATAGAGTAGAGCAGTCTTACCTCCAGTCTGGCAACCTCTGTGCTGCTTTGGAGGAATATGCTCTGGAGGAAGGAAACCATCACGTTGGCGTGGCAGAAAGCGACGCTGTAGCTAGGAACTGCCATTCAGGCGGTTATCCTCTTGCACAGAGGGATATCTCTCTAAGGGTGTGCACTCAGGTAGGAAGGGGTAGGACTGCCACTATTATCTGTGCTTCGATCATGAGAAATGTGGGTGGCTGGTGGGTATGAGGATAGTCTGGCAACTTGCCTGCCTGGTGAGAAGGTAGCGGACCTCAGGCATCACCGACTTATAATTTTAGTGAGTGCTGGGGAGGTGTTGGTTGTCATGGTACATGTGGGCACCAGGGACATAGGAAAGTGCAGGAAGGAGGGTCTGGAAACCAAATTTGGATATTAGGTAGGAGATTGTAATAGCATTTCTGAGAATGCTATACTGGATATTCAATCAGTTCTATGTCCAGGACCCTAGTAGCAGGCTGAGCTCTGGAGTATCGCTGCATGATTGAAACAATGGTGCAGAACTGGAAACATTTTGGGGAAGGAGGACCTTATTCTGATGGGCTAGACTCCACCTGGCTGCTGGACCTAACAAAAAGGAGAGAGAGCAGCTTTTAAATTAATTTATTGGGGAAAGCAGACAGTTCTCAGGGGCTCGTAGATGAATGGGGGTAAAAGGGGCACTCAGGGAAAAGAAAACCCTCACAGAAAAACTAAACACATTCTTTGCCTTAGTCTTTACTGAAGAGGATGTAGGAGAAACATGAACACCAGAACCATTCTTTGGAAGTGATCAGTCAGAGGAACTGAATCAAATTACTGTTAAACTGGAAGATACAGTAGAGCATATTGACATGCTAAATAGCAACAAATCACCAGGACCTGATGGTATTTACCTCAAGGTTTTGAAAACTGTAATATAAAGTTAATCTGTAACATAGCATTAAAATCTGCCACCTTACATGACAACTGGAGGGTGGCTAATGTAATGCCAGTTTTTTAAAAGAGCTCTCGATATGATCCAGGAACTTAGTGTAATAAACCTGATGTCAGTATTGGGCAAAATAGTAGAAACTATAGTTAACAGAATTACTGGGCATAAGGATAGGCATGGTTTAATGGGAAAAAGCCCGCTGGGTTTTAGTAAAGGCAAATCATGCCTTAACAATCTATTAGGATTATTTGAGATATAAACATGCAGGTAAGGGTTAGCTGGTCAATATAGTATACCTGAATTTTCAGAAAGAATGATAACTTTGAAGTGTCCTGAGGAGTTTATGTGATATGAGGCACATGTGATATGGTGGATTGGTAACTGGTTAAAAGATAGGAAATAAAGAATGGGTATAAATGTAGTCAGTTATGTCAGTGAAGAGAAGCGAATAGTATAGTGCCCCAGGAATCTGAACTGGGATTGGTGGTGTTTACTGTATTTATAAATGATCTAGAACAGTGCTTACCAAACCAGTCTGGTTTTCAGAATATCCACAGTGAGTATTCATGATAGAGATTTGCTTGACCTCTCTCCTTTGCATGCAAATCTATCTCATACATATTCATTGTGGGTATCCTGAAAGTCTGACTGGCTATAGGTTCTCCAGGACGAGTGTGGGAACCACAGATCTAGAAGAAGTGAGCAAGATGATCACATTTCCAGATGATACAACATTATTCCAAATAGTTATAACATGAGTTAATTATGAGAAATTGTAGGGAGGACATTGCAAAACTGGGGAACTAGGCAGGTAAATGGCAGTTAAAATGTAATGTATATAAATGCAAAGTAATGTACATAGTCCTTAGTATGTAATCACAGTGTTGGGTTCCACATTAGGAGTTACCATTCAAGAAAAGACCTGGGGGTCATTGAAGACAATGTGTTGAAATCTTCAGCTCAGTGAGTGGTGGCAGCCAAAAAAGCAAATAAAATGTTAGGAATTACTTGGAAATGTATAGAAAAAACTGGGAATATAAAAATGCTTCTTTGCTGATCCGTGGTGTAGCCAGTCATTGAGTATGGTGTGGAATGCAGGTTGCCACACCTTTGAAAAATATAGCAGAGCTAGAAAACGTGCAAAGGAGGGCATAGAAATGATTACAGAGATGACTTAGCTTCCTTATGAAGAAGGGTTAAACAAGCTTCTTCAGCTAGGAGAAGAGATGACTTACATTGGACATAATAAAAGTTTATAAAATTATATGTGGTATGGAGCACTTATTTACACTATCAAATAATACTAGAACTAAGAGACTCTCCATGAATCTAAGTAGTAGCAGATTTAATGTTCAATTACGCTGTTGCCAGAAAATGTGGTTGAGGCTTGTTTAATTTAATTTAAAAAAAAAAAATGTAATATAACTAGTAATATAACTTGGATAAGTTATTTATGGGTCTGCCATTCTAGAAATTAGTAGTCAGACACTTTGGTTTCTCTGCCTCCTAATTCTTGGGGAGAGCAACATGAAACGAGATTTTCTGGGTACTTCCAGGTTATCCGGAGACAGGATGTTGGGCTCGATGGAACACTGGAGTGACCTGGCATGGCATTTCCTGCGATCTTACCTGGGTAAATTTTGGCTATCTGAAAAATTGCCCACCTCCTTACTCAGCTCAAGTAGCAATAGATGGTACCTGAACCAGGTTTAGGTTGGGGAGGGAGATAAAAACACACGGATTGTATTCTCAAATGCAATCCAATGGTAAAAAATCCCCGCAGATAAAGCAGGTGCAAATGTCTATGGGTTCATTTTCCCCAGTTCAGTTTTCAAAGGTAAAGTATGCACATACTATATAAAGCCCGTGGTTAAAATTACCTCTAGACTTTGCATCAATGTGGACATTTTTTTATTGCACTCTAAGCAAAACAAGATAAGCTAGATATGAGGACGGTATCCAAAGCACTGTGCCATTTCAAACAGAATATAGCGAACTTACTGATTAGGTCCGTCAATATTGTAACATCAACAAAGAAGCACAAAAGTGCAAACAAATGAGCCTTGAGGGAGGGTTCTGATGCACGTCCAAAAGTTTCTCATGGGTATTATACACAATACAATAAAAAAGGAGAATGGTTTCTAGATCAGCGGTTCTCAACCGAGGCCCGGAAGAGGAAATGGTGAGCAGAGGCCACGCACGTGGGAAGCGACCATGTTAAGGTACAAGTGCATGTAGCATCGGTCCAAAAGAGAAGAGCAGCATGACCCGGAGCAACGTCAGCCGCTACGGCCATTGGGACTCCTTTCTCAAAGCTGCGAGGGTTGTAAGAAGAGGAGGCTGCTGCCGCCTCGATGCTCTTCACTGGGGGGAAAGACAGAGAGTGAGTGAGCGAGCATGTATGTTTGAGACCCTGTATATGTGTGTGTGTGTGCGTGCAGCATGTATGTAAGTGTGTGATTGAGAACCTGTGTGTGTGTGTGAGATTGAGAGAGCATGCATGTGTATCTGTGTGTGATTGAGAGCCTATGTAAGTGAGTGTGTGTGTGTGACTGAGAGAGAGGAGAAAGTTGCTAGCAACCCCGCCTCTCCCCTCCTCTCTTCCTGCTTATTCACAACAATCTCAGGACACCTGCAAATCCAATGTTCCCAGGTATGGAGAGCAGAACATTTTTTTCATCTTTATTTTTAATTATTGGGTCTTTGTGTCTGCGGTTTTGAAATATTTTATTGGTGTCCATTCATCAGCTGTTATGGAATATCTGTTCTTTTTATTATGGCTTTACTGCCATTGATTTTATATTTCTTGATTTGTTTTATGAAGACTGGTGATGTTTCTCTTTTTCCTTTGTTGCACTGGCTTGTAGTGGTTTCCAGTTCAGTTTTTGTCTGCAAGTTTCTGTTTATGCTTTATGGTCTCTTTATTCTTTGTTAGGTGACTGAGGTGAGGTATTCTGCAGGCCTGTAGTTTCTGTGTAGGGCTCTATAGTAGCCTAGCCTGTTCTGCTTTCCTAATAGGAGTACGGGAGTTTTAAGACCTCGTGTAATATTTTCAGTGTTGCCTTTTCTTAGGTAAGGTGGTTAATGTTTGCGTCCTGGAAGTTGGAGTTGTTTTGGTATGGGAGGTTTACTATTTATGTAATTTCTGTTTCGTGAGAGTACTCTTACCTTTCCCTTGTGTCATTCTTAACAATAAAAGTAATACGGGGCCTTTTTTAAAATTTCTGCTGTGGATTGTAATGAGCAGTGTCACACATGTGAGCGTTGTCCGTCAGTTGTGTAACGATGGGAAAAAGATTGGGAAGCACTGCTCTAGATTAACAAATGTTCTAGCAGATATGTCAAGTATGAATACCGGAAGTGAGTCTTGTGGCTACACGAGACAACAAAAAAGTGGAGACCAATGTTTGTTCCTAGGTCATGGGAAATGGAGGCACTAATAGTAGATGTGTGCTGAATTCGATAACGTTTTAGCTTGTATCTTTCTACCCGTCCCTCTCATTCTGCAAGTGCTCAAGAAGATAAACTGAGAAGGGATCAGTTATTGTGGTACTCCTGCAGGGGCCAGGATATCGATGGTATGGGATTGTGGAGAATGTTGATTGCCATTTCATTTCTCTTTCCCTTAATACATTCAACAAGCGACCTGCTGTATCAAGGGACAGTCTTTCACAACAAGCTTGGAACCCTAACGCTGTCGGCCTTTGTACTGAAAGTAAGTAAGATACTGATGAATAAAAGATTCTCCACTAGAGTGGTACAGATTAGGCTCCAGAAAGTCATCAGTGGAAGAAACACAATATGAGATTTTGGATTGGATCACTTTATTAGTAACATTTCAGACCCAACAGGAAATGAATTTGGTTATGCAGGCATATTTTAAAAACATGAGTATTGAATTCTTAGGTGGTAAGGTCAGGGTATACCCTGACCTTGCCAGAAGTACTCAGATTAGATGCAAAGCTTTTCTTTCTTTAAAGCCCAGCGTCATGGCACTAGGGGCAACTATGGTTTTAAATACCCATGTAAATGTGTAATAAAACAGGGAAATGTTTTTATTTTCTTTGAGGTATCTCAATTGCAAGATTTTTTGAATGCTAGGATGCAGATATCTATTAAAGATGGAGGTGTAAGTAATTAGTATATTGTTCAAACTTTCATGAATATCCAAATTATTCTATTATAAGTTTAAAAAAAAAATAAAAATCTCCTCACTTACAAATTTCGTTCTCTTGGAATTGCCTCTATGATTAGTTTTTGAACAAATATGTTTACTTCTTATCTGTAAGTTGTGTAATTAGAATGTATGTTCAAAACTTTAATATTTCATTTTGCAAAGTTGATTATTACTTTGTAATAGTTTCGAAAAATTAAATAAATAAATAAAAAGAAAGTAAGTAAGATATTGATGAATAAAAGATTCTCCACTAGAGTGGTACAGATTAGGCTCCAGAAAGTTATCAGTGAATATCACCTATTCTGGAACTTAGATAGTTTATTAAAACTTTTCTCCATTTCCCAAAATATCCCCATTTTCTAACTGATGTGGGTGCCCAGAGCCCTATCGCGGGCATGGTTTGTGATAAAGAGCGGTGAACAGGCAGTGAAACACGTTTTGACATGTCACACAAGCTGCTATTCTTGTTCCTCTAAATTTTCTCATTTTTGATCATAAGTAGCTTTATAATTACTAATGAGTATTCTACAGCATTCATGCTTCAGGCTTGTGCCTTGCTTTTGCTAGACAGGCAGACGCCGCAGAAGGGGAGATGTTAGAAATTAGTATTATAGAGAGATGTTTAGAAACACACCAAGGTCATTTGGTACTTTAGCTTAGTTGTATACAGAGCGAGAATGAATTTACATGCAGAGCAAGAGTACATTTACATACAGCCATTTGTATGAATTGTTTATAATAAAAAGCCAATCAGAGAAATGTTAATTATGTAACCTAGTTTAGGGGTTGGAAATGTACAAGTGTAAATCCTATATAATGTCTTATTATCAATAATTTGGGAGAGAATAATACTGGTTTGGGACTCTCTCTCTATAAGGTATTAAGATTTAATAAAAACATTTTTTTCCACAGCTGTTGGCGCTAAGCGTCTATTGATTGAACTGGATTTCAGCCTGATGCTTGTTTTTTGATTTTGTTTATGGGTAAGACGAGGAATGGAGTGCTTTGTCCCTTTCCAGCCAAGGCGATGGCTCCTTTATCTTCTTTCCAGACAAGTTTAGAAATGTTTTTATTCCAGCCAAAGTAAAGAACCAGGTCAATCACAAGGACTCAGCTTCCGTGCATTCTAAGGCCTCAGTCTCTCTCGGTCCCAATACGCAGCTACCACCATTCATAGATATGGAAAGATATGAGATCCCAGAGAGAGGGGATCAGGTACTTGGATCAGTTTCCTACCCTTGTAGTGAATAGTCCATTAGGGAAATCCTCACACTTCATATTGTCAGAGACCTCCTCCATTACATTACAGACCCTTTTGTGATTTGAAGTCTATGACATTCTCTGTCTAGTGAGATAGATAGAATTATGGTTTCTTTGGAACAATTGCATTCACAAATTGGCTCTCATTCCACATCTGTTCAAGAAAAGGAAGCTGGTCAGTTTGGATTCCCAAGTTACTACACTGCAGAATTCATCCAGGTTGAATTTGCGTATTTTGAATTTACTGACGTGCTCGTCTGGAACAGATCTGGCCATGTTGAGGAGATTTTATGGAGAATTTTTATCCTCTCATGTTCCTAAAGTTGTGAAAGCTTTCTATCTTCCTTTGTGAGAGAACGGGATGCTATTGCTAACTCTTCAGTCTGACTGTAAATTGTGATGTAGTCGCACTGTTACCTAATTGTCAGGGGCATTCTGTCCTGCGTGCAGCTTTGCTTATGCAACAGAATTAGATAGAAATAATGATGTTCAAAATGTTTTTAAATTGAGAGAGAAAAGATTCCTATTTCTAGGGCGACTCAGCATAGACGCAATTTTTTTCTGGAAAAAAAGGTAAAGGGTTATTGCAGTGGGAGCTAGTTTTATCTTATGCAAATGTTATATTAAATTGGGAAATACAAAATACCTTTTTTATGATCCAGAGGAATTAGAAAAAATTCTTCAAAATAGGATTTTTTATTATTAGGAAGCTTGTATTATAGGCCATGATTGTAATTAGGTTAGATACTATATCCATTAGCTCCTTCAATAATCATTTAACTATATTCATAAAAGAGTTTTTATATTAAGATGACTGTCATAATGGCAGTTCTGGCCGTATAGCCTTCACTTGCCTTTTAAATAATCATTGGTCAAGGTCCATATATCATCATGAATTATAATTTTTGGGTTTGTTTTTTTTTTTGCAAATAAAATCAAGAACTTTTCTGTTTCCAAATGGCGCTTCTAAAAGTGAACACAGTGTTTCTTCAAACATTGTATTCTGACACGGATCTATGTTTCAAAAGGAAGATCTGCATCAGGGGTCTTCTCTCATATTTCTTAGCATATCCATCTTACTACAGTAAATAAAAATGATCCAGATAATACCGAAGTTTCCTCATTTACATGCACATAATTACAGCACAAGCTAAACAAGTCTTAGATGAAACTTGCCAAAAGTTAACAAGCTCACCTTATTAAAGTCAGTGTCTTCAATCATTTTGGCACCAAATTCTCACCGGAAGCTAACTCAATCACATGATGGCATGAGTACTTGTAGTTTTTGCCCATTTACAATAAATACATATGTTGAAAATATATAGGAAGTAATGTTTGGGCACATACCTTCTGATCCTCTGTCACTGGAAAGAAGGGGAACTGGGCCATGGAAGCTGAAGCCTAGATTGCTCATGCTGTCCTCAGCACTTCTCAACCGGTGTGTCGCGACACACCAGTGTGTTGCCAAACACCGGCAGGTGTGTTGCGTCTCCCGGTGTCTCACTGCTCCATTGTAATTTCCTTCTCCCTTTTTCCAGCCCCCGCGGGCCATTTGGAAGCCTCCTTTCTTCGTACCCCCACTGCCCAGTTGGAAGCCTCCTCCCTTCTACCTGCCAGTGGGAGTAGGAAGAAGGGAGGATGCCTTTGATTGGCCAGTGAGGCAGGCATCAGAAAGCCCGGGGGTGGGGTGGGAGGAATAGAAGTGTTGAACTCCGACGAAGAAGGCCGCCACGGGAGGCCAGTCTCATGGCGGTGAAAACCTGACCCTGACCAAGCCAGGCCGCCACAGCCTGTATGGCGAAGAAGAAACCCGACCCTGACCGAGGCCACCATGGGAGTCCATCTCTGTGGTGGCGAAGAGGAAACCTGATCCCGACTGAGGCTACCATGGGAGCCCATTCCTGTGGCGGCGAAAAAAGAAGGCCCGCCAGAGTAAAGCTGCGTCAGAACTGGAGCCCATCCCTGCAGTGAAGGAAGAATACGTTTTTGGTGAATGAGTGCCTGGGTGAGAGCTTGTGTGTCTGAGGGTGTGAATGAATGCCTGGGTGAGAGCTTTTGTGTGTGGGTATGAATGGAAGCCTGGGTGAGAGCTTGTGTGTGTGGGTGTGAATGGAAGCCTGGGTGAGAGCTTGTGTGTGTGGGTGTGAATGGATGCATGGGTGAGAGCTTGTGTGTGTGGGTGTGAATGGAAGCCTGGGTGAGAGCTTGTGTGTGTGGGTGTGAATGGATGCCTGATTGAGAGCTTGTGTCTGTGGTTGTGAATGGATGCATGGGTGAGAGCTTGTGTGTGTGGGTATGAATGGATGCAGGGGTGAGAGCTGGTGTGTGTGGGTGTGAATGGATAAGAGCTGGTGTGAATGGGTGCGAGAACATTTGTTTGTGATTGGGAGCTTGAATATAAGAGACCATGAGTGTGATTGAGAGAGGGAGGTGATGTGTTTCTGTGTGTGAGAGAGAGACAAGTCAGGAAGATGACTGGTGTGAGAGAGAGACTGAGACTGCTCATGGGGTCTAATTGGGTGTGTATGTGTGTGTGTGTGTGACTGGTTGTGGGCGCTAAGGAAGAGGACTGTTTGGACAGAGCTTCAGCAGCCCTTGCTGCTTTTGGTGAGTGCTATTGACCTGGAAGGGAAAGGAGTAGGAGAGTTGCTGGAGAGGGTAAGTAAAAGTGGCTTTTTAAATTTATTTTTCTTGATTGACTGCCATTTTAATTATTGGGTATTATGTGATGTCTGCTGTTTTGAAATATTTTATTGATATTTGGACATGTTTTAATAATTTTTCTGAGTTTATGATTGTTGGATAATATTCTGTTCAGCAGCTGTTTTGTAACATTTTTAGTATAGCTTTACAATTATTTCTGTGTGGGGCTCTATAGCAGCTTGGCTTATTCTGTTTTCCCAATAGAAAATGTATTAGTGTTTAGGGCCTGGTTTAATAGTTGTGATTCTTAGATAGGATTGTTACTGTTTGAGTGTGTTCCATAATACAGGTGTAACTTTGTGCGGGTTAGTTTGAGTGCATTATTGCAAATCCTGAGAGTCTGTTAGGTGCTATATTTCTCTTTCCATTTCTCTAGGCTTGCACTGCATGCAGAGTGGCTTTTTTGGTTTTCCATTCCAGTTTCTGTCTCCATATTTATAATTTGTGGTTTTCTGTACTTGGTGAAGGTCAGTTCTGGGTGTGTGACCGAGGTGAGGTATTTTACTAGCATTTGTTGTGTTTTCTCAATAGGATATGCATTAGTGGTAAATTACTGTCTTTTCATAAGGAAGGCTATTGTGCCTGGTAGTAAAAGGAGTTTGTTTTGCTTTTACTGAGATGTCATCAGAACCAGAATATCTTTTTTTGTATGGTGAGTTGTACAGGGTAATGCCCTAGATCTGCTCTGCACTCATTGCTGGGGGTTGAGGGGATTCCTGTGTATATTTACATTTAGCCCCATGATGGTCACATGTTCAGTGTGTCACACATGTGAGAACCATCTGTCAGGTGTGTCCCGGCCAAAAAAAGGTTGAGAACCACTGCTCTAGAATCTGCTGTTGGGAGAAGTATGCAGATAAGCCTTCTGGTCCTCTGCAGCTAGGAAGAGTGTGGGGGCTGAGAAAGCTGAAACCTAGGTGACTCAGTGTCCTCTGCTGGGAGAAGTATGACATGAGCTTTCCAGTTCTCTGCAACTGGGCACTGAAGCCTAGACAGCTCGAGGAGTCCTCTGTTAGGGTTGCTGGGAAGAGTATGCAAATGAGCCTTTCAGTTTTCTGCAGCTGGAATCTGGGGGTGGGGAGGCTGTGGAAGTTGAAGCCTCTGTTTGGAGAAGTATGCAGCCTTCCAATCCTCTGATGCAGACAGATAAAACTGCATGTATATGTGTGTGTGTGTGTGTGTGTGTGTGTGTATATATATATATAGACAGACATACACACATATATATACACACACACACACACACACACATATATATATATATATATCTGTATATAGACATACACATATATATAGATCCAGAATTATAAATTGGAAACCAAAATTCCCCAAACTATTTTAGAAAACTAGTACAGAGCAAGGATTCTTATCTTTAGACCTAGAGGGCTACAAACAGGCTTGGTTTTCAAGATGTCTGCTATGAATATTTGTCAGATATATTACCATAAACTTGTTCCAAGAGTCGGGTTAATTTGCGTATTTTCTGGTCCTGTTTGTGGCTTTGAAGGAATGGAGTTGAGAAAGTGCAAGCACAAATGTTTGTGTAGCCTCTTGAAAATAGTTGTACTGACTGCTAGGCTGTTTTGTGAGACTGAAAATGTATACTGTGCTCTTAATGCTTCTTGCTGCCACTTTTTTCTTTGCAGTTTGCTGGAGAATAGTCTCTCTTTCCCCAGGCTGAAAGGAACTGCAGGCACTGTGTAAACAGTTACGTCATTACTGGGTGTGGGTTGAAGTGGAATAACCACACAACCCAGCTGAGTGTGACGCTCATGTTACAAAGTGCCTTTAGACCCACAAGTGTGACTTTTTGTGTTGACCACACCTTGATTTAATGCACTCTGTTTTAAGTTAACTGTAACAAAACAATCGTACAGTGCAAAATGTATTTGCTTGTATTTAATTAAAAAATATGGCCATTTTGGTGCGTAGATATAGCTTAATGTGCATCAGTATTTTCTGTTTTGGAAGAGCACGTAGTCTCTTGGGACTTTGCCTTGAGTCTGCTGCTCACTAATTCTTTGAGGCATACTTTATTTTTTGGTCTTGCTCCTTAATGCTTCTAGGAGTATTTCTAGAACTGTGTGGAAAGATGCAAGTCACAATGACGTGACTGCCCTGAGCTTTGCAATAGCAATCCTACTTGGCAAGCTCACAAAGTTTGCTAACTAGACACTGTCAAAATGAAGGCCTGCATGAGCATGTGGGATGAAGATGTCAGCTGGAGCCTTTGTTTGCTGTCCTGTGGAATATTTGATCTTTACATCCATTTGTCGCTGTTTGATCCATTGGTCCTGTTTGCTACTGGTATTTTTTCTTTGAACTGGACTACTGTGATCTGGCTGTGTTTTTGTTCCCTGGAGAGTAGAGAGAGTTGAGGGCCGTTGGTGTTAAAATTTGTTTAGTACTGTCCATGTTGTTGGTTGGTTGGCAAATTGTTAGCATGACTGGCTGGTCCTGTGCAGAAACTTGCTGTAGTGGTGTCTTGTCTTCCTTCTGTCTGTGTGGATAGTGGATTGCTGGATTGTCTTGCCTTAATGACTTTTTTCTTTTTTTATCGGTTACTTAGTATGGAAATGTCTCACATTGGAAAGAAGCACCAGAGACATCCCGTTGCCTACAGTTTCAATCTGTTCAGTTCTTTTACCATCTTTGGGACTGATTGGGCAGATCATGTTGGAAGTTGATTTGAGTGGTAAACAGCAGCCAACTTAGTCGACAATGGATATATATATTTGAGGCCAGAATTCATCTCTTTCCTGACTTAGCTAGGGCTACAAGGAATAGGAAGGATGTCCTACTGTAATTGATTTCCATTAATTAAAAATGGAGATTGCTCTTTGGTATCTGGCTAAACTTCTTATTTCCTCTACTTGGCTAGATATGTTTTATGAAAAAGCCAAGTCTTTTTTTTTTTTTTTGAATAGTGAATAGGGAATGCTCAAATCAAGGATAAAAGAAAGTCTAGACAGTGAGTTAGTAAAATCGGACTTCACTTGGAGCAATGTGTCCTGTTCTGGAGGCTGTGTTTCCAGAAGGACATAAGCCAGAGGTGGTCCAGAGAAGAGCTACCACAATGGGTGTAGGGTTTGCATCTAAAGACTTAAAGATATACATGTGATTACTTGAGTCAATAAAGGGAGATATGATCCAGACAAATTCCTGAAAAGTATTAATAACACAAAAGATGTAAATATTTTTCAGTGGAAAGGAAGTTCTAGAACAAGGGGGTGGGGTGTCATGATATGAGGCTTGGAGCAGTGTCGGGGAAATATTATTTTTTCACAAACTCTGGTGGATGCATGGAACGACCTACTACCTCTGTGCCTCCACCTACCGGAGGTAGTAGGCAGAGGCACGGAGATCTTTTTTGTTTAAAAAAAAAAAATGAAGCGCTAGCACATGTTTAAATGTTAATTTGCTCTGCTCAAATGATTCTGCAGAAGAACAAAAGAACATAAGAAAATGCCATACTGGGTCAGACCAAGGGTCCATCAAGCCCAGCATCCTGTTTCCAACAGTGGCCAATCCAGGCCACAAGAACCTGGCAAGTACCCAAAAACTAAGTCTATTCCATGTAACCATTGCTAATGGCAGTGGCTATTCTCTAAGTGAACTTAATAGCAGGCAATGGACTTCTCCTCCAAGAACTTATCCAATCCTTTTTTAAACACAGCTATACTAACTGCACGAACCACATTCTCTGGTTGTGAATTAAGTTGGGGATCTTGTGTACATATCTGCCGAAGATGGGAGAGTACAAATAAGGAAGATGCTAACAATCCTTCTGGGTAGGGGTCTTGCTGTTTGACTAGCAGCTGGCTCCATGGCTTGTTTTAGAATGGCATAAGATAAATGAAATGAAATCTATCCTTGGCAGGAGGTATGCAAATAGCTCGGCAGATTGGGATGGTGTGGTTGGTCTCTTTCACCCATTATCTACTATGTTCCTGAGTTACTACCTTTAATTTTGTTATAGCTCATGAATACTGTGTAGATTTATTTTTGTATCTACTACTTCTGATATGTTGTTCCTCTTCTCATAGGACTAGCATTGATGGGGTTTTGAAAATCCACTTTCTTGGGGCAATGGTTTTCACTAGGCTGGCAGATGGTGGTGTTTTTGGTTCTGATTGGGGCTTTGGAGGGGAGAGAAGACTGTACCTGAGTGGGGAGGGAGTATGTGCTCTCTTTAAGATGAAATGCAATCACTGTGTGTGAGGTTAGGGGGGTTGGGCATGGACCAGTACATGGCGAGTACATTTCATTCCTGGTGTTGGATTTAATTGTCTTTATGGACGTAGAGCTTCTTTTACCTTTTTTCCATGTGCCTCCCATCAAAATATGAATGAGAATTTGTGGATGATAATTAAAAATTACTTATTGATGTTATGATACATATATATTTTTGTTTGAGCTCCTTTTTGTAACCATAGTCTTAAGGGAAAAATGAATAATTTCAATAAAAATAAAATAAATCTGAAGATGAGCCATATAATGTGAGCAATGTGTTTCTCGTGCCAGACACTGGAAATGCAGGTTTACTTGCATTCGTTTTAGATTGCTCTGTGGCCAAATTTTGCTTGCATCCGGAGGTCACAAATTATTTCAGAAAAAATGTTACTGAGCTTGCATTTCTTGACCTCATGGGGGTACATTTCAAATATTCATTTTCATGCCAAGTTTTCATTGCTAGTTGTCTAGTTTTGCTTTCATATTCTCTGGAGTGATTTTATACAGTTTTTTTTTTTTTGGCCCGGTAATTTCCTCCTCCTGATTTTTGGGGCTTCCAGCTCATTTGAAAGTTGAACAGGACTTTACTGGGTTGTAGCACCATGAGCTGTCCTTTGCAAGTACATAGGGTTCTCTTCTCCACCCCTTATTTATTTAAAAAAAATAACTGTTCCCTCATCATTTTATCTGACTATGACAGACCTTTTGGTCAGGGGTCACAGGGCTGGAATCCTGGTGTGTATGTACTCGAGTCTGGCCACTAAGTGTTGCTGTTGTCAATGCTTGAGCCTTCCCTCTCCTTGGAGATTGTGAATGCTGCCTCCACAGCATCCCAAGAAGCAACAGCTGTGTGTGGGAATTGAACTTGTGTCTCCGGTATGTCAGGGCTAGTCCTGTGCTTTTTATGCTTTCAACCAGCGTTTGTTTGTTAAAGATATTTTTCTCCCATTTAGCATCCCAGTCTACTTGCCTCCAGTGAGTCATTTCAGCGATGAACCTGACCTCTGGTGAATGTGTTGGATCTGAGCCAACCTGTGTTGTTAGATAAGGCAAGCGTTAAGCATGTAGGTGGCTGTCTGAATATAATTGTTCCTGAGCGAACCTTGTGGCAGAGATTCATAGAAGCAGAGCTGGCTGGCCCTGACACAGCGTCCCACACCTCTGTCATTTGTCTGGGCTCTCTTTGGAGTACTGAAATTGCGATTCAGGTAGCAACGTCCTGTAGGTAAAGGGCATCACTGCCTCTTCTCGGAATTGCTGTGAGGGTAGGACTAGCCAGCACTACACTTCGTAGCTGAGATCTGCAAGGCCTCAGGTTTTAAATTAACTTTCGCTTAAATTGTCTTGGGGGGGGGGAGGTTAAGAGAGCCTTCAGCCCTTGGCCCTGTTTTTGGGTTCCTCAAGCTCCTTTGTCAAGGATGTGAGGACACTGATGTGAGGGCATCAAACCCTGCATAGCTGAGCATACCATGAGGATATGTGATGGAAGCTGTTTTCAGAGCTTCTTCACAATGATGGTAAATTGTAGCTTTGGGCAAATTTGAATGCACAGTTTGTGTTAATTTTCTGCGTATTGGAATTATTGACCAGCTATGAAAAGTGAAACTATATTTTTTTTTAATTGTAATTGTAGAATGGAAAATAGTGTCTGGGGGTGGTGAACATTTCTGAAATAATTCGACAGTTCACATCTGGAATGCATTCTTTTTATATCATTGACTTAGAAAGAAATGTGTGCTTCAGTGCAACTGTGCAAGTTCAAGCCAAATGTGTTTTGTTTTGTTTTTTTTTAAATCAACAATCGCCAAAGAACAGTTTTAGATGCCCATTGAAGAGTGATTTTTTTTTTTGCCATTCCAGCTTTTACTTTGAGCTTAATTGTTCATGTCTCAGTCAATATTTAGTCTCAAAGTCTGACAGGTTACAAAATGTTCTTTGGTGTTGAATATCAAAGTAAATTGGAAACAACTCAAATTTGAATGTCATGGGAGTCCTACGGAGGTCCATATTCAGTGCAGCGTAGGATAAGTTTGGACTTCTCTGGATAAGTGTTCAGTGGCTGCTGCTTAGCAAGATAACTATCTGGCTAAATAGGCTGCTAAGTGAAGGAGAGGGGGTTGTGTGTTCTGGGGTGAAGCTATTTATCTGGCTAACTTAGCTGGATAAGTGCCAATATGCGGCCTTATCAGGCTGAGTTAACTGGATACGTTAGACCTGTTATTGAGCGGGTCTGACATTAGCCAGATAAACTTATCTTGCTAAGTATTCGATAGCCGGGTATATTCAGCGCTGTGACTATGTGGCTGATTACCCCAGCCGAGTTAGCCAGGTATATTTATATCCGACTGAGAAACGCAGGAGGCTAATACAGCCTGTGGAGCTATTCGGCATCGCTGCTGCCACCATTCTATACCGTTGCCCCCATGGCTGTAGCTGAAGCAGCCAGGAAGGGAAAAGCTATTCCTTTGAAGAAGCATCAGCACTGCAGACTTGTAGTGTGTATGGGAACTGCTGCCGGCTGATGCAGGATTGTAGGAGGGAGAGCCACTGCGCAGGCCACAGGCAGGGGGAGGAGCCTATTGATCAGAAAGGGAGACAATGACTTTGTAGCTGTGGAGAGAAGTGGGGTGAGGGCATTAACCCCCCTCCTTCTCTCTCACTCTTTCTAACCCTGTCCCACCCACTGTGTCTCTTTCTCGTCCCCTTGCCCTCTCCCTCCTGTTTCTCTCACCGTGTCTCTGTGCTGTTCATGTTCTATGCCCTCCCCCCTCCCTATCCTGAGAGAGAGTGAGAGGCATGGGGGCAGAGGGAGGGGAGTTGAGAAGATACTGGCGCTGGTCAAGGTGGGGAGAGAGAGAGAGCAGGGCAAAGTAATACAAAGGGTGGGATGGAGATGTTATAATTAGGGCTGCCGAGCTGTCATTCTTCTTATAGGGAGCGAGAGGAATGGTGTTGGCGCTTGTTGTTCTTATGAAGGGTGATAGGTGTTGGGGCTGGTGAGTCCTCATGATTTTTGTGTGTTTGTGTATGTGTGTGTGTGTGTGTGTGTGCGTGTGTAGGTTGCTAGAAGTATTTTTCTATTTTTTTTTTTATTTCACTGTGCTTAATTTTCTGTTCCAGATTTTTATCTTGAGTATACTTTATAAATGTCAAAATAAATAATAGTAGCATTTTTCATGGGAGGGGAAGGGTGTGTGTGTGTGTGTGCGCATCAGTTTCAGTTTTTGCACAGGATGCTGCTTAGTTTAGAGCAACCTTGGCAAAATGCTTCACACCCTTGTATGTTTTTCACATTCTGCTGTCTAAAAAAAAGAAAAAAAAATTACAAATCATAATGCATTAAAGTTTTTTATTGATCAACACAACCTATTCTACACTTTCATCATAAAAAACAATTATAGAAATATTCCAAAGGTACCGTAATTAAGAATAAAAAACCCCCTCCCAACAAGTCTTGGTTGTGTAGGTTTCTGTTGGATTCAGATCTGGGCTTTGGCTGGCCATTACAGGACATTCAGTTTTCTTCTCGCAGAGTCACTCCATTGCTGCACTTGCTTTTGTCTTAGAATCCTTGTCCTACTGAAAGTTGAATCTTCACCCCTGTGCCAGGTCTGTGGCAGGTTGTAACCGGTTTTCTTCCAGGATCTGCCTGTTCTTTGCACCATAAATCTGTCCTTTTGGTCTTCTCAAGCCTTCCCGTCTCTGCTGCAGCAAAGCATAACGCTGCCACCCCCGTAATTTACTGTACAGATGGTGTTAAGAGGGTGATGTGCTCTGTTTGTTTTATGCCACACATAATGCTCGGCATTGAGATCAAAAAAAGTTCTGCTTTGGTCTCATCAGACCACAAAACCACCTTCCACATGCATGCAGTGTCCCCTGAGTGTTTCTTTGTAAATGCTATGCAGCATATTACATGGCCTTTCTCTAGCAGCGGCTTCCTTCGTGCCACTCTTCCTTAAAGGCCATGTTTGTGGAGTAATCTTGAAATTGTTGAGTAGTTTGGCATCTTCCCCAGAGTCTAATAACATAGTAATTACAGCGGGAAAGGACCAAGTGGTCCATCCAGTTTGCTTAGCAAGCTGCTTCTGGTAGTATCTGCCGTACCGTGTATTTCTCTTAAGGGTAGCACTAGCCACTGATACTCTGTGCAGTTATCCCCAAACCTTATGAGGCTTATGGGTTGCCATCATGCTTGTCAGGGCCCTCGGTTGTTGTCCAAATCCAGTTCCCCTCTTCCCCCTGTCGTTGAAGCGGAGAGCAGTGGTCTTATAGTAGCATCTGCCGCGCCATGCAGGTTTCCCTCTAGAAACCTCTAGTCTTTTTTTTTAAAGATTACCGCAGCAGTTTCCTTAACTCGGTGTTTCCCAGTCTTCTCAAGACCAAGGTACACCTACATTAATAAAAATGTTGAGTGGAACATTGACCTTCACACCCGGGTTTTATATGACCAAAACAGGAGCTAAGGAAACACTGAAGGCCTCACCGGGCTCTCTCTCGTTTTCAAACAAAGGTAGAAAGGTGGCGTAGATGCACATGGCCCCTTACAATGGAGCAGCTTTCCAGTGACTTTTGATATTAACTGAAGTTCCTCTGTCACGGGAAGATGCTGTGCTGGCTCCCCCACACAACCAGCTTTAAGCAGATGTGGCTATCTATATCTGTGTAAATACAGTTATACTTGTGTACATATAGAAAGACAGACAGACATAACAGCAAGCAGATAATGGCTGCTGGTTTTGTTCCTCCAGTTGTTAACTGGGAATTTCTCCCCCCCCCTATTTCCATGTCTTCTCTGGCACAGGAGGATAATGTCTAGGTTGCCTTAGTGGGTTATCCACAGCCACGCACATATTTCAGTGATACTTCCATTGGCTTCTGCTACAGTTTGTTATGGCAGAGGATTCTTGTCTTGTGGCCCCCCCCCCCCCCCCCCCCCCTTGTCTCTCCTGCTGCTCTCTACCACACGGTCTCCATTCTCAGCTGTCCTTTAAGATAGGCCCATTTCCAACCTTCCCCAGCTCCTCCTCCTCCTCCTCACTGCCTGCAGACTCCTGCTCCTTGCCTACCCTCAGCTGCTCACCGCACGTGGACTTCTTTCTCTGGTGTGGGCTCTTCAGTTCCAGACAGGGACGGCTCAGGACAATCTGCTGCCTGAGGCGAAGGCTGTGATGGCGTTCCCCACCCCCTCCAAAGCACGAAGCAGGTCACATCACCAAGATGGCCCTGGGAAGGGGGGAGGGGCACAAGGGTACCCTTTCAATGATGGGAAATACTGTGGAAGTGGGCAGGAAGAAGTCAGTTCCCAAATAAGAATATCAGCTGCTTCCCAAACTTCCCTAGCATTTGCATCCTGGGAGAATGGCAAGGGTCTGTGCATAGCGCAATCTCTCAGGGCTAGTGCAAGGGTATTAGGTACTCAGCGAACCTTACAGTCTTGCGCTCATCCTCCCCTCCCCTCCCACTTCTCACCAAGTACACAATTAAAAATCATGCATTTATAATAACAGATTTTATATGAAACAAGACATTCAAAATACAGATTTCTGATGTAAAAATATCACAACAACATGGATGTTATATTTACATGCAGTGCTGTGATGACAATAAGGAAACTGCAAAAAAAAAAAAAAAAGACACTTGGAGACCATAGGCCTATTATAAAAAGTGCATTGGGTTTGGGCTTGGCCCTCAGAAAGCCATGAATAAACTGAAGTACAATTACAATATAGTAAACATCCCATACAAAAATTACCCTAAATGTCAGCACTCAAGAATGCCAGCACTCAAGAAGAAAATGCAACACTCAAATATTACACTAGGCCCTAAAACACCAGTCCACCTTATATTAAGAAAACAGAACAAGCCAGGCTGCTATAGATCCTTACACAGAAACTATACAGTAGCAGAATACCTTACCTCCATCATGCAGCAGAGCATAGACAGATCCTTGCCAAATACAGAATAAAATGACAGTAAACTATAAAGATAAACACACAAAAACTGTATCGGAAACATCAAAAAGCCAGATTCTGTATGTAATGCATCAGTGGAAAAAAAGAAACATCACCATTCCTCATAAAACAATATCAGGAAATATAAAACAATCATAATAATAAAGCCATACTAATAAAAAATACATATTTGAAGACAGCTGATGAATAGAATACCATTATATAACTAAATTCATATGCACATTTTTAAAAAGTTCCAAAAAGCCAATAAAATATTTCAAAACAGCAGATAAATAAAATAACATCCAATAATCATTAAAACTAATAAAGATTAAAAATATTCCCAGTTTTCCAAACCTGGGAACTTTTGATTTAGTCACCTTGAAATTGTCCTGGATTAAAGTAGGAAGGGGAGCTACACACACTTTGTCCACTGTCTCTCATATACACACACTTTCTCACAAACAGATGTTCATTTTCAAAACGCACACTCACTCTCACACACATACACATATTTGCTCACACTCTATCACATGCTTGCATATTCAAATAAACACACTTGCTCACAATCTCTCATATGCTCATACCCACCCACACACACTCACTCTTTCACATAGTCACACATTCTTCCTCACATGTTTTCACATGCTCACTCAGACACATGCTCGCTTATACTCTCTCACATGCTCACACACATGCAATCATTCATGTGTTCCACCTTCCCTTCTGTTTCTTCTCACTCAACCCCCTTCTCTTCCCTTCCTCCTCATTCACTTATCCCACTTTCCATTTCATCTCCTCTCACTCACTCAGCCTCCTTGGCTTCCATTCCATCCCATATAATTCACTTAACCCCCTCTCCGCTCTTCTCGTTTCCCCCACTTTTGGTGCTGCCTGCCTGCTGTAATTTTTCTCTGCTGCTGCGTGGACTCGCCGCTCTATTTATTAGCTCAGAGAAATTCTTGCTACACCAGGCAGCTCAGCTAGTAAATAGACCAGCTTGGCATTGGCACAACTCATCAGGAAGTGGGAGGAAAGGATGAGATGGGCCATCCCCAGGTTAGGAATGGTGAGAGGGATGGGAGCAGAGAAGGCGATATACTGTGGGGGAGGGGTTAGGAGGGACGTGATAAATGGAAGGCTAAGTATGGAGGGATAATACAGGAAGTGGTGGTTTTGGGAGGGAAGAGTTGGTAAGAGGAAAAATGCTAAACTGAAGGGAGGGAAGGGACAAAATCTGGAGGGAAGGAGAAAACTGACCTAGTGGAGGAAGGTGAGGAAAAAAGTGCCTTTTAAAAGGCAGAGGGACAAATAGGGAAGGATGTGTGAGAGGACTGGGGTAACAAAGGGTAAGCGAGAGATGAAAAAAAAGCAACGAATAAAATTAACCATAATAGCAAAGGTTTGAAAATGAGTTGTAATATAATAATGTTTAATACAGTAATTGAAGAAGTTTCATGAAAAGGGGCCTTTTTGTGCACATTAAGCCATAGAGAGGGCAATTATTAAAGTAATTTACTCAGATAAATTTGACTGTCTGAAAATTGTGCTCCCTCAGTGTAGCTAAAAGTGCATTCAGGGTTCTTGAGGGACATTAGAGGAGTCCTGGCAGCTCCACTGGCTGACCTTTTCAATGCATCTTTAGAGCCTGGAATAGTTCCCGAGGACTGGAGACGGGCAGATGTGATTCCTATTCATGAAAGTGGAAGTAAGGAGGAGGCTGGGAGCCAGAGGCCGGTTAGTCTGACCTCTGTGATGAGCAAATTGATACAATCACTGCTGAAACAGAGGATAGTGCAGTTTCTGGAATCCAATGGCTTGCAGGATCCGAGACAGCATGGTTGTATCAGAGGTAAATCTTGACAGACAAATCTGATCAATGTCTTCGATTGGGTGATTAGAGAGTTGGATTGGGGAGAATGCTAGATGTAATGTACTTGGATTTCAGTAAGGCCTTTTACACGGTTCTGCATAGGTGATTTATACATAAACCAAGTGTCCTTGGTATGGGTTCTAGAGTGACTGACTGGGTTAGAAACCATCTGAGTGGGAGGCAACAGAGTAGTGGTAAGTGCTGTTCACTCCAAGGAGGGGCGGTGTTACTAGTGGTGTACCTCGGGGATCGGTCCTTGGATTAGTTCCTTTCAATAATTTTGTGAGTGACATTGCCGGAGGATTGTCGGGGAAAGGTTTGTCTTGTTTGCTGATGATACCCAAATCTGCAACAGAGTAGACAGCCAGGAGGGATCTAGCAAAGCTTGAGCTATGGTCTAGGGTCTGACAGCTAAGATTTAATGCTGAAAACACAAATGCAGAGTTAGGCATTTAGACTGCAAAATCCCAAGAGAGAGGTACAATACAGGGGTGAAAGTGGATAAGTGACTGCAAAAGCCAGATAGATGCTTGGCTGCATAGGGAAAGGAATGGTCAGCAGAAAAAGGGAGGTAAGTCTCTGATGGGACCTAATTTGGAATACGGTGTGGAGACCGCATCTTCAAAAGGCTATAAACAGGCTGGAGTCAGTTCAGAGGGTTGCTACTAAAATGGTCAGTGTTCTTCATTGCAAGCTGCCTAGGTCATGGAATAGTGCAGCCTATTCATTTTTGAAAATAAAAATAAAGCATATGGGGACAGACTTAAAGATTTCAGGGCAGTGGTTCCCAATCTTTTTTCTATCAGAACACACCTGACAGATGATGCTCGCATACGTGTGACACACTGAACAAATGACCGTCAAGGGGCTAAACATAAAGGAAGAGCAGAATTAGACATTTCTCTGGATAATTCACCATAGAGAAAAAGCAACACAAACTTCCTCTGCTTACCAGATGCATTATAAAGTACAAAACCTGAAAAAGAAAAAAACCCACTCAAGACATGTGTAGGAACCCTGTCATACCTTAATAGCACTAATGTCAAGGACTCAAACAGCAATAACCCTACCTATGAAAAGGCAGCCGTGCTCCACCAATGCATGTCCCATTGAGAACACTCAACAAAGACTGTTAAAAATCCCTCCGTGCTAGTCAAATGCCTCAGCTTGGTTACACACGCAGAACACAGACAGACCAACCTTTACCAAACACAGAATAAAAGATCACAGATTACAACTGTGGAGACCACAAATTACAAATGGTGGGAATAGAAACCCCAAGAAGCCCCTCTGCATGCAATGAAAAACTGGAGAACTCAAAACAGAAATATATTTCCTCCTACACTAAGCAACGTTCAAAGACAGAAGAAATGCACACACCCAAAAACTGACATATTCTGGCTCTTTCATTCTGTCACTCCCTGTCCATCATCCATCTCTTCTGCCAGCCAACCTCTTTCAATCATCCTCTCACACGCTCATACCCCTGCCAACATTCCCAATGCCCCCTCCCTGCATCCTCTTCCCCGTGCTCCCTCACTCCTCAACTCTCCTTGCCCCTTTCCTCCCCTCCTCCCTTACTGCCCACCGACCACCTCGTTCCCACCCCCTTCCTGCTCAGCATCCCTCAACTTCCCTCTCCTCCCTTGTCCAGCAGCCCCCACTCTCCCCTCTCCATCTCTCCCTGCCCAGCAGATTCCTGAGCTCTTGTCTTCCCACGCCATCCAGCCTAGTAGTGACCATACTCAGTCTCTCTTCCCCACCCCTTTCCTCACTCATCCCTCCATGCCCAGTAGCCTGCCCAGAAACTCTTTCTCCCCTACTCCACTCAGCAAACTCCTGATCCCCTTTCATCCCCCACTCTCTCTGTCCAGCAGCACCCATATTTCCCCTCCTCCTTGTTCCAGCCTTGTTCTGTCCAGAATCTTCCTCCTTGCTTACCAGCTGCAAGAATCATCAATAGGTCCCCTACTGATGCCTCCTTTGCATCCGCTGTATTTTCCCCAAATCCAGATTCCTCTGTCTCATCCTACATACTTTCCTTTCCCAAGACATCCCATCCTTAATCCCAATTAATCTTTTGCATGCAGTGTACAAACATAATGGTAGAATGGGGAGGAGGAGAAAAGGGGCCTATGATGGGGAGGAGGGGAAAAGGAGACAGAAAACGTGGATTACAGGAGGGTGGGGGAAGGTAGGGCAGAAGATGTTGGATTGAGCGGTGGCAGTTAATTGGAGGAGGGAGATGATTCAAGCTTGGAGAGGGGTAGGAGGAGAATGACGAGGACAAGATGGGTCTGAAAACAAAGGAAAGATATTGGGTGTCCATGTGTTAAAAAAAAAAAAAAAACCCAACAAAACCCTTAGAAGTCCAGCTAAATGGCAGGATGCCAGCAGAGACGGGGAGTGCAAGCAGTGGTCTGAGTGAAGGCCGAGGACCCACTTGCTGGGCAGCATAGCCTCCTGGCACCTGCTGTGTTTCTGCCTCTCCTCCTACTCAGGGTGCCTGCTCTCAAGAGCCTGCACTGCTCACCGAGCCAGCTCTTCTTGCAGGCTCTAGCTGTCTGACTCAGCTCACAGCCCCTCTTCTGGTGGGCTCACGGGGCCCAGCGTTGCGCATTGCCGTGCTCTTCAGTGGCTCCTCCTCCTCTTCCGGCAGGCTCGCGGAGCCAGCGCAGAACATTTCCGGGCTCCGCAAGCCTGCCCACTTCCCGGATGCTACTGCAGTGGCTTTTTGCTGCCTCAGAATGAGAGGACAGGGGGAGAGATAATCGGAGCACATGGAGGGAACAGTTGCTGGTGCAGTCTTCATATATTTTATGGCTTTCTTAGGCTGTGATTTATCAGACCATGGGATGAGAGAGAACAATGAAATGTTTCCTTTCAGCCAGGAATGACTGCATTTGGCTCTCTGCTTTCACCTTTTTTGGAAAAAGCACTGCTGCCTTTTAGCATGAAAGCTGTTTCTGGTGTGAATGTGTTGACTGAGCTCACTCTGCTGTGCTGGAGGAGCTGGTGAAAATGGATTCTCCCTCTTATGTGATGTTGGCTAAACTGAGAGAAAAATGTGCACACCTTAGAACTGGGGACAAGGTCAAGAACTGACAGGAGGGTCAGGTTTTTGGGAAGGTAAACCTTTCACTCCTCAGACCTCTACTGAGGGAGCAAGGTCTGTGGCTGAAGAAAAGATAGGAAAATGTATTTTTAAATTAGGATTTTAGTTCACTTTTACAGCAGAAATCAGTGGCATATGTTCAAATCAAGGACATCCCAAATACAATTTTGAAGAGAGGGCCCCCAGATTGGAGGTGGTGCCCCTTAGATGATCCCTGGGAACATCTGAAAGTGCCTCCTTGGGTGGAATTTACCTCACTGGCAGGAGTGGAAAATACTTAGAAAACTTGGATGCCAACCAAACCTTTAGGAGCCAGGGCAAAATTAATAAATAATTAATTTTGTTTTTTTATTTTTTGAAGTTTATTTTTCTTTTGTTTCTTAATATTTTCCTTATTTGCTATTTTTTTTTTAATTAAATACTTTGTCTCACACCACTCCCTTTCCTTAGCCTCTTCTTTCTTTGTGTCTCCGGTTCAGCTCGGACTTTCCACAATGGCTCCAGCTCTCTTTAGGCCCAGGCCCTCTGCAGCAGCTTTCGCTTCTTTAAGTCCTAGGTCCACTGCAGCAGCTTTTCCTGGGCCCGGTCCCATTTCAGTGGCAGTGGCTCCATCCTGGCTGGCGGCAGGCACCAAATTTTAGGAGATCTGGAGCCTGGGAATTTTATATCCTGGGGTTGTTACAGTGTTGTGATTTTGTTAGTTTTTCTTTTTTTCTTTCTTCTGTTGATTATATAACTGTGTGCTCTTGTATTTAACAAGGTGGGTGACTTGTGCAGTCTGCCTTTAAAGGTAATTTTACTAGTGGTATACATATTATACTGAAGAGAAATGATCCTTTATCAATTATTGTGACAGTTCATATTGAAGGGGTGTGGTTTTCTGGAACATAATTATTCCGTGGGATGTTTGCTCTCTATGTTCAGACATCTAGGAGTTTGAGAGAGCACTGGACATATATATGGTGCAGAGAAAAGAATAGATTGCATTTGTCCATGATATAAAGAATTCTTTGGCTATTCTAAGTGTGTTGTATGTATTTGGAGGATTACTTGTGTATTGTCCTGTATAGATATCCCAGTTTGTTTTTTTTTTTTTTAATGATTTCTAGCATAGGAGGCTATCAAAAATGAAGAGGAAAAAACAGGCATTTACATGTATAGTCACTCCCTCATTTACATGTGTTTAGTCACTCCCTCATTTACATGTGTTTAGTCACTCCCTCATTTACATGTGTACAGTCACTCCCTCAACCTTCTCTCCCCCTGAAGATTTCCTTTTATTCACTGCTGGAAAGTGAGCGTGCTGTTACAGAGGCCGAGCGATGGTCAGAAGCCTGTTCTATGTGCACAAACCTGAAATGTATAGAAAATGTCTTCGTGTCCCATGAGAATAATAATTTTAATTGATTTTCATGTCCCGTTAAGGAACAGTTTTGGGTAGGATAGAGTGTAGACCTAAAGACACGAAGATGGCCATTAAAGGTCCTGAAAAGGCAACACAGATATGGTTTTGGAACATAACTGACAATGTAACCAACACACAAATGTAGTAAATTACATATAGCGATAAAAGATGTAACTGGATTGAACAGAATTTATGTGATGAAATTTAGTTTTGAACTGCCTGGTTGCTCAAATTGCTGGTATCTTGGCTTGTGAACATATTTTAGTACACAGACATATTTGGGCTTTGGTGTATGTCATTTTTAAGCCCTGGGTTAGGCACGGCCTATGAAGCAATTCCTTTTCAAATCCGTTCACCTGAAAAAGTGGCTCATGATGTTTCTGGTGGGCGTTGAAACATTTTTGTCCAACTTGGAATGAGATGCACTTCTCCTCACCACCTTATAATACCAACAACTTGACTTGTTCTTTCCTTCCTCTCTCTGTTTAATTTGGCATTATTGTCCATGTTTTTGTTGTTGAGATGCATTGTTTTATGGCCTTTTTATATTTTATATTCAGTTTGTTCATCCCAGCTTCCTTTTTCATTCTGCATATGCCATTTTAATATTTTGGCTTTTTTTTCCCCCCCAGTTGTTTCATTCCTAAGATTTCTCTTTGCCTTCAAGGTACACTAGAGAATAACTTTCAATTACAGACAGAACTGGAAAGATGAAGAAAGTGTTTGTAATGTGGAAGTAGGTCTTTATGTCTTTCAGCCATCATGCGTCCTTCATTTAGTGAGAATGCAATTGTTCTAAAAAAAATTTGGAGTTTTTCTGTTGAGCACATTTTCAGGTAGCACTAGTTGGGGAAAATGTAGCCAGCCTGTATAGTTTTAAGGTTCAGTGCTATACATGTTTACAAAAGATGGGGTTCCTGGCCTTGCTCTGCCTGTTTTACAGTGGTTTGGACACCACCCAGTCCTGTTCTCTGGGAAAGCAGGTAAAAGTCTGAGAAAATGAACTCTGGTGTTCAGTAATCTTTGTTTGCAGAGCTCTGTGAGTAGACAGTGTGGTGAGATGTAAGGCCTCAGTTATTGCTTCCCTTTGAACCTAGATTTTAAATGGGAACTCGGGATTGCAATCTGGTGGTTAGGCATTTTAACCTGGGTCTTCCAAAGTCCTAGCTTTGTGATCTCGTCACCTTTCTCTAGATTTACATGGCATACCGAATGTGACTGAGAGCACCTTTTGGATTAAGGGCAGAAAATACATTTCAAAGCAACTTAATACTTTCTTTTTCTTTATCATCCTCCTAAACTAGTCCAGACGTGTGTGGGTTTACATCACAGAGGGTACACCTTTTTCAGGGATGATATCAATAGTATAATAGGATGTTGTAGTGTAGGCTGAAATCTATCTCAAGCAGGTAATAATAGTTCTGGACTGGTGCAGTAGGATTTCTAGCAACCAGGCTTCAGTCTTCGGCCTTCCCTATTGGAGCACTTCTCAGCTTTGCTTCTAGGACAACAGTTCTTGCTGCTAGGACAACCAAGTAGCAATGGGTCACAGGATTGTGGAACCTCTGCCAGGAATCCCTGAGAATTTGGGAGTGGGCTTGCAGCCACAAAGCCTTCGTATAAACATCCTACCTTCCTAGCATCTCTAGCACATTGGCGGATTGTCTCAGCAGAGTATTCATCCCCTTGAATGGTCTCTAGATCAACCAGTGGCAGACAGGTTGTTTCATCTCTGGGAAAATCCATCAATCAATTGTGTTCACATTGGAGGACGAATAGAAAGTAGGAAATTTTGCTCCATTCTTTACATAAGAACATAAGAAAATGCCATACTGGGTCAGACCAAGGGTCCATCAAGCCCAGCATCCTGCTTCCAACAGTGGCCAATCCAGGCCACAAGAACCTGGCAAGTATCCAAAAACTAAGTCTATTACAGCAAGTTTAGATCCGCTCAGTATGCTTTTCTACTCAAATGGGCTGCAGATCTGCTGTATTCATTTCCACCGCTTCTGTTGGTGAGAACAGTGCAGAAGGCACTCAAGGATTAGGTGCCCCTGATCCTCATTGCTCCAGTGTGGCTCAGATGAATGTGATTATCTTATCTTGTATGACTGTCAGTCAGCATTACAGTCTCTCTGGGATCTGATCTGTCTTTGCTAACTTAAGAGCAAGGTGTTCTGTGTCATCTGAATTTTCTCTCTCTCAACTTGATGTCATGGATATTGAGCTCTCGCTAAATTCCTTGCTGTCATTATCCAAGAAAGTGGAGGGTGTTGGTGTTGGAATATCCACCAAGAAGCCTTCAACTAGAAAAGCTTACCGTTTTAAATGGGAAAAAAAAGGTCATCTTGGTGTCAAAGAAGCTCCCTTTTGCCTGTGAGCTAAAAGAGTTGCTTCAATACTTGTTCTCCCTCGCATTCTCAGGTCTCAGCATGTCATCGGTCAACATGCACCTGTTCAAGTGAATGGAAAGGCAATAGCCTTACATCCATTAGTTTCAAAGTTCATGAAAGGTTTGTGGCGTATGAGACCTCTGATCGTCATGCTGCTGGTGTCATAGGATATCAATTTTGTTTTGGCATAACTAATGAAATTGCATTATAAGCTGTTAGCTTCCTTAAAGGTCCCCACCTGTAATATAGTATTCTTAGTCTCCATCATGTTGGTTAGAAAAGTCAGTAGTTTCAAGCATTAGCTTATTACTCTCTCTACATGCAGTTTTTCCTTAAGAGTTTGGTGCTCTGCACTCACCCTAGGTTTCTGCCAAAAGTATTTTCGGTGCTTCATCTGAATCAAGCCATTGTGTTTCCCACATTATTTCCAAGACCTCATGTAAATGAAGAGGAAGGCCCCTCATTCTGTTGAGTGCAAAAGAATCTTGACATATTTGAAGAGAACTCAGCCACATCATCAGGCTTCTCAACTCTTTTGTCTGTTATGATCCTAATAGACTAGAAATAGCGGTTGTCAAGTGCATATTATTCAACTGACTGGCGAACTGTACTGTGTATTGCTATTATCTGGCTGGCCTCCAGCTAATAAACTCTGTCAAAGTTCATCAAGTGAGAGCCATGGCTACCTCAGTGGCTCATCTGTGAACTGTGCTTATTGAAGATATTTGCAAAGCTTCAGCTTGGTAATTAGTTTACATCTTCATGTCCCATTACTGTCTGGACAATCTATCAAAAAGCGACAGTAACTTTGGATAAACAGTGTTGCTCAGCCCTTTCACCTTGTAGTCTGCTCTTCATGGGCCGGGGGGGAGGGGCGTTGTGTATCTGGGTTTCTTATTCAGTAAATGCTCTGCTACACAACTCTCAGCTTGGGTTTCTCCATGTATCATTTATTTATTTATTTATTTAAGGTTTTTATATACCGGCAATCATGAGAACATATCTTGCTGGTTTACATGAAACGGGAGTGCATTAAATACATCAAACTAGAACTGAGGTGACCGAAGGTACAGTTACAATTAACAAGGGTAGCAAAACTTGGTGAAGAGGAAGAAATAGGAAAGAATAAAATGGTTAAACGATATACAAGTCAAATTACAAGTTATGTGCAAATGGCATGATTAATGGCTGGATGTTTTAGAGGAGTCCTTGGATTGTGTCATTGAATTGTGTCTGGGAATTGTGTCTGGGAATTGTGTCATAGCTAATTCAGCCTTGCTTGTTGACAGAGAAAGCAAGTTTGTTTACCATAAACAGGGTTCTCTGTAGACAGAATGAATGAATCATTATTAATACATGCCCACCTCCATGGAGAGTCGATTACCTAGCTAAAGCTATGCTCTGCAAACGGCTGAGGTGCTCATGAGGCAGCGAACATGATTGGTAAAGAAAATGCTGTATGAACTAGGAGAGCAGTGTCCATTCAGTGCTATCGGATGATGTTGCCCACATACCATGGCTAATTCATCCTGCTGTCTATGGAGAGCCCCATTTACGGTAAGCAAACTTGCTTTGCCTAGTTGAGATTTCCTGGTAGTAGGCTGCCTGGCTTTGTCAGGTTATCTGTTTTCCAGGTTCCTTGTGGGGTCTGGTTGAGCTCGAGGGTGACAGGCTACCTCAGGAATTTTCTCCTTGTAGCAGGTGGCTTTCTTCTGTGGAGATGATTTATTTTATTTTTCTCTATGGAGCATCCTCCATTACTCCCTTCTCCCTTGAGCAGCGTCTGAGCCAAGAAGGAGGGGGGTCAGCTGGGCTCAGGTGCCCTCTCTGTTTTTTGGGAGGGAAGTGAGAGGGAGTCTGGGTATTTTTTTTTTTTCCCCCTCAGGCTCCTCTACTCAATTTTTTCATCCTATCTATGGTCAGAAATGTTTTTTTTCCTTATGGCTAAAGAACTAAAGCTGTTCACCAAAATAAATAAATAGTTTTTTTTGCTTTTTTAACATTTTATTTCAGCCATGGTTTCAGGGCTGCTGCTTTTGAAGGTAATCAGGGCCAAGAGCTGCGAGGGGGTGAGCCATGAATGGGGAGGTTCTGTTGGCTGGGGCCTGGGCCCTGGTCAGGTCTTCTCTTTCTGTGTTTTGGGTTTTTTTTGGGGCGGGCATGGATACCAATCCCATTCTATTCCTGCTTCGATCGGCCCACCACTCCTGAGGAGAGGGCAGAACAGGGCTGGTGTTTTGAGGGCTGTGTGTGCGGCTGCTGTGTGAGTTCCGCGGCTGGCTCTCTTAGTTCAGGATGGGTTTGTGTTCGATTTGATTTGGAAAGCAGACTTCTTCAGTTTCCATCTTTCCTGCATGCGGAAAAGCTGCAGTGCAAGGGCAGGCAAGTCATTTCCAGTGCCGTTATGAATTTTTCCCTGTAGCCAGATGTCTTCACTTTTCCTCACATAACATGACGTTGACATGGCCTGGGCCTGGCAAAGGAATTTAAAAGCCTTCTTAAGCCTCTTCACTTTGTTCCTTGTGCTGAAAAGGGCTCCTTTTGAATGATGTCTAGACATTTGCTTTTTGTTGATCTGTTGCCTTATATTTATTTATTTATGCAACTTTTATATACCGTGTCACAGAATACAAAATTCTGTGGTAACAAAGAAAAAATGTACATTTATTTAGTGAAAGGGAACTTTTCTACTCGGCTGTGAAATTGTATAAAAGGTAAATTAATGAAGTGTAACATTCTGTAGAACAGAGAGAGAGCTATTCCCTTATTTCCAGTCATTTCCTGTATTTTCTCTGCTCTCTCATCCATACCATGAGCTCCTGGGTGACACTTACTTTCTTGCCAGCTGAGCGATTGTCTCCTCAGACTTTGTACTGCCTTAGTAAGGTCATCTGTACAGCAGCAGTTCTCCTCTTCCTCCTCCCTGGGCACTGGCGCATCACCGGCTGAGTGTGCCTGGTCCATTCTGGGCAGGAAGCTTGAACGTGAGTCTTCTGTCTCAGTGCTGCAGCCAAGCCAGGTAGTCAGCCTGGTCTTCAGGAATCCAAGTGACACAAGTCAGATCCAGACCCAGGGCATTAAATATGCTTGGTCTGGAGATATGCACTGTGTTTCACACAGTGCATATCTTTTTTTTTTTTTTTTTTTTTAGTGTCCCTATATTCTAACTCAAGCCCTCTTTCCCACCTTTCAAATGAGTCGACTAAAGGAAGACTTGAAGCACAGAGCCAGGATTTGGGATTGTGTAAAAGAATTTGTAAATTCATTTTGCTTGCTGATTATGACCCCTGGCATCCAAGACTCTTGTCTGGTGCAGGGCACAATACAATTGTTAAAGAGGATTTGAGATAGGGGGCAGGGGAGATGAGTCAGAGGAAGGCAGGAAGGACCTAATCAGGACTCAGATGGGCAGTCAGGTAGGAAATGGGGGGGGGGGGGGAGAGGGGACGGGATGAGGATTTGGAGGTGGGAAGGGAGGAGATGACAAGCTGGAAGGCAGCCCATGCTCCATAAGAACATGAGCTCAGCCACAAATTCCTCCTTTTTCAGCTTCAGTGTTACAAGCGTTTTTTCCCTATAAGCAGCCTTGCAGTCTTCTTCCTGATCCAGGCCTCCAGCTTCTAGATCCTTAGTTCATTGGTGGCTCTCCCCTGGCTTCTTAGCCTCTGAGTAGGTAACATTAGAAGTGAGGCCAACAAAACTCAATGGTTGCGGGCGGAGGCCTGGCAGTGTTAAAGGGAAGGGTGGGGGTGGGGATGGAATTGAGCAGCCAGGAAGGTCTTGCCATGGTTTTTCGGGCATGTGATTTTTTTTTTTAATTCAGAAAATGCCAACAGAGCAAGTGCTGGCTGGCTGATGGGGCAAGGTGGGCTGGAGGGGGGCAAGGGTTTAAGGGTCTGAGCAGCAAGGTGGCAGCAGAGGGCCAGACTTGAAGCAGCAGGCCAAGGGTGTGATCCTACCATTATAGTAGGATTGGCATGGGGGCTGCACGGCAAAGCTGGTGGCTACGGGGGGGGAATGAGAATTGGCCATGCTGCGCGGGTGGAGGGATGCTTCGTGCAGCATACAAGAATTGGGCGGCCAGTTGGATGCTCTAGGTTCTCACATGAGTTAGCGGTGGCCATGTAGAGGAAGGGCGATGGAGGTGGCCATTTTGTGATTTTCAATTATACACCACATGGCTCAGCTCTTCACCCATTCACTGTGTGGCTTGGTAGTGGCCATCGTTGGGATGGTAGTTTGAGGAAAGCAGACATTAGGATTGTGTGGCCATTTTGTGAATGTTGGGAATGCTTTACCATGGGGTAGTCAGTAAGAAATAAAAATAAAATAAACTGATATACATAGAGACAAGTGCATTATATGGCTGGCATAGAAATGCCCTCTGGGGCAGTGTGCATGTGTTTGCATGATGTGTTGGGGAAGGGGCCAGAGGAGAGATGTGTGGGGCACCTCACTGGTATATTTAAAAAAAAAAAAAAAAATAGGTACCTTAGGGGTGAACAGCAAGGGGAACAGGGGCTAGCCATTAGCCACGCCGTCCACAGTCCAGACACACCCAGATCTCTGCAACGATTTAATGCCATCTTTTCCATAGTATTGTCTTGCATGTGCCGGCTGTAGTCTCCTTGAAATGGTGTTAGCACTCTTGCCTGTGGGGAGGGGGGTAACAAAAAAGCTAAAAAAAGATATGGAAGCAAGAATGTGATATTGTCTCACTGCTCATCCCTGATCAGGACGAGGGCAACCAAGGCAGCAAGGAAAAAGACTAACGGGGAAGAAAAAGATAGAAAGCTGAGGATGCTAAAAACTATAAGTAATTGGGTCTCTACCTTACACATTTTCATGAGCGTTATGGTAGAGTGCAAGCCAGACCAAGCTTCTTATTTAATCCACTACCTGGACATGATGATGCAGGCCCATAAGCATTATGGGGGATGGGCCTACTCAATTACGAAGCAAATTCCACAAAAGCAAGGCAGAAGACAACATAATTACTTGGCGACATTGAATCATCGACATATGGCTTAATGAGATGACCATGCACAGTTCATTCAGCTTGGAATGCAATCCTGGTTCCTATGTGAGGGGAGGGGGCATGCCACGGAACGAAGCACTGGATGGTTCATGGAGAGATGTGATACATGCAGGCAGTATAATGCTGGATTCTGTGGTCACATAGCAGATTTAGGCACGCAGGTACTACCTGCAGATCTACGCACCCAGCAACACACTGTAAGGTCCACAGAGTCTGTTGTCAGCAACCATTAACCTGCAATGGCGTAATGATGGGCCTGTCACCTCTCCGCTCAACATTGACATTTCTGTGGCTTGTGTGCTATCCAAACCAATGGTGAACTACAGAAATAAGTCTGGGGTTCACTTAAGACTATACTATCCCTGACTCACAAAATCCCCCTACCCCTACAAACTCCAGTGAGTCCAGTTGCCGCCCAAAAACTTAACGTGGGTAGGGTCTGTGGCTCCTTCTAGGATCCACCTTTCTCTAATATGGTCATAGCCCCTGGGTGTCATACCAAAGAAGGACCCGGAAAATTCAGATTTGTACCCAACCTATCGTACCTGGAGGACTGATCTGTCAACATTTATTTTAATTTAATTTAATTTAATTAATTTATTTATTTAAGTGTTTATATACCACTTTTACAAATATAATTTAATCAAAACGGTTTACATTATAAAAACATACATAATAAAAACCTAGTTTAACCATAAAAATAAGTTTAAAAGAAATCAATATAAACGCGAAAAAAATAAAAAGAAACATGATTGAACTGCAACGTTTGTGTGATCAGATATGCGTCTTTGGATCTCAACATCAAACGATTGGCCTTTCAATTTATTGCCAGTGCACCCAGACATTTCCATTTGCTAGGTTTTCAGTTCAAGGGAGAATACTATTTTGACAGATGCATACCAATTGGCTGCTCTATATCATGCACGTGCTTTGAAAATTTTAGTTCCTTTGTGCACTGGGTGGTCAAGCAGACATCGGGATCCACGAAGTTAGTTCACTGCCTTGACAACTTCCTGTTCATCGGTAGAGATGCCAGAGATTGTAGCTCACTGCTGTCAATTTTCTGTGAGACTATGATGGATTTGGGGATACCCCTGGCTCGGGACAAGATGGACAGCGATTGTCTTCCTTGACATAGAATTGGACATCCGGACTTCAGTATCCACACTCCCAAAAGATAATAGAGCCAATTTCGGTGATGCACGAGGAGATATTGGGCAAAAATGAGGCCACTCTGGGACAATTCCAGTCCCTTATTGGCCTTCTTAATTTCACCTGCAAGGAGGAGGATATTCATCAGAAGGCTGGCAGTAGCAACTTCCGGAGCTATTAAGAAACACCATCACATCTGGATGAAAGAGAGTTAATTAGTCAATACCTCAGGGTATGGCAAGAGTTCCTATGAACATTCAACTGGGTAGCGATTTGGCCAGACCTATCCAAGTTTAACAGTGAATTAGAGTCTGTGGAGGAGTAGGTTTTGGTATCTATTTCAAGGGGTTCTGGGTGCCCAGATGCTTGGCCTGACCGATGGCTCAGGGAAGGGATCACCTGGCACATTACATTCCTAGAGCTGTTCCCCATAGTGGTGGCCTTGCACATCGGGGTGAGCGACTTTGCAGTGCGCATGTGTTATTTCGAGCAGATAACTTAGCTGTTGTGAAAGCCATCAACAGGCTATCTGCCAAAACAGTGGTTCGGATTGTGCTGTTGAGAGACCTAGTACTCTGGTGCTTACAACACAGTACCCTTCATGCTGCACATGTCTCTGGAATTGCTGAGATTCTTCCTGCCTCAAGTGGGCATCTTTCAGGTCGCTCCCCCCAGAAGCAGACTTAAATCGGTACCCCAGCTCTGGTTGAGGTTTGGAGGCTTGACCCACCAAAGTTTTTGAGTTAATCCTGGATTCCCTATCATACAACACAGAGAGGAGCTACATAAATGCGATATGTGACTTTCACTCTTTTCTAGCCAAGGAAGTATTTCCCCTTATATGGCCCATAAACAGACACACGTTGACGTGTTTCCTGCTATAGTGCAAGAATGAAGGCTTAGTCAGGTCCACTATGACTTCCCGCCTAGCTGGCATAGCCTTTTTCTCCATGGCGTTTGGATAGAAGAACCCTGCGATGCTGATTGTAATAAAAATAATCATGCAAGGCTGGGTGAGAATCACTGGCAGGACGTGAGACAAGGCGGCCCATCACGCACAAACTGTTATAGTAGATAATTCAGGCCCTAAGCTGATAGAGTCTCTTTGAAACCTGCTTGTTTAGCTGTGCCTTTTTCCTGGCTGCCTTCGCTGCCATGAGGTTCAATGAGCTGGTAGCTGTGTCCTCTACAAAAGGACAGTCCTCTTGCCTCTAAGCAAAGGAGGTGATACTGGAGCATGACAAAGTGACTTTAACCATTCCTCAAAGGAAGCCACAGTTGAATTGCATGAGCTAGAGGGGGATAGTACTTGCCCTTTAGGAAATCTGAGACAGTACTTGGTCGTGTGGTCAGATGTTGCAGGCCCCTTATTCCTGCATGAAGATAAGCGCCCATTATCACTTTTCCAATTTACTTGGGTGTTGCACCTGGCTCTGGCGGTATTAGGCATAGAAAAGGACAGCTACACCTCTCATTTAGAATTGGGGCGGCTATTACGACTGATTCGTTGAGTCTGCCAAAGGAAGCCATAATGGCTGTCGGAAGAGGACTCTCGAAGTTACCAGATTTACCTAAGGCCAGTTCATTTTGCAATTGATCAACAAAAATTGGGATCTTAAGAGTCAAATGCAAATGTTCAAAACTATACCAAATAGCAAATTGACATTCACTTTTTATTAAATTCGTGCTGTTTCTGAACAGTTTCTCTTATTATATGTTACTTTTTCAATAGGACGATCATACCACCCACGTTGAGGTTACTTATATTGTTTTTTTTTTTACCTTTCAGCACAATTGGGTCATGCATAATCATTGGTCCAAAAACTTTCTTTTTGTAAGTTAATTTTTATATTGCACTTAAAAATCAGTTGCTTCCCTGCTGTTACTTTAAAGAGAAATAACTTGCCCAGTTCTTTTGTATTGTACTTAAAAGGAAACAAACTTCCCTGTTTTAACTCGAAGAGAAGAAGCTCACCCATCTTTATCACATCCCTGCCCTCATTTCAGGTTCCAGTCTTCATTTGCGCCACATATGGATCATCGGACAATCTTTTGTGTATTGGGCACACAAGCGAGCAAAAACAAGACCTTTAGAAGATCACCTCCGTATGCCAGGCATAGAATCGTGATGATATAGAAGGGCCACCCTGGCATGTTGTGGGACCCACTCATGCCTTTAATAAACAGTTGAGTCAGATGCAGGTCTGCCCCTGTACTATCATTATACATTTAAGCGATAATGGCCTAACTGTGGCCTACTGTAGAGCTGATTCAAAGGATGCAGCGTGACTGCATAGTCATTTTGGAACTTTTATCACAAACTTGGCTAGTCTGGTCCCTCACCATTCCTAGACAGGTCTGGCAGGGTGCACGCTCCTACCAAGTGGTAGAAAGAACTTGACGGAAAATCAATAGTTGGATGGGCAGGTTCATGCCTGCACTCAAGGTCTTGACGCCTTCTACGACATGCTCGATAAACTCGTCCTAGGCCTTTTCTGGCCGGATGGACCCCACTAGTTGGATGAAGGTATCGACATTTTTAACTTTTATTTTCAAGATGTTTTGGAAGCAATATTAGATGTTTTATGGCCGCAACACTGAGGTGATGGGTGTCCCCTGGCAAATGAAGAATCGCTACCGGGGGACTGTGGTGGCTTGGCCAGCAGGCAGGGGAAAGGGCAAAATGAAGGGCCCCTCAATGGAATGGTTGCCCATCAGCATTTATGATGCTGCAGATTTAATACAATGGCGGTTTTCTTCACTTCGACAGCAGAAATCATGACAACAGGGATGTATCTGGGACCCTGGACTTTTATGGAACTAAGTATCGGCCACGTGATGTGCCAAGGGCACCAATGGAAATGACTTCTACAGCCTGGTAGTGGCAAATATTTTAGAGATAGCAGCTGCTGTTGCGGAGCTATAGTCAAGGCTGGTCACCCTGAGTGTTGCTAGTCAATATTTACAATGTTATGTGCTTTGAGAATTGCAAGTATGTATTTTAAATAATTACTGCTGCGGCCATAATTACTGCTGCGGCCATAATTACTGCTGCGGCCATAACATTCTCACATAAAAGATATTGCATTTGAGCCGAGCCTTCTGTCCATTATTTGAAAGGTGTTCAGCGTAAAAAGTGCCACAGGAGAGGAAGGATACCTGTGTCTACATATATTGTGCTGGTTTTCTATAAATGTAGTTACAAGTCCATTCCTGCTAGTGGTTTGTTTAGACTGCCAAGGAGGCAGCCCTGACATGAGGAACAGTCAGTCCCACAGTCTTTGATGCCCTGATGTTTGTCAATTTGCAAATAAGCCTCCTGCAAAAGTGAACAGCCACATGTATATTAAATTGTTAAAAATAAATAAATAAATAAAATCCATGTTAAAATGCCTGACTTGGGTGTTCTAGGTCCTCCTTTGCTGTCACCTTTGATCCCCTTAACCTTTAACTGCATAGGAACAAGTTGAGTTTATGCTTTATAGTAAGGCTAAAATTTGCGTTTCATTACTGGTTGCCCTGGAATTTTAGCTGGTACATGGTTTTCTTCCATACTGTCTTGATAAACGTTTTTTGTTTTTTTTTCCTAATGTAAGCTCTTCCTGGATTCTTCCTTTTAGAGACCTGTCCTTCTTACTTGAATGGTTCTTTCCAGAAGATGATCATATACTGGTAAAGTGTGCAAACAATGCATTGGTTGCTAAAAATATTCTGTCTAACTGCACCCCCCTCTCTCCTGTGGATTTGTGTGCTGCATGAAGCCTGCTGTGTTCTGAAATGTTTGTTGTGAAGGGAAAATATCATATTTCTTTGTGGATGTTTTTGGAAGAAGTAAGGCATAATTGATCAAAATCTAACAATGTGAATCAGCACAACTCACAAAATATTGTATGTCCAAACTTAGGGCTTTTTCCCGTGGACACAGAATGGGAGAAAAGCCTTAGTAAAGCAGGCTCTTAATGTTTTGTGTGGTAAATAAAATTTGTAAATTCTTGCAGTCGAAGAAAAACATTTTGAGGTCCATATTCAAAATGGTTTGTCCGGCTAACAGAAGTTAGCCAAACAAACCCCGAGATTTGAATTTCCTACCCTTTTCCATTGATAAGCAGGTTGAATTAGCCATAATTTATGGATGATATCATCCAGTGGCACCAAACAGCTTTACTGAGCATGCACAGGAGTTCTCATATGAGGGTTGCCTCATGAGCCTCCTTGGTCATTTTTTTTTTCAATCCATGCACAGATGTGTACTCTGTCTCTCCATAGATAATTTTTTTTTTAAATTTGGTTTATTGAATTTTAAAACATACAACACAGTGCATAACATTCTCAAAACGATTGTCTAAAAAACAGCATGCAATATTTGCTCCAACAAAACGAAATACAGATTTGCATTGCATTTTCCAATAGACATCTTAACCAAAAAAAAATGTTATCACACTCTACGTACCCCCTCCCCCTCCCTCCCCCCCATTTCTACTAACTAGATTGAATTGAGTAATCATCAATTAAACATCCAACAAATGTATCACTCTGAAACAAAGTCTTGGAGAAACTGCGTTCAAAAAGGAGTTCCACATTTTTAAAAATTTTCCCCGCGCTTAACATTGTCACATAAGACAGATAAGTTTAAGTAATAGGTTATGCATTTGTACATGCTACAAAGACAGATAATTTTTTCTCTAATTCAAATTTGGCTGTCCTTTTTTTCTTTTTTGTTGCCTCATTGCCTCGACAGCACTTTTCAGTGCTAGTTGAAAACAAAAAAAAAAGTATTTTCTTTGGTTGTTGCCTTCTCAAATATGTCGAACAAACAGAAGGGCAGTGTTGGTGGGTTCAAGAGCTGCATATGTGGTAAGATTATGTCCCTTACTGACTGTTATGACTTGTTACATCTGCCTTGGCCTGAAGCATGACCAGATGAACCATTATGCTGTGCATGAATGTTTCCTTGCAGAGGAGGTACAGGGCCCATAGGATTAAAGGGCTATGCAAGTCTTTTGGAGCCAGTCATTCCTTCACCCACAGTGCAATCTTGTCTAGCTCCTTGGGTAAAGAAATGAACTGGAGTTTTTCTAAGACTCTTCCTTGGGTTCATCGGGCCCATGCCTTGGAGTTGAGTAGTGGGGAGTGGTATGTGTCAAAGACATACCATCGTTTGGTGGGCAGGGCCTTTAGTGTCAAATACAAGGTGCCCGGGATGCATCGAAGCACCAGCGCTTTCAACGCATGATGCACCGGTGCATGGAGTATGGGCACCATTGGGACTTGTCGCATCAACACCATTGATGCATTGTGCTCCTCCTGCTTGAATACACAATCCATCGATCGAGCTAAAATCCACCTTGAGGCATAGTGCACCCATGATGCAGATGACTCTGAGGCCATCCACAGTCCAAACATCTGCGCGAGGTGCTTCCCTCTCATTGGAGCACTTTGCATTGGCATGTGACTCCATGCCTACTGCTGGAATGGGTGGCACCAGATGGCTGTGATGCTACAATATCCATCCTCCTTGAGGATGTTATTGTCACACTCTCACTCAGTGCGCAGTCCTCTGCAGCATCTACACAAACTTCATTGATGCATTCGAATATGTTTCCGCCCAGTTTTCCAAATGTTCACTGCATACAAGGCTGGCACTGGTGGTCTCTATGCAAACACATCATTCAGCACATTGAGTCCTAGAGCACATGACTGTGCTGCTCACTTAGTTGTATGATGGCCGACCCAAACCAGATTCAGAGGGAGACGTTTGGACTCCACCCCATCCCAGTGCCAGAGCCCTTCTGCCAGCCACACAGAAGGATTCCGTCTGAAGACACTGGACCCAATCTGTTCTATACTGCCACTTGCTTCTATGAGGTCTTCGGGATAGGACCAAGACCTAAATCTGATTTCTGAGGAAGATGTGCCACCTTCTACTCCAGGTTTAGGACCACATCAGACGCTTGACCAGAGAGTAAGTTTTGCCTCTCTAATCATGGAAACTCATTAATTCATTGTATTCTCTACAGCAGAGCTTTCCAAACTGTGTGTCGGGACACGTTAGTGTGTCGCCTGCAGTGTGCAGGTGTGTCGCGCAAGCCCGGTCAACTCTGATGCGAGTTTGGGCTTTTTTTTTCTAGAGATTCACTTTTTTTTTTCAGTTTATGGGTTGCTTATTATTGGGTGATTTTTGCTGTCAATCGCGTTTTTTTGGGGGGCTTGGTGGGTGGAACGAGCCCAGCCATCCTTGCATTGGCTGCTGCTGCCAATGAGGCCTGGCCATGAGGAGTACTGACTGCAAGCAGCAGTGTCTGGTGATCATGGAAGGGAGTGAAGCACTTAACTGGCAACAATCAAAAAGACGAGGTACATGAGTGTGGGGGCCAGACATGTGCTGGGGGGAGAGAGATGAGTGAGTGGGGGGCAAACGTGCTGGGGGGACAGACATGTGCTTGAGGGGGAGAGATATGAGTGTGTGGGGGCCAGACATGTGCTGGGGGGAGGAGAGAGATGAGTGTGTGGGGGACAGACAATTTGTTTTATTATTGTTTCTCATAAATTATAACAATAACATGAATCTTGGAATATATATTTTTAATATAAATTTAAGGTTTTCATGAGATAGGTTGTGTCGTGAAACATTTTATTTATGTATATATTTAAGGAAACATACATAAATTGTCGAAATATGTTTTGTTCGTTTAACCTTTAACCTCTGGTTTACTAGTAGACTGAATTACCGTGTCGTGAAATTATGTTTGTCTAAAAAGTGTGTCACCAACATGAAAAGTTTGGAAAGCTCTGCTCTACAGCATTGTTTTGTTGATTCCATAACAGGGAGTCACGACCTTGCTCATCAGAGGAAACACATCTTTAGATTTCATCTTACAAGGATCTTTCTCATCTTGCTCTATTGCAGAGGATCTAGCCGGTCGGAAGTGAGGTATCAGAGGGCTTCCGCTCATGAGCAGCCACCAGAACCCCTGAACGGTCCATTATCATCACTGGGATCCTAAATGAACTTCCACACACCTATACATAAGAGCATAAGATATGCCATACTGGGTCAAACCAAGGGTCCATCAAGCTCATTATCCTGTCTCCAACAGAGGCCAATCCAAGTCACAGGTACCTGGCAAATACACAAACATTAAATGGATCCCATGCTACTAATGCCAACAAAGCAGTGGCCATTTCCTATTGATTAATAGCAGTTTATAGACTTCTCCAGGAGCTTATCCAAACCTTTTTTAAACCTAGCTACACTAGTTGCCTTAACCACATCCTCTGTTCAACGAATTCCAGAGCTTAATTGTACGTCGAATGAGTTTTCTCTGATTTGTCTTAAATGTGCTGTTTGCTAACTTCATGGTGTGCTCCCTAGTCCTTGTATTATCCGAAAGAGTAAATAACCATTTCACATTTACCCATTCAAGTGTTTTCAAGATTTTGTAGACCTCTATCATATCTCCCCTCAGCCGTTTCTTCTCCAGGCTGAACAGCCCTAACTTCTTTAGCCTTTCCTCATTCCATGTCTTTTATCATTTTTGTCGCCCTTTTCTGTACTTTCTCCAGTGCAACTATATCTTTTTTGAGATGCAGCAACCAGAATTGCACACAGTATCTAAGGTGCGGTCTAACCATTGAGCGATAGTTTCATTTGCCATTCCCTTTCTCAGAATTCCTAATATCTGTTTGCTTTTTTGACTGCCACAGTTCGCTGAGTGGACAATTTCAATATAATATCAACTAAGATGCCCAGATCTTTTTCCTGGGTGGTAACTCCTAAAATGGAACCTGACATAGTGTAGCCACAGCATGGGTTATTTTTCCCTTTATGCATTACCTTGCACTTGTACACATTATATTTCATCCGCCATATGGACGTCTAGTCTTCCAGTCTTGCACGTTCCTCCAGCAATTTATCACAATCTGCTTGTGATTTAACTACTCAGAATAATTTTGTGTTTGAAAATTTGATCACCTCGCTCATCATACCTCTTTCCAGATCATTTAAAAATATATTAAAAAGCACCAATCTAAGTACAGATCCCTGAGACCCTCCACTGTTTACCTCTTTCCATTGTGAAAGCAGTCCATTTAATCGTACTCTGTTTCCTGTCTTATAACCAGTTTACAATCCACAAAAAGACAACTCCTATCCCATGACTTTTTAGATTTCTTAGAAACCTCTCATGAGAAACTTTGTCCTCTCACTTGCTCCCGGATCCCCCAGAACCTGTCTCTCTTCTGGAGGACAAGGTGGGCGTTCATTCTAGGGTGCATGTGCGAACAGATAAGGATCCATGAGTGGAAGTCCTAGATTTTTTTCAGATTCTGGATACCCTGTCATACTTGGCCTCACTGCTGCTTCACAAAGTGCTAGATGAGCTGTAGACGAGAATATGGGAAACTCCCATTATGTGTATCCCAACTGCTAAGAAACTTGATCTCAAGTAGAAAGTGCAGAAGCAGCACAGCTTAAGAGTCATCCAACTTCCCTACTAGTTGGTTGTCATGGAATCTGCGCTAAAAAAGGCAAAGAAAATATGGATCTACTTGAATGTGCCATCAGGTATAGATGTATATCTTGGTGCCATAACGGTGTATCATGTTGCCGTCTGTGATAAATGCATCTCAGCGCACCCATTGTTGAAATTCATGAAAGGTTCATGGCAGATCAAACTTCCTGTCTAGAAGCCTTTGAATCGCTGGGATTTAAGAAACTGCCTTTTGAGCAATTGGAGTCTACTTTACTCAAATTCCTTACATGGAAGTTTCTATTTTTTGTGATAACCACAGAAAGGAGAGTCAGTGAACTTCAAGCGCTGGTTCACTTTTCTCTGCACATGCAATTCTTCCATAACAGAGTGGTGCTTCGTATTCAGCTGAAGTTCCTATGAATGGTTATCTCAGCTTTTCTTTTTAATCAATCCATTGTGTTGCCAATCTGTTATCTGAGACAGCATGCGCATGAAGGAGAGATGTTCCTTCACACCTTGGATTGCACAATAGAGCTTTGGTTTACTGAAAGGACTCGGCTGTATCATCGCACTTCCCAACATTTTGTTTCTTGTGATTCTAATAGACTTGGCGTGCCAGTCACCAGGCGTTCCTTATCCACCTGGATAGTGGACTGTATTCATCATTGCTACACTCTTGCAGGCCCACAAATCATGGACTCTGTTAAAGCTCCTCAAGTGAGAGCTATGATCTCTTTTTCAATTTCCTATCTCCGTGAAGTACCTCTCGAGGAGATCTGCACAGCTGCAACGTGGTCATCCAGGCATACCTTTACGTCCCACTACTGTCTAGACAATCTCTCAGAGGAAGATGGTAAATTTAGTCAAACAGTTTTGCAAAGTCTCATTTCCGTGTGGTCAACCCTCCGTATGGAAGTCTGGGTTGCTTTTAAGTAATCACTCCTCTGCAACCCTGGACTTGGGACTCTGCACCTGTTATGGCTAATTCAGCCTGCTTATCGACAGACAAAGTAAGTGTGCTTATCATAAATGGTGTTTTCCGCAGATAGGCTCAATTAGTCATACTAAACACCCGCCCACTTCCCTAGAGAGTGGCCGACATGTCTCTGTTACTTTTGATACTGACTGAGGAGGCTCACAAAGCATCACCCCTGCAGACATCCACTGCATGCTTAGTAGAGTTTAAAGCTCTACTAGCTAAGAGAAACTGGTCCTGTGCCACTGGATGACATCAACAACACATTATGGCTAATTCATTTTGCTATTTATGGAAAACACTGTTTACGGTAAGCAAACTTGCTCTATCACCAGTGAAATTTTACCTGGGTAAGCCATTACTTGGCTAAAACTAAGCTGGATAAAAGGGAGGAAAGAAGGGGGTGTTCGGGAGAATGTGACTAAAATATATCTGGCTAGCACCGATATTCAGCACTAGCCAGATAGATAAATTAAACTAGGTAAATCTGGTTGGAAAAATTGCTACCTTTAAAGGTACCTAGATAACTTTAGCCGGGTATATTCAGCGGTATGCTTGTCTAGCTTGGTGCCGCTTAATATCCTCGCCTGCATGGACTTCCAGTTACCAAAGAAACTCGTATGGGGTGCTGCAGAGGCTGTGAGCATGTTGGCTCTTAGGCATTGTATTGATTTTATTTGCTTGTTTTTGTTTTTGCTGCTCCCAAGTCCAGCTAAAAGAGGTGAGCCAAGATGAAGGGAGAACTGGAGGTGAATTGGTGGCGAGGAAGAAGGACCCAGAATTGAGCCATTTTTTTTTGGGGGGGGGGGGGGGGCATGGGAGGGACTGTAGGGGAGAGAGGATTCTGGAATTGGATGTGAAGGGGGGAAAAGGAAAATAGCATCAACCGGCCTGGAGCTAGGGGGTGGTGGTCTTGGGGAGTGAGAGGGAGGTTCGGGGGCCTCCTTAGACCACCAGGATCTATTTTCTATGTAAGTGGAGGTTTGGGAGGCCACTAGATTACTAGGAATAATGTTGATGGGGGCTGTTTGGGAGGGATTGGATATTGGGGGGGGGGGGGGTCTTCGGTTAGAGTGGGGATAATTTAGACAAGGGGAGGATTTTGGGAAGGACAGGAGACGGATTGCCACATGACATTAAATTTAGTTTTTTAGACTTTCAGACCTGCTGGGCCTCCTCATCAGGCGGTGGAGCAGTTGGAGGAGGTCTACTCAGGCCCACAAGGGAAAGATTTGACCTACGGGGAGGAGGGTTCCGGGCCGCGTAGCCCTTTAAAATGACGATGGCTCCAGGCAAAGTGGGCCACCATCGCACGTTAGTGGGCCTTTCCCTACAATGTTTTTTATTGCACATTTTTTCTGCTATTGTGGGGAAAGTGCTGCAATAAAGGGCTAAATATCGCGGGAATGTCCCCCATGATATTTTTCCCCTTCTGTGGTAAAATATCACGGCATAATAAATCTCTCCCTTAGATTGTAAGCTTTCTGGAGATAGGGAAATACCCACAGTACCTGAATACAATCTGCTTTGAAGTACCAAAAGGCAGAATATAAATCAAAATAAAATAAGGGCTCTTACTTTATCTGCCTCAGACTGAAAGACTGTGCATAGATAATAAAATACAGTTTATAGTACAACAGGATAGAAAGAAAAATGGTGCAATTGATATGGTAGGCAAGCTTTGAGTACATAATTTTGGTCTTCTGACAGTTGGGATAAATGAAAGGCATTGTGTCTGTTAAAAGCAATTATCGTTGTTCATGTTTACTTTGAAAGCAAAAATTGCATTACATAATTATAACAAGATATTAGGTCCTAATGAATTCAAGCTACAATGTGACTGGTCGGTTTTCAAACGACTCAATTCTTGGAAAGCCTCTGGTTTTTAGTACAATATCAAATCTAAAAATGCCAACTTATATAATATATATTTATATATATACATACAGGGGGTCATTTTCAAAGGAGGTTCGCATGTAAATGTGACATTTATTTATTTATTTATTTAACAATTTTTATATACCGACATTCGTTTGGAAAACATCACATCGGTTTCCATAGAACAAAAAATAGCCAACAGGGCTTTACATAGAAACTGAATAAAGTAACTAGAGAGGTGGGGGGGGGGGGGGGGGGGGAGGTGTGTGGGAGGTAGGGGTGTAATAGGAAAATATTGGGAGAACTGGGAAGGAGGGGTAGAGGGATAAGGGAAACAAAGGATATGCTGTACAAGTAAGTTCGAGGTAAAAAACATAAATATTAATTATAGCTTATGTACAATAGTAATACAGTGGGAGGAGTTAGGAGAGGGGGTTTAAGGAGGGACCTTAGGGCGGGAAAGGGAGTGGGGGGGGGGAGAGGGAGAACGGGGCGGAGAGGAGCAGGGGAGAAAAGGAAGGGTGGCTCAAGGAGAGGTGGCTCAGGTATAGGTTCGTGTGAACAACCAAGTCTTGAGGTTCTGTCGGAATTTCTTAGGGCAGGTTTCAAGGCGTAGGTGGGTGGGCATAGCGTTCCATAAGGAGGGACCAGCTAGGGATATGGCACGTTGTTTAGTGGCTGTGAGGTGAAAGAGTTTGGGGGAGGGTGTGTGAATCTTAGCTGTGTAGGGGGTTCTGGTAGGTCTGGAAGAGGAACGAAGGTGTAGACTGTCTGGGAACCAGAGCATTTCAGGATTGTGTATGGCTTTATGGATGAGGGTAAGCGTTTTGAATTGAATTCTGGCTGCGATGGGGAGCCAGTGGAGTTGTTTGAGAATGGGTGTGATATGTTCTTTTCTGCGGGTGCCTGTAAGTACTCGTGCAGCTGCATTTTGAAGCAGCTGTAGGGGGGCAATGCTGTTCTTGGGAAGTCCTAGGAGTAGGGAGTTTGAATAATCAATTTTGGATAATATTAAGGCTTGCAGGGCAGTTCTAAAGTCATGGAAGTGCAGCAAAGGTTTAAGTTTTTTGAGGGTGTGTAATTTGTAGTAACAATCCTTAATGGTAGAGGAGATAAATTTCTGTAGGCAGAATTGAGGGTCAAGTGTGACTCCTAGGTCTCTTACTGATTGTGAGAGGACAGGGGGAACAAGGGGAGAGTTGGGAGAGGGGGAAGGTAAGGTATTAAGGGGTTGTGGTGAAATGATCATAAGTTCAGTTTTGTTGGGGTTAAGGGCTAGGTTAAGTTGAGTAAGTAGACAGTTGATGGATGAGAGGGCACTGTCCCATCTTTTAAGGGCATTGGAGAAGGAGTCAGTGATGGGTATAAGAACCTGTACATCATCAGCGTAGACAAAGTGTGGAAGGTTAAGATTTGAGAGTAGTTGGCAGAGGGGGAGGAGGTATATATTAAAAAGTGTGGATGATAAGGATGAGCCTTGGGGTACGCCCCTTGTGATATCGATTGGCTCAGATTCATGGTTTTCTATTTTTACTTTGAATTGTCTATTACTTATGTATGATTTGAACCAGCGATATGGGGTACCAGAGATGCCAATATCAGATATCCTGTAAAGTAGAATGGAGTGGTTAATAGTGTCGAAGGCTGCGGAGATGTCTAATAGGGCAAGTATGAATGAGTGACCTTTATCGAAGCCTCTGATGACAAAGTCGGTGAGAGAGAGAAGCAGTGTTTCGGTACTGAAGCGCTTTCTGAAGCCGTGTTGTGATGGAAAATTGCTACTATCGTAGCAATTTTCAAAAGCTATTTACTCGAGTAAAGTGCACTTACTTGAGTAAATCCTATGGACAATTCAATGGCATATATTGTAGCAATTTTGAAAAGCCCACTTACTTGAGTAAAGTGTATTTACTCGAGCAAAAACCAGTTTTGCTCGAGTAAATGCTTTTTAAAATCAGGCCCAAAGTATATATAAATGGGTCTTTCCAGAAACACTAGAATTACTATTATCCTTCCACACATTTCTCCCCTTCTCCTCTGTCTGACAATTGTATTCCTACACATACTTTTGAGAAAATTCTGCAAAAAAAATGTGCATCTCAAAAAAGATATAATTGCAATGGAGAAGGTACAGAGAAGGGCAACCAAAATGATAAAGGGAATGGAACAGCTCCCCTATGGGGAAAGACTAAAGAGGTTAGGGCTGTTCAGCTTGGAGAAGAGATGGCTGAGGGGGGATATGATAGAGGTCTTTAAGATCATGAGAGGTCTTGAACGAGTAGATGTGAATCGGTTATTTACACTTTCAGATAATAGGAGGACTAGGGGGTATTACAAGAAGTTAGCAAGTAGCACATTTAAGACTAATTGGAGAAAATTCTTTTTCACTCAACGCACAAACTCTGGAATTTGTTGCCAGAGGATGTGGTTAGTGCAGTTAGTGTAGCTGGGTTCAAAAAAGGTTTGGATAAGTTCTTAGAGGAGAAGTCCATTAACTGCTATTAATCAAGTTTACTTAGGGGTAGATTTTATAAATGTACGCGCGGGCACATTTTGTTCGTGCACCAGGTGCGAACAAAAGTACGCTGGATTTTACAAGATACACGAGTAGCCGTGCGTATCTTATAAAATCCAGGGTCGGCGCGCGCAAGAGGGTGCACATTTGTGCAACCTGCGCGTGCCGAGCCCAGCGTGCACTGCCTGTTCCCTCCGAGGCCGCTCCGAAATCGGAGCGGCCTCGGAGGGAACTTTCCCTCCGCCTCCCCTCACCTTCCCCTCCCTTCCCCTACCTAACCCCCCCCCCGGCCCTATGTAACCCCCCCTACCTTTGTAGGCAGATTTACGCCTGCGGAAAGCAGGCGTAAATCTGCGCGCGCCAGCAGCCTGCTGGCACGCCATCACCCGACCCAGGGGCTGGTCCGGAGGCCTCGACCACGCCCCTGGGCCGGCGCCACGCCCCCGGGCCCGCCCCCGAAACGCTGCGTCACTCGCGGCACGCCCCCCCCAACACGCCCCTCCATGCAAGCACCGGGACTTACTCGCGTCCCGGGGCTTGCTCGTGCCGCCGAGCCTATGCAAATAGGCTCGGCGTGCGCAGGGGGGGTTTGGGGTAGGTTTTCGGGGGGTACGCGCGTACCCCTTTGAAAATCTACCCCTTAGGGAATAGCCACCGCTATTAATTGCATCAGTAGCATGGGATCTTCTTAGTGTTTGGGTAATTGCCAGGTTCTTGTGGCCTGGTTTGGCCTCTGTTGGAAACAGGATGCTGGGCTTGATGGACCCTTGGTCTGACCCAGCATGGCAATTTCTTATGTTCTTATGTAAATTCTGTGCACATTATTTTAAAATTCTGCAAAATTCTGAAGACTTTATTTATCCATATAAAACAATATAATCACTGACTTTGAGCAATAACTGTGTAATGCATATTTTTAGAATTTTTGTGCAGGATATTCCCATCATATGGCCTTAACCCCTCCAGATTCCTCTCGCCCTCCCCTAGGCTCAACCACCTTATGGTTTGAGCCCCTTCCTGATGTTCCTCCCTTTTATGGCTTGAGCTCCTTCACCATGCTCCTCCATCTCAGGCTAATCCTCCAGTTCGCATTTTACCTCCCCCTCCCCCTAGAGTTGATCTTTCTCCCATAACTTTTCCCTAATCAGCTTTTTCTCTCTCTGCCTTACAAGGCTCAAACCCCCACCCCCATTCTCCTTTTGTCGCCTCCTTCCTCAGGAAGATCCTCAGCTCACTCTGCCACCCATGGCTGACTCCCTTCCCACCAATTCTTTTTCTCCCCATCCTCAGCAAGACTCCCTAGCTTTCTTTTTCTGCTCCTCCTTCCCCTAGCAAACTCCCCCCTTAACTTTGTTTGCTTCCCTCCTGCTTTAGTAGGACTCCCTAGTTTTCTCTCTGTTTTCCATTTCCTCTTTTAGAAGACCTCAAGCTCGCTGTCTACCTCTTGTTTAGGCTTCCAGACCTCCACTAAACCCTCCTTTGTTTGGGGGGTGCAGGCCAAAGCAGACGCTGTTGTCTCATCTCGTTTGGTCTGTGTGGGCCAGCCACCCACTGCTTCATTCTCGCTTCCAGCTGATATCGCTGTTCCTTCCTGCTTGAAGTCTGGATCTTCACTATCATGTTAAGAACATAAGAAATGCCATACTGGGTCAAATCAAAGGTCCATAAAGGCCAATATCCTGTTTCCATAGTGGCCTGTCCAAGTCACAAGCACCTGGAAAGTAACCAAACATTAAATAGATCCCATACTACTAATACTGGCAGCAAGCAGAGGCATTCCCTATTGATTAATAGTAGTTTGACTTCTCCAGGAACTTATCAAAAACTTTTTAAATTCCAGTTATACTAACTTCCTTAGCCACATCCTCTGGCAATAAATTCCAGAGCTTAATTGTGCATTTAGTGAAAAATAATTTTTTCTGATTTGTTTTAAATGTGCTACGTGCTAACTTCATAGAGTACCCCCTAGTCCTTTTATTATCCAAAAGAGTAAATAAAAGGTTTATATTTACCTGATCAAGTCCTTTCGTGATTTTTTATACTTCTATCATATCCCCCCTCAGCTGTCTTTCTCCAAGCTGAACAGCCCTAACATCTTTAGTCTTTCCTCATAGGGGAGCCATTCCATGCACTTCTCTGTACTTTCTCCAGTGCAACTATATCTTTTTTGAGATGCGGCGAACAGAACTGCAGACAATATTCAAGGTGTGGTCTCAGCATGGAGCAATACAGGGGCATTATGTCATCCTCCATTTTATTTGCCATTCGCTTCCTAATGATTCTTAACATTCTGTTTGCTTTTTTGACCATCTCAGCACACTGAGCCGATGATTTCAATGTAATATCAACTATGATGCCCAGATATTCTTCCTGGGTGGTAACTCCTAATATGGAACCTAAGATCGTGAAACTACAGCATAGGTTATTTTTCCCTATATGCTTCACCTTGCACTTGTGCACATTATATTTTATCTGTCATATGGATGCCCAGTCTTCCAGTCTTGCAAGGTCCTTCTGCAATTTATCACAATCCGCTTGTGATTTAATTACTCTGAATAATTTTGTCATCTGCAAATTTGATTACTCACTCTTTATACCCTTTTCCAGATCATTTATAAATATATTAAAAAGCACCAATCCAAGTACAGATCCCTGAGGCACTCCACTGTTTACTTTTTTCCACTGTGAAAACAGACCATTTAATCCTACTCTCTGTTTCCTGTCTTTTAACCAGTTTGCAATCCACAAAAGGACATCACCTCCTATCCTTAGCAACAGTAACATGGAACAGACTTAGTTTTTGGGTACTTGCCAGGTTATGGTCTGGATTGGCCACTATTGGAAACAGGATGCTGGGCTTGATGGACCCTTGGACTGACACAGTATGGCATGTTCTTCTAGGTTTTCTTAGAAGTCTCCCATGAGGGACTTTGTCAAATGCCTTTTGAAAATCCAAATACACCTTTATCCACATGTTTATTCACCCCTTCAAAAAAAATGTAGCAGACATGAGGCAAGTCTACCCCTGGCTGTGTCCCATTAAACCATGTCTATCTATATGTTCTGTGATTTTATTCTTTATAATAGTTTCCTTGATTTTTCACGTCACTGAAGTCAGGCTCACCAGTCTATAAATTCTCATATCGCCTCTGGAGCCCTTTTTAAATATTGGCATTACATTGGCCACCTTCCAGTCTTAGGTACAATGGATGATTTTAATGATAGGTTACAAATTACTAGTAATAAGTCTGAAATTTCATTTTGAGTTCTTTCAGAACCCTGGGGTGTATACCATCCAGTCCAGGTGATTTGCTACTCTTCAGTTTGTCAATCTGGCCTACTATTTTTTTCCAGGCTCACCATGATTTGGTTCAGTTCATCTGAATCGTCACGCTTGAAAACTGTCTCTGGAATGGGTATGTCCCCAACATCCTCATCAGTAAACACGTTACCCAGTTCTGCCATTTATTCTTCAGTCGAGCTAGTACTGGATTCATGTGGTCATTGACAGAAACATTATCAGCACCTTCCTTGTTTGTGTATACCAGGTTTAGTATTGCCCTGTACTGTATAGGCATTGTTTTTAAGTGCCAGAAGAGCACCTCTGTAGGTATTGAGAAGATGGGAGGGTTCCAGGATTTCCCTGCTTTAAATTGCAGTTACAGGATGGATGAAATAGGTGGGGTTTGGTTGATCCACTTCACCCAGCAGTAGCTTCTCTTTTTTATTTGTTTTCCTACAAATGGTATCCATTAAATCTAATTGTTCTCCAGTTCCAGAAGTCTGTAGACCATGCCATTTAGATTGTCAGTTTCTCATTTCTGGGGCAATCTGAAATGCCTTTTCCTCTCTTTGCATGCCCAGTTGTTTCTGTTTCTCCATCAACAAACAGAAATGGATTCGCCATAACACATGGGTGAGGTCATCTAATGGTGCCGACACAGACCCAGGTCTCCGAGTTTAGTAAAGACTTTACTGAGCATGTTTGAGAGTTCCTACGCATTTACACTGCCTTTTGAGCCTCTCAGTCTTTCTTCATCCGAGCTAACACATGGACATGTCCCAGTTTCTCTTAAAATGTTTTTGGGGGGTTTGGCCTTAGTGCCCTTGCACAACCTCATTGCTTCTGTTTTTCTGTCCCTGCCTTGGCAGCCCCTCAAGCAGGACCTATTAAGTTAAAAATATATATATATAAATAAAAAAGTATGGAAAAGGCCAAGAAGTCCGCTGTCAGCAGCTTCAAGATCCTGGATATCTATCACAGATATGCATTTTATTTGCTTTTGCTGCCTAGGCCCAGACCATGATGACAACTGTGCTTGGATATCTCCTAGAAGGCAATAGCATTGTGCCTGGAAGATGGAGACTAAGGAAGGTGCTGGCCAATAAGAGTCTGAAGTTTTACCTTTGGATTTCTTAATCGCCCATATCCTGGGCGATGTACATAGAAACAATCACAATATTTCCGTGAGACACACCAAACATCAAAATTCACAGCAACAATAAAACTAAATGCTTGGGGAACTTCTGCAGACTTAATAAAATGCTTGTCTGAATAGCCATGTTTTTAACAGAGTTTTAAAGGACTTAGCGCTGTCTGCCATACGTAGAGCTTAGGAAAAGAATTCCAGATAACAGGGGCAGTCACAGAGAAGGCACAATCTCTGGTAACACCAAGCCTGGCATGCAATGGTGAGGGCACATCTAGGAGGTCCCGTTGTGCGGAACGGAAGTCTCCATGTGAGGCTGGGCGGCAGAACCACTCCTCATCCTGGAGCGAGGCATCGTTGGACTCTTGGCACAGGAAACAGATGGGAATCTTCCCCTTCTCGTTTCTGCAAGCACAGGAAGGCTCCCCTCCTGTAGTACTGGTTTTGTCTCAGGTCAGGAGTTGACCATGCTGGGTGAGGCATAGAGATCAGTGTCTAAACATGAAAGAGCCTCTTAACGCCAGCCTGGAGCTGGCATTAACTCTTGAGCACCAAACGTTTACATCCGACGTAATATTGTGGTGATATTAAGTCTGAGGAACCCCGGAAAGCAGCAGAATGAAAAAAACATAATAAAAAAATAAAAAAGTCTTGTCGGCTGTCAAATTATGAGCATCCATTTTCCTATTCCTTGTCTGTGTACAGGTTAGGAAAATGGACACACCTATAATTGAGCGGCTATTTCCCTAACCTGCGCACTGCCACTTCTCATGGGCCCCTAATGCCAATGGACATGCTTCGGATGCATAAATTATCCCTAGCACGTCCATTTTAGTGTGGCGGTGGCTTATTTGTCTATTGCAGCGAGCGCCCAGGAGAGGTGATTGTGTGTATGTTTAAAAAAAAAAAAAAAGTGTGTCCAGTTTGGATGCACGTTTTTAGTGTGTCGGTATTGCATCAGCTTGATTGTGGGGGCTTCACAAAGCCTCTCACTGGTGTGTGCCTCTCCTCAAGAACTGCCATCATTGGGAGTAATTCCTTACCAAAATGTGGTAGATTCTCCTCCTTCAGCGGAGTCTCTTCACGAATCAGAAGGGGAATAAATGAGTTCAGTTTATTCTGAATTCTTACTAGATGTTTATGCCTTGGACCAGCGGAGATCTCCTCAGTCACCCTCACATTATCATCTGTGTCATGGTTTAATGTTTCAAAAAAGGTACCCCAAAACAGCTAAATATATATATTAATGGAAGACCATCATATAATAGAGCTTAAAAAATGCCTGTTCACTGTGACTACTTCATGTCACTAAAGTGTCAAAACCGGCTCTTAGCTTTAATCATAGGTCTCCCCCTTGGATTTAATGCAGTATAAAAATATTTATTAAAAAATGTGGAGATGACATATGATTAAAACTGAGTCAGTTTTGACATTTTAATGACAGCATCATAAAACAAAATAAACATTAAAATAATATCATATAAAATAATACATAACATTAATCAACATGTAAAAATAACAAAAAGGAGCAAGGATCATTGCATAGTAAATAAATACTTCAGCAGTACATCAGCAATCCAATAATCTAATTAGACTAAGCCTTTAAAAATATAAATTTATAATGCAAATAAAATCATTAGCAAAATAAGTACAAAAACATAGACAGAAGTAAAAATAACCAAATAAACTAAAATGACTAGACAAAGCCAAGTTAAAACTAAGAACAGATAAAAAATGAAAAGGACAAATCAGTTTTAAGTAAACCAAGATAACAGTAAACATGAACAAATAAATAAAATAAATCAAAGCTAAGTATAAAACTTAGAATAGATAAGAATAGAAAAAATGAACACAGTTTAAATAAACAATAAAACAGAGAAGTAAATAGGGTTAATCAGTGTAGGTCTGCAAGGAAAGGTACGTCTTCAGGGCCTTCCTGAGTTTGGCAAGTCCTTCTTAGAACATAGTTCAAACGGAAGTGAATTCCATAGGCTAGTCTAAATAGTGAAAGCTTATTTCACGTTATTTCTAATCTGATGACCTTAAATGAAGGGATGGTTAATAATTCTTGCTGTGAAGAGCAAAACAGCCTTTTAGGAAGATAGGGACAAAGGAGTTTGGAAAGATATGGCGTGATTCCCCATCGAAAAATCTAAAACATCAGGCAACCTATAATCTGTGCTACAGGAGACAGGTAACTGATGAAGGTCATAGAACAGTGGAGTAACATGATCAAATTGTTTCATACCAAATGTCATTTTTGTGGTAGTATTCTCTACTAGTTGAAGTCTCCTGGCCAGACTGGAGCAGAGGCCGTGGAACAGTGCATCGTAATAATCCAAGTGGCTAAGTACCAGTGAATGCGAGGGTTTTTAAAATCTCCTTTCCTAGCATGTGGATAGATGGATTCAGGACCAGTGGGGTTATGCACCTTTACCAGCAGATGGAGAAGGATGATTTCACAGTATGTATGTGTGCGCGTATGTCTGTGTGTGTATGTGTATGTGTATGTATATATATATATATATATATATATATATATATATATATATATATATATATATATATATACACATATATACACATAGTCCTGCCATGACATCAGCCTTAAAGTATTCCCAGCCTCCAGCAGATGGCGGATGTGCATTTCCCTACTGGGGATTGCTTTGAAATTTAGAGGAGAATTAATAGGAGCTTTGAGTTACCTCGCTCTCCTGCGGTAATACCTAATAGTCTCTCCCTCATTTTAGAATTCCTGAGTTGATTTCTGTGGTCCCTCAGACTGAGTGCCTTGGTCTGGTAGCTGGTTTTTCAGCTGGCGTGGACAGCTGATTTAAACAGCTGAAAGGCAGCGGGTGCAGGAAGCAGAGTGCGGTGGTGATGGGATATGCTCTCTGCTCCCGCAGCCGTAGACCATCTCTGTACTCAGCTAGGAAAGGCTGAGCTCAGGTAAGCTTAAAAAAAAAAAAAAAAAGAAAAAGTCAGAGACAGAGTAGAGGGGTTGTTTTAGGACTTCTTCCAGTTTCTGTGCTTGGTGCGCCATTCTGACATTTGTTCCTGCTCCTGTGGGGGATAGAGTCTGGATCCTGGAGAATGGGTATTATCAGACGAGGCACTTCAGCTGACAGTGGATCGCTGAAGCCTTCCATTTCTAACCTGCTGGCGATTTCTCGTAGTGCGAAGGTTCCTTGATTCTTCAGTTGCAGGAGAGATCTGAAGTCCTTAGGTATCAACATTGGTCTCCACTGATGTGCAATGCTGGGAGCTATAGGGTTCTGGCAGTAGCCTTAAATTCTCTGGAGTGTTCTTGTAGGGAATCTCGAGGGTCCAGGTGTCAACCACAGATATACCTCCCAGGAAGACCTCTTCTCCTGCTTTCCAGGCCATGTTGGCATCAGCAACTTTTTGAGAAGCACCTGGGCAAGAAGATTCTGGATTGCAAGATGCAGAGCATCAGTGCACCATCATATTTCTGCAGACAGACATCCTTGCTGGATGCACCAGGGATCGTAATGTACTGAGATTAGGGGTGTGCATTCGTTTCCTACATATTTGTAATCCGCAACGTATAGGGCCATATTCGTTGTATTTGTGGGGAAGCGAAACGTATCATGGTTCCCCATGAATACAACAAATCTTCACCAAATTATTCGGCCATCTAAAGGAACTAATTTAAACCCTGACCCCTGACCCCTGACCCTGACCCTGAACTAATTTAAACTCCTGACCCCCCCCCCAAGACTTACCAAATCTCCCTGGCAATGGATGGCCGGCGCCATCTTGTGCTCCTACCATGTGACAGGGGCTGACCAATGGCACCAGTAGTCCCTGTGACATAGTAGGTCAAAGGCTATCAGTGCCATTGAATACCGGCAGCCGAGTATGTGAGTGCAGGAGATTCCTCCCGGACCCCCCGCTGGACCACCAGGGAGTTTTGGTAAGTCTTGGGGGGTGGGGGGTTGTACTTAATTCAATTTTAGCCGGGAAATGAATAAGAATTAACGCATGTACGTATCGGGGGGGGGGGGGGGCCCTTGCCGAATGCAACGTATCTGCCCCCCGACAAATACAAATCCCGAATGCAACATATGACGTCCCTCTTCACATCCCTGAGATCCTGTGATAGAAACAGGGCACCATGGTTCAAGAAGTGGGTGGGTGGGAGGGCTTAAGATGGAGTATGGTGGCATGGGGGAGAGTGTTTGGGTTGGGGGGAGCCAGGAGCCAATTTATTTTGCTCTGTTTAGTGGGGAGAGTGTACACTAACACATGTACGCTGATGACATCTAATTTTTCTTTAGTTTCCTGTACTTCGTCTGAAACAGCCGGAGTGGTTTCTTTATGTGCACAATAAACTTTCTCTGAACGTAGACAAAACTGAGATTGATTCTTTTTATTTTTTTTCAATTTTATCTTTATTCAATTTTCATTTAAATTTTTTTAAACAAAAATATAAAGAAGTAATGCAGATACATTTACAAACCATATATACTTTGTCATAATGTCTTGAATCTCCATTACATAACCCATAATTGAGAGAGCAACATGTATTATCAAACCAAATATACATCATAGTTTAAGGAGAGAGAGAGAGTTATTTTTCTTTTTAATCATTAATACTACCTCCTACTATATTCTTATCCTGCAAAAAGGTCTCCAAATGTAAAGGATCAGAGAAACTATATTTATTCCCTTGATAGGTTACGTAACATAAACAGGGATACTTTAGGAAAAAACTGGCACCAATGGCAATCAATTTAGCCTTCAGGGAGAGGAAATGCCAGTATCTCTGCTCCAAATAAACCCTCGTTTTTCACCTTTGAGGGAACTCAGATTCCTGTGGTTCCCCAGGTCAAGAACTTAAGGATCATTATTCACTCCACTCTTTCAATGTGACCACAAATCAATGCAGTAACTTAAGGAAATGAAAACTCTAAAACATCCTAAACCTTTGCTTGATACTAACAACTTTAGATCTATACTTCAGGCCCTTCTTTTTACAGGGTTTGATTGCTGCAATGCTCGGAATCCCTCTTACTAATTCTGACCTTTGCAGATTACCAAAATGACAGATGCAGTAAACAAGAACAAATTTCTCCTGTACTGTATATCCTTCATTTACTCCTGGGGGAGATCCATGCAAAAAAATTTAAAATTCTGCACACAAAAACTTACAATTTTGCAAAATTCTGCATACTTTGTATTGGTCAAAATAACACAATATACATGAGAGTTTTTAAGTAATTAATTTAAAATGTAATACAGAAAAAAGTTATTTCTTAAAGATGCAGAATTTTAAATATTTTGAGCAGAATTTCCCAAGAAGTTCACTGTAAGAGTGTCCCTTCCACTCGGTCTCCCTACTCCCCTGGCCACTTTGCCTTCTCAGGCCCCAACTCCTCCACCTGCCACTCTCTCTCCTCCATCTCTAGGCTCAATCCCTTCCACTTTATCGCCACTCCCAGAGTTTGACCCCGTTCTCAGGACTGCCCCTCATAGAGGTTCCCTCTGTCCCTTTCTCTATCACACACAGGCTCCCTCTCTCTAGTACACATTACACACCTCCTTGTACAGGCTCCCTCTTTCTCTTACATACACACATTTATTTATTTATTTTATTTATTCATTTGTGTATTTTTATATACCGCGGCACGTTCGGAACATCACCTCGGTTTACAAGTAACAAAAGAGCAGCAACAGGCTTTACACAGAAGGGAAAATAATATAGCAACAGGCTTTACACAGTGAACACATATAGTACCAGGGACTGATTAACCTATGGAAATATGTACAAAAAAGGAAATGGCAGTAATAACAAGGTTTTACCAGCTCATAACAGTGTGGAGATATAGGCAGAGTCATAAGGGGTGCGAAAGGATCGGTTGACAGAGAAAGGGGGGAATTAATGGAAACAGAAGGGGAAAATTATTAAACGTTCGGGAGGAATATTGGGGGCTTGACAAGGGAAGAGGGGAATAGCGGCAGATGCAGGAAGGAGAGAAGTAGATCTACAGGGAAGGGGGGATGCAAACATTGGGTCCCTCACATACCCACACAGGCTCCCTTTCTCTTTCACGCATACACTCTCACACAGGCGACCTATGACTCTCTCTTTCACATACACAATCCCTTCACAGGCTCCCTCTCTAACAAAGAAACAAGCACCCTCACGTACACACCAGTTCCCAATCTCTCTCCCACATACACACTCCTTCGCAATCTCCGCACATAGGCTTCCCTTTCTCTGGCACCCACACTCACGCACCTTCACACACGCTCTCTCTCACCCCCTGCAGGCTCGCAGTCTTACACCCACACCCACCTTTATACATACTCTCGCTGGAGCCTACTCCACCTTCGCTGGGTTCTTCATCTTCGCCACGAGCAGGACGGGCTCTGCAAGCGGCATGCTGAGGCCTCCTCCATCTTCACCAAATTCTGCGCTCCGCGTTGGCACAGAATTCCCCCAGGACCATTCATTGGTTGCCTATGTTATTACGTATCCAGTACAAAGTAATCGGTATAATTCATAAGCTTCTTGATAGCCCTGGAACAGTGCACTCCTGAATATCTATATTTCAATCAGGGCAATTATCACAAGCAAGACAACTTTCTGTACCATCTTTGAAACTTGCACGTCTCTCACAGACGAGAGGACGCAGGGGCCACTTTGCCAGTAACACTCAGGAATATCACCTGGCTTAAAACAGCCAATCTCCGCACATAGGCCCCCTGCTTTAAATTGGCATTTGACCTCGAAACCTAAATCCGGTCATAGTTGAAGCTGTCTACCCCCTTTGGTCATTCCAGGCTTCTGTCGATCCTGTCTTCTGTCCTAGTGTTACTTGATAGATTATGTTGTTTATATGATCTGTTATATTTATTTGTTTTTAATTTGATCTGTTTTATTTATACTTTTTTTTTTATTGGAAACAGTCTTGAATTTTCTAGCTAGGCAATCCAGAAATTATCTTAATAAGGAGGAGGGTTGGAGCGCCAGGCCTGGTTGGCGCCGATATCTTTTTAATTTTAAAATTTCAAGGGGTTGGGGTGGGGAGTCCTGGCCTGCGTGTGGTTTGGGACTTTTGTGGTGGTGGTGGGGGGGGTAATTGGGCCAGGAGGCCCGTGACTTGCTCTTTTTTGTTGTTGTTGTTTATTAAATAAATCTAAGTAGCTAGTTATTTGGTCCTCCCAAAACATCCTCGGAATGACTTTTTTTTTTTTTTTTTTTTTAAATCTGGCTAAATTATAGCTGGATAATGACTCATCTGGCTTTAATTTAGCCAGATAAGTGGCTGAATATGGCAAAACTTGCCGTTTTAGATGGACAGCTTGTGAGTTATCCATGCAAATGGCTTTGGACTATTGACGACCTCAGCGCTAAGGGTCTCTTTAAAGCCCATACCCACAGTCTAGCTTCGTAGGGATTTTTCTTGCTCCCCAGCCTTTTTCAAATAAATCTTTGATCCATTTTTATGATGCAATGTCTCTCAAATTTTTGTTATGAATTGTATTAGTTGAACTTTGTTATTCTCACTAGCCAAGTTTTAAATGTTTTTTTTCCTTGCTCAGCTGGAACCAGAACTGGGATCTGGTACCATGAGCCTTAATTCACAACTGCACAGGGATTTTTTTCCCCCATGTCTCTTATCCCCCCCTCCAAGCTTTCGTTAGTCTTGTTTTTGCAGTAAGAGTCCTGGTTGGGGGGACAAGCACCAGATCTCCTGGAAGCCTGCAGTCTTGAGCCCTGAATCCAGTCATTAGCTTTCGTCGTTCTGCCCTAACTCTGCCCACTCCCCAGGGGCTGTGGATGCTGCCTCGGCAGCGTTCCCAAACCTTGCCTATCCAAGGAGCAGAAGACCTGATCCTGGGAATTGAATCTGGGTCATCTGCATGACTGTGTACAGCAGAGCCACTGGACCAGCCCTCTGTTTCTTTGTTTGATCTTGGTTGATGCTACTTCATCTACGTATTTTTGGGTTTTTACAACTATTCCATATTCTGCCTAAGATGTCTGCACATTAAGTCAAATCTCTTTTTCCAGTTTGACCTCCATGGCTGGTCTAGCCTTCAAAATGTTGCTTAGGTAACAAAATAGCGGTTGGGTTTGATTACTTGCTTTTCCAAACCTGAGCTCGGCATGTTACATTTTTGGCTTCAGTAGGTATTTCCCTGCCCCAGAGGGCTTACAATATAATCTGGTACCTGAGACAGTGGAGGGCGAATTGACTTGCTCAAGGTCGCAGGTGGGAGAAGCAGGATTTGAACCTTGGGTTCCCTGCTTCTTAACCCATCACTTTCTTCATTAGGACACTCCTCCGCTTCCATTATCTATAATAATTACCCCAGTAGTTCGCTCTTCAACTGTTATCATAGTTTCCCCCTTATGTTTTCCCCTGAGGTGGTGAGGAATACTCAGAAGAATATGCTACAGGTAATTTTTTTTTTTTTTTGGGGGGGGAAGGTTTGCTGAGAGGAATCATGTGTCCGCATTTCACCAGACTGGAGCTCCACTTCAGAAGCATAGAAAAACTGCAGCAGCTCTAGGAAAAAGGAGGTTACTAAAATATCCAAGAGCTTGCCACCCTTTCCCCCACCGTGGCCTGGGTCGTCATGGAATTCCCCCTGTCAACTTGCCGTGTTCTGCTGTGGAAACTACGGACCTGTTCTGGACTGGCCACAAGGCCGCTATCGCCGTGGTTTCTTGTGCAGCGGCTGCCAAGATGTCAAGACTGGAGTACTGTGACTGCAGGCATCATCTCCCTCCAGCGTTTCCTTCCTCTGTGTGGCATAGTCGCGTGGCAAACCAAACAGTCACAGTGCAGGCAAACAAATTAAAAAAAAAAAAAGACTTCGGTCGTTTTGGTCAAGGCTGTGGTCAAGTCTGACACGATCCTTCAAAAGCACATGGAAGGGGCCTGAAAACCACTGAGCCAGAGCTTGACAGGAGAAATTTTACAGCTCCTCTGAAAAGGCAAGTCTAATGCATAGTCTGATGGCAGCTATCTACCTTCCCCTCCATGTATGTAGATTTTTTTTTTAATGCATTGAAAGGACTTGAATGGGTAAATGTGAATCGGTTATTTACTCTTTCGGATAGGACGAGGACTAGGGGGTACTCCATTTAGTTAGCAAATAGCACATTTAAAACAAATCAGAGAAAATTCTTTTTCACTCAATGTACAATTAAACCATGGAATTCATTGCCAGAGGATGTGGTTAAGGCAGTTAAGGTGGCTGAGTTTAAAAAACATTTGGATAAGTTCCTGGAGGAGAATTCCATAAACTGCTATTAATCAAAAGGGAATAGCCCCTACTTGTTGTCGGCATTAGTAGTATAGGATCTGTTAATGTTTGGGTACTTGCAAGGTACTTGTGACTTGGATTGGCCACTGTTGGTCAGACCATTTGTCTAATCCAGTATGGCATATCTTATGTTATGTTCTTATGTTCAATGTCTGTATTTAGCTTAAAGCTGCTGTTCTAGTATTAATGATCTTCAGAACTGATTCAAGTAATTATATCTTTTGCCAGCTTAGAATTCATAGTGTAACTTTTGGCAAAGAAAAAAAGTTAAGCAGAATAACATATTCCAAGTTGGGAGGTTATAAATTTATATCTACACTTCTCAAGTGATGAAAGTACTTAGACAAAACAGAAGATATGGGTGAATTTGAGAATTGAGTTACGAGGACTGTCATGGTTACTGGGAAAATAATCATAACGACTTGAATCCAGTCCACTAAAATAATGGGAAAAACTGCCCCAGTCTTGGGGTTTTTTTTTTAGTGTAATGATTGTATTTTTATATAGCATCTTCATAAAAGCAGGCTCCATTATACTTTACAATTCAGTACTTTACAAGTAGAGATAAAACATCTTTTAATGGTTTGGCAGTGCATTTCTGGTGCTTGGACTGCCAGCAGCTTCTCAGGTGACCTCAGCAGCATTATTTTTATTACCTATTTACCACTTAAGTTCTGAATTAGCTAATTACCATAAGGTAAACTGGAGCACAGGGAAATCGCACGTCATCCCCAGGGTCACAATGAGAACCGTGAGCATTTCAATCTATTGGCCTGTATGTTTTCTGATTCTCACAGTTCACTGATTTAACCTTTAGGACACATCTCACTCTTAATTATGCTTCAGTTGATTCAGCTGTAATTGGATAATAATTATTTTGTTTCTTTTCTATTCCTAAACTATTATTTAGTCTTGGAATTAAAGATTGGTTGCTAAACCATCTGCCTCTTTCAGAGGTACCTGCTGTTTGGCCATCAAATTGTGGTTAATGTTAGGGTTTTGTTTGACTGAAAGGGATTGTATGAATCTAATGTTTATGAATTCAAAAGAAGCAAGTGCCCTCTGCTGGTGAAAGCTCGGAAGCATTTACTGTTATGTATTTTTTTTCTTATTTATGCTCACCTTAGAAACACTAGCACAGGAAGTACAGTGGTTACACCCATGTTATTTAATGCATTTTGTTTCTTATTCTCATGAAATCTGAGAGGTTGACCTAATTGCTGGTGCTACTCGTGGTCTACTTTTTATCCTCATGCTTAGTTTGCAGCTGCTAAGATGGTTCTTTATCAATGGAACTGCAGCCATGTTTAATATTGTATGCTTGAATCCATCAGATTGGATTGAGTACAAATGATTTTTTCAAACATATTGGAGCTATGGGTTAATTTTTGTTTTATAAATAGGAAAATATTTGCTGCATTTTTTTTTTTAATTTTTGATTATAAAGAAACTATTTTGTGAAGCCTACTCTAACCCCAGTGCCATGCTGTAAATGGATTATTTGGGATCCTGGTGTAATGTGGTGTTTTGATTTGGCACATGCCGAGGTCAGGGTGCGAAATATCCAGACTCCAGCTTGCCACTGGCCATCGGGAACTCGAAATTGGTGAGTGATTTGCCAGTAAAGTGCTACCAACTTAGATGGCCTTAGTGTATAGTCAGAAAGTGCTTCTCTCAGCCATTGCCTCAGCTTCCTCCTTTCCCGGTGGCATCTTGGTTATCAGCATGCGTGCTCTTAAGCAATAGGCCCTGGGAGAAGGCAGAAGCAACAGAGCTCGAGAGATGCCTCGCTATCCCCATGGTCCACAAGTTTTGGAGCACCATCGTGTATGTTTGCTAAATAGCATGAGAAGTAAGAAGGGAGGGGGGGGGGAGTGAAAGTAAAGGAGTGAAAAGGAGAGCAAAATTGGAAAAAGGTAGGGAGAAAGATCCGAAGGTGCACAATTGGGGGGTTGGGGAAGCAGGAGGCAAGAACAGCACAAATAAACCTGGAGAGGGAAGGGTGGAAGGGAGATGGTGGTGGGAAGGGGATGGGTATCTATTACTTAAAACTCTTCTTCAGACAACACCACTGTTACCTTCCGGTACAAGCTTAGATTGTGGTCCCTCGGGGGACACTGACATATCTACAGTTCCTGAATGTAATCCACTTTGAAGTGTCTGAAAGGCAGAATGTAAATACACATTTTCCACAAATTTTGAATTGAATTGAGAGGTGTTACCACCACAAAAATGTAAGCCCAAAGTAAAAAAAAAAAAAAAAAAAAAAAAAAAAAGTGATTCAAGTGTAACCTTAAACCAAATGAGATTAAAACCTCATATCAAAAAACATTTAAGTAAAGCATACAATTAATAAAAGCTTCCTATTCTTCCTGCTAGACCAGCCCTTACTTACGGGGTTTCCCTGTCCACTGCTGATGGAGACAGAGGATGCATCTCTTTCATGGCCTCACAGTGGGCTAGAAGGGAGGTGTGGTTCCAGGCAATTGCCAGTAATCTTTGTCTCTGGCACCTGCGCACAAGTAAGGACTGGTCCGTATGAAGCTCCCAGAGCTTAGGTTTGGCCCCAGCCTGGTGGAACCCTCTTGTCCCTGGGGCAACAGTCTTTTGGGACAGATTTCCCCACTAGCAGCATATCTCCCAGGACACCTTGTTGAGTTTCCCCTGAGCCTGATCCCAGTACTTGTAGCGATCTCTGGATGACTCAGAGAAGGGGTTGCCTAGTACTGTAGGGTACCCAAGAGAAGCCTTTTTGTAAATAGGGGTCCTCAAAGCTTGCCTCCCTCTATTTCTATATCTGTGTCTCTCTTTTCCCTGTTTGGACATGTAGGCCAAGGCAGATTCTGCGTTTGGGACAGGAATCCTTAACGGTCCTCTCATCTGAAGAGGATGTTGGGGAGGTACCGTAATGGAGAAGGTTTTCATGGGTAATGATTCAGATGGACTGAATCAAATCACGGTGAATCTAGAAGATGTGGTAGGCCCGATTGACAAACTGAAGAGTAGTAAATCACCTGGACCGGATGGTATACACCCCAGAGTTCTGAAGGAACTAAAAAATGAAATTTCAGACCTATTAGTAAAAATTTGTAACTTATCATTAAAATCATCCTTTGAACCTGAAGACTGGAGGATAGCAAATGTAACCCCAATATTTAAAAAGGGCTCCAGGGGCGATCCGGGAATCCACAGACCGGTTAACCTGACTTTAGTGCCAGGAAAAATAGTGGAAAGTGTTCTAAACATCAAAATCACAGAACATATAGAAAGACATGGTTTAATGGAACAAAGTCAGCATGGCTTTACCCAGGGCAAGTCTTGCCTCACAAATCTGCTTCACTTTTTTGAAGGAGTTAATAAACATGTGGATAAAGGTGAACCGGTAGATATAGTATACTTGGATTTTCAGAAGGCGTTTGACAAAGTTCCTCATGAGAGGCTTCTAGGAAAAGTAAAAAGTCATGGGATAGGTGGCGATGTCCTTTTGTGGATTGCAAACTGGCTAAAAGACCGGAAACAGAGAGTAGGATTAAATGGACAATTTTCTCAGTGGAAGGGAGTGGACAGTGGAGTGCCTCAGGGATCTGTATTGGGACCCTTACTTTTCAATATATTTATACATGATCTGGAAAGAAATACGACGAGTGACATAATCAAATTTGCAGATGACACAAAATTGTTCAGAGTAGTTAAATCACAAGCAGATTGTGATAAATTGCAGGAAGACCTTGTGAGACTGGAAAATTGGGCATCCAAATGGCAGATGAAATTTAATGTGAATAAGTGCAAGGTGATGCATATAGGGAAAAATAACCCATGCTATAATTACACACTGTTGGGTTCCATATTAGGTGCTAAAACCCAAGAAAGAGATCTAGGTGTCATAGTGGATAACACATTGAAATTGTCGGTTCAGTGTGCTGCGGCAGTCAAAAAAGCAAACAGAATGTTGGGAATTATTAGAAAGGGAATGGTGAATAAAATGGAAAATGTCATAATGCCTCTGTATCGCTGCATGGTGAGACCACACCTTGAATACTGTGTACAATTCTGGTCGCCGCATCTCAAAAAAGATATAATTGCGATGGAGAAGGTACAGAGAAGGGCTACCAAAATAAGGGGAATGGAACAACTCCCCTATGAGGAAAGACTAAAGAGGTTAGGACTTTTCAGCTTGGAGAAGAGACGACTGAGGGGGGATATGATAGAGGTGTTTAAAATCATGAGAGGTCTAGAACGGGTAGATGTGAATCGGTTATTTACTCTTTCGGATAGTAGAAAGACTAGGGGGCACTCCATGAAGTTAGCATGGGGCACATTTAAAACTAATCGGAGAAAGTTCTTTTTTACTCAACGCACAATTAAACTCTGGAATTTGTTGCCAGAGGATGTGGTTAGTGCAGTTAGTATAGCTGTGTTTAAAAAAGGATTGGATAAGTTCTTGGAGGAGAAGTCCATTACCTGCTATTAAGTTCACTTAGAGAATAGCCACTGCCATTAGCAATGGTAACATGGAATAGACTTGGTTTTTGGGTACTTGCCAGGTTCTTATGGCCTGGATTGGCCGCTGTTGGAAACAGGATGCTGGGCTTGATGGACCCTTGGTCTGACCCAGTATGGCATTTTCTTATGTTCTTATGTTCTTCCTCGTCTGATAAGGAACAGCTTAGGTAACTCCCATAAGTAAAGACAGGTCTAGCAGGAAGAAAAGGAATGTATGGTTAGAATGGTGAAATTTATACCTCATAATTTTCTTTTCTTTAGTCCTTACATATGGGATTTCTCTCTCTACAGCTGATTGAGACAGAGGACACATTTCTTATGACCTCGCTGTGGGCTACAAGGGAAATGTGGTCCCAGGCAGTTGTCAGTAGCCTTCTGCCAAAGCTCTGTGACCAAAGAAAAAAACAAACAAACCGTAAATGAAAAACATTCTGATAAATAACATTGTCCACAAGACCATTTTTTGAGTACGAGAAGTGGTGAGAGACAGTGATGTCACGCTTTAGATAGTGACGTTGTTCCTTAGTGAGTTTGGTTTCTGGACTGGTCTAGCAGGAATCAAGGAAAGAAAATTATCCGGTAAGAATAAATTTCATTATATGTGAAAATCAATTCCAGAACTCGACAGTCAGAGATGTAGACTTGAATAAAGTTAAAAGAATGGGCTCAAAGATAAAACTGAAGTTCTGCCTTGGCCATGTTTCCACATCCAGTGCCTGTGTCAGGAGAAAGAAATCGTGCGTAATTCCTTATCTCAGTTTGCATGAAAGTTCCAATAAAAGTAAAAGTGTTTTTTTAGAAAATGGCACTGTTTCCTAGTGGTTAGAGCAGCAGACTGAGAGCCAGGGAAGCCAGGATTCAAATCCTGCTTCTCCCACCGATACTCCTTGTGACCTTGGGCTTCAGGTACAAACTTTGGGCCTGATTTACTAAGGCTTTGCTTTTATTTTGTGTCTATGGGGAAAAATGCTTAGTAAACAAGGCTCTTACAGGCCGATACAGTACAGTGCGCTCCGGAGCGCACTGTACTGTATACCCATTATTCAGTATTCTTACATCATCATCCCCTCCCTCCAAGCCACCAATGTCCTCTTCTCTAGCAATCCCAGTATCCCTTTCTCTGTGTCCCCCATTCCCTTCCAAGCCAGCACCAGACGTATTCCCCGTCCCCCCATCTGTTCCTGCCTCCACTCTTCTTCACACTACCAGGAACTTTTGCCTCTCTCCCCCAGGAACATAGGACATCCCTGACCTCCCTCTCCTCCCTGTCCCCCAGACCCTTTCTGTCTCGCTGACCTCTCCTCCTCCCCCCCAACACCATCAAACTTGCGGGCTCAAGTTACCCTCTTTCTCGAAGCCATTTCCTGCCGGGCAGTCTGTACTGCAGTGCTCTACGAGCCAGTATCCAAATCTGTTGCCGCGGTAGAGCCTTCCCCTTCACGGGCTTTGTTTTGGTGCTCACTGCTGGATTGGCTGGGTCCCCGGGGTTTTTCTTCGAGACAGCAGCCAGCCGCAGCCACAATACCCGCTTCCTTCCCTGTGCTGCCTGCTCTGCCTCTGTACAGCACATGCTTGGCACTGCGCCTACATGGCTGCAAGTGTCTCAGCACTTGCAGCCATGGAGGTGCTGTTACTTTTAGGAGGCAGGGACGTTGTGGCAGGCGCGGAAGTCTCCAGTGTGGCTGGCCCTAGTGCTGCCGATACAGCGGCACCCTTCAGATCTGGTGCCTGTGGCCACGGCCATATTGGCCGTAGGATAGCTAAGCACTGTCCTTCTCAACCACCAAGTTTAGGTTTCATTCTTCTACTGGTCCTTGCTATTCAGGCCTTGTGGTTTCTGTCCCTTTGATTTTCTTTTATCCCACCGCACAAGCAAGAAAGGGCAAGATAACTTCGTTCCCTGCAGCAGGGCCAATGTCTATTCCCCCAGTGCTTTGAGGGGAGAGCTGACCAGGGTGAGGGGTCTGGTCAGGAAGGCAGCAGAAACAGGCCATTTACGTCATAGTATTTTTTTCAACAAGCTCTAGACTAAGGGCCAGCAAGGAGTTGAAAATGTGATTTGTGTTTCCCCCTGCAACCTAAGCACACTCCTGGGAACGCTGCCTCTAAATGTGGCTTGTAGAGCAGCATGCAGGCTTTTAGCTGCTTTGAGGGAAGGCAGCTTTCTGATGATCAGTTTACGTGCGTAATGACTTTTGAAAATTGCCCTCTTTGGGCTTAAACTTCACTTCAGGAAGATGTAATGTGTCGTAAGCTTATCTTTGGCGGGTTGTGTTGTCCAACATACAAAAGCAACTGAACAGCCCTGGAAAAGTTCTTGGTGCAAAGTCTGTGGAAGGTAATCCCTTTGGTTTTCCGAAGGAGATGAAATGAAAATGAGCATTTGAAGTCTTGACAGAAAGAAGGTTTAACATAATCTTTCAGAGGGGTAATTTTAAACTGCTTTGCCTGTCCAATATGTGGCACCCTTATGTACTTTCGTTACACGTGAGCGTAACTGAGCGGAAGCGTTGGGGAGGGGTTTGCCCTCAGGCGCACACTTGGATTTCCCTAAAAATGTTTGCATAAAACTTGGCGGGAGTAATTGTGTGTGGGTAGGTTTGTTGGGACAGCTTTGAAAGCAAACTTCTGTGCGTGTGTTTGCTTTAAAAATTGGTATACCTTGTGCGTGTGTTTGCTGACTTTCTTACCCCTGATGTTTTTGCGGCACCATTTTGTATTTGGTTTCCCACAGGAGGGTGCCGTGAGAATATGTTTGAAAGTAAGGCTCTTGTTATATTGCGCAAGATATTTTTTTTAAACCTGCCTAGAATGGCAAAAATAGTCAATAGATGCAAAGTAACAATTGTAATCTTGAAGGGAGGCATGACAAAAATAGTGCCTGTTTCCCTCTCGACCAAGAAAATGATCATGCAAAATCATTGTCTGTGTCTCCCACCCCTACAGCTTTTGAACCATTCATCTTTACTTCTGGGTCCTTGGTGAGGGGAGGTCCTGTAGGGCAGGGGTGGTCAGCCCCAGTTCTCAAGAGCCCCACAACAGGCCAGGTTTTCAGAATATCCATAGTTAATATGCATGAGAGAGATTTGCATGCACGGCTTCCATTGTATGCAAATCTATGCCATGCATATTCATCGTGGATATCATGAAAACCAGGCCTGCTTGTGGTTTACAAGGCAGAGTTGGCCACCCTCCCTTCTGTAGGGAAGCCAGCCAGTTCAGTTCAAATCTCAGGAAAGGCAGAGCACATTGTGATTATCATTGAGCATTTTGGAAGTTGCCCTGCCATTGGTTAGCGCCTGCCGTCCAAAAAGGAGACCGGGCATCATGAAATGTTCTTATCTCCTTGTGATTTTATTTGGTATTTTTAGACCCCTATTTAGTTCACACATCCTAGGGAGCATGCATTTAATTTCATCCACAATTAGGCAAAAAGATCCAGCACAGCATCCTTACTTTTCCCTCTAGTTCTACTCAGGGAGGATAATTTTCAAACAACCTGCGTAAGGAAGTCAGCAAAAAAAAGCCCGCAGGTTACCCCAGTTTTCAAAGTGGGCTTACATGCACAACTGCGCTTTTGAAAATCATCCCACTAAATTTACCCTGCAAAAGTTATACCTGCCTTTTTTTTGTGTACACATTTTTTTCTGAAAAGATATGCGCATACTGCCAAATGTTTTAAATTATGAGAGTAAATCAACCCCAAACTTTGTCCTTAGAAATGTCTCTATTCAGGCCAGATAAGCAAGCATGACATAGGTGTATAAGATTACCCACATACTGAGGGCTCAGTGTTTATAAATGGCCATTTCTTCATGCAAAACCAGTTTTATGAGCAGAAGGCCCTTTGAGAATTTTTAGCAAGCGTGGGCTTTTTAAAAAAGTGCTCTCTGGATTTCCTTCTAGAGAAGAAAAAACAGGAAAGAACAATTTCAGATATCTACTGGTGTTAGCTGTTCTTTTTCTGAGCAAGGACTATAGCAAATTTTAATAATCCTTTCTTAATGACTTTTTTTTTTTTAACATGCTAAATAGGGAGGGATTGATTTAAAGATCTAATACCAGGGGAAAGCTTCTGTAGATTTTAGCAGCGTTTTTAATGGTGCTGCACAACTGAAGACAAGTAGTGCAGGGGTTTCGTAGGGGGTTCCTAAGGGCTGCAAATGGGGGCAGTGACCTAACAGATCGTCCCAGGTGAGACGTGTGCCTAGCCCTTTTGGTTTTAGTACCGAGTCCTAGTTTTGGTACAGTGCAGCCCGAGCTTTTCAGCAGGGTCCCCGGATTCTCTCTCTATGTTTAGAGGGAAAGCCATATGGACGGGACAGGCCACTCAGCATGTCTATTGCTGGGGGCTCATGGCAAGCTTTGGATTCCCATATCAGTGCCTGAAAGTTTTTGGCTCGGGAAGCAGCCCCTCTAAAAATAACTTCTGAGCAAAAGCAGCAGGCAGGTCTGGTTTCACTGTCTTAGCTGAGTTAGCTTTGTAAAACTCTTTCGCCCCTGCAGCAAGGCAAGAAGCCTGTCGAACGCAAAGTGTCTTGTCTTGTTTTCTTCCTTGCGCGCGCTGGGTTGGGAGCTAGAACACGTCAGTGTGCATCGATGGGTAAAGGACATCTAAATCATGCCTGAAGATTCAGGTAGTTTTTTTTTTTTTTATAGTTTTGAGAAGCAAAGACTGCATATGATGAATTGCCGTGCTGTGTGTTGGTACTGTCGTGTTCTTAATATATCCAGACAGCATTTTGTTTCATTGTAAAATGTACAACTGCACTGTAAAACTCTAGCTGCTGATACTTTTGATTGACCTGCTTTCTTATAGCTGAGGTTGCTGTGTCTTCCATTTTCTTCATCTGAGTAGAGATACAAAGAAAATGGGCCTTGCACTTCCCCTTGGTCTGCTATGAAGTATGCAGTGGTTCCCTTTCTTTTCTTTTTTTTTTTAAACTCACAGGCTGGGAGCCAGTGGCATTGTGTATGGCGTCTTGTTAAAACATTAGCTAAATTTGCTTGCCACAGCAAACTGTGCAAAATATAAAGGCCTTATTTACTAAGGCTTTTATCTCATTCTGTGTTTATTTGGGGGGAAGCTTAGTAAATCAGGCCCTAAATTTGGTGGATATGATTTCAGAAAGCCGTCTGTATAAGGATTTGTTAAGAAAATGAACCACTGTATTCTAGCTTACTCACAGAAACTTAGAATTGCAAATAAGGGTCATTAGGCCCATCTAGTCTGCCAGTTTTGTTCCTGCTATAATACCATGGACTCCAGTTGGTCTTTGTCTTTCCTGTCACTTCTTCACAACTACTGGTTTTATCTCCTCATTTCCACTGGGTGTCTATTCCATGCATCTGCTGCCCTTTTTGTGACAACATATATTCTGATGTTGCTCTCAAGTCCTTGGTGCTTTATACTATGATCTCTTATTCTAAAGTATTCCTTCCCCTGCAATAGGTTTGCCTCTTGTGCCTTATTTATACCTTTTGAGATATTCGACTGTCTCTATTGTATCCCATCCCAGTCTCTCCTTGCCTCTAAGATAAACATAATTAGGTCCTTAAGAATCTCATCTCTTATGGCAATTGGTGTTGGCCCTGCACCATTTTGGTAGTTTTTTTCTGTGGGATGCCTTCACCTTTGTATCCTTTTAAGAGATATGTTCTCCAGAACTGGGCACAGAATTCTAGGTGAGGACTCAGTAATAACCTATACAGAGACATTATCACCTCCTTGTTATGTTAAGGTATTGTATGCATCCCAGCATCCCTCTGGCTCTGGCCAGATAGGTGCACTAGGTTCCAAGTTAGAAAAAATTGAAGAGACTGGGACACATCAGAGGTCCAGAAAGATAGCTGGATAACTTTAAGATAGTCTGCTATATTCAGTGGTGCTGCCATGCTATTGAATATACAGCACTAGTCAGCTGGATAAGTATATAAGTTTATCCAGCTAACTAGCAGAGCTGCACAGCTGAATATGGAACTCGGACATGTCTCATTCTCTCTCCTCCTTCCAACTGGTAGAAGTCCAGTTATTGAAGCTAGTGAAGAATTTCTTTGCTTTCTTAAGCCTTGAAGATAGAAGAGGAAGATTCTAGTTCACAAACTTTTCCAAGGCCTTCAAATGGAAATGTGGCAGATACCTATGTCATGCTTTCCAGTGGCTCGTAAGCTGGATTTGAAATATAAGGTGCATGCTGCCCCAGGGTTTGGGGTGGTCCAAATACCACACCACTCTGGTGGTAGAATCAGCATTCACTCGTGATCATTCTGATGTGTTCTGGGTGAATAAACTAAAGGCATTTGTATGTGTTTTGGAAGACAGTCTTCCAGACATTCATGCTGAGTGCTTGTATTGCAGCTCACTGCTCTACATAGTTCAGTATTTCAGAAATGTGTCCTGAAGCTAAAACACTTGATGAAATCATCAGATCCAGAACAGACTTCTGCAAAGCAGTAGACGATGTGGAGTAATGTGAGAAGACCCGTTTTGCTCCATATATGAAACTTTTGATACTGTGGCCGGGATTTTGGTGGCTTCTGTAGAGGCTTGAAGGCTTGTGAGAGTATGTGCGTGATTGTTTTGTGGATGGGACTCTACAGGGGACAATCTGGTTACGAAGTCAAAGAGATGGTAGCATTGATTAAGGAAGTCTATCCTGCAGTCATTGTCAGCTGTGATAGGTGACCAACCACGCCCTGCCCGATGCCAGCACTTCTCTAATAAGCACCCATTCTTCCAGGGCTGTCCCTTCTGCCCTTTTCAGTATCACTGAGCTCTTCCCATTCTTCAGCAGCTGCCAAATTGAGGTTAGCAGAGAGAAAAGTGTCAGCACAAGGATCAGCAGTAGATGTAATCTAAGCTGGGCTCCAGTTTTGATGACTGAGCCCTGCACCCTGACCTCTGATGGGGGGAAAAATTCAGCATGTCCTTTCGGAATTGCTCTGGATTACCAAAGACTAATGTTTTATGGAAACTGCAGAATATGGCTATTGATTATGCTTCGCTTGCCCTGCTCTGACTCAGTGTATTTCAGTCTTTATCTCTGACCCTTCTCAATCTGCCCAGCTGCAGATGGAGCTGCTCCTTCTTTAGAAGGAATTGTAATCAGTGCCTTCCAAAGAGTGTTAGAGATTCTGGGATATTGAGGCCTATGCTGCACTTGCAAAGACTGAACATACTTTTGGTTTCGGAGAGGCTGAAGATTAACGCTCTTAGAATGTTCTCCCTTTTGTTCAACTGAGGGATTGGTGATGTGCTCTGCATCTGAAAGATGCTTATGCACACGTTCCCATTCATTGTGTCCATCAGAGGTTCCTCAGGTTCATGGTGAAGGATGTGTGCTACCAATACAAGGTGCTCCGTTTTTACCTGTCTGTGGCCTTGAGAGTTTTCACAAGATGCCTTGCAGTAGTGATGGTACAGCTTTGTTGGCAGGGAGTCTGCATATTTCTATACAGTATGTGGATGATTGGTGATGGGTCCATCTCCGTCAGGAATTCTGGAGTCCCTCAAAAAGACGATATGGCTTCTCCAGTCTCTAGGCTTCCTGGTTAACTTTGCCAAGTCAAACTTGGTTCTGTCTCAAAGAATTCATAGGAGCCTGGATAAATTCACTTCAGGAAAAAACATTTCTACCCCCTCGAAAGAGATGTGTTGCAAATTGTCCATTCAACAGTTCTGAGATTCGCCAAGGTTGGTCTTTGTTTTTCTTAGTCACATTGCAGTTGCTGTGCATATGGTACCTCTGACTTCTCTTTACATGCAGGGCCTTCAGTGGGGTCTCTAAAGCCAATGGGATCAGATCTATCAACCATCCCACTGCATCAAGTGACTCTACCTCCACCAAGAGGTGGGAGGTACCTACCCTAAAGGTTGTGGTCCCTAGTAGATAGTCATCTACAAATCAACCACCTGGAGCTGTGAATCATTTGGTATGATCTGAGGGCTTTCTTACACAAAAGAGATCTTAATCTAAATTAACAGCCATGTGGCCATGTTCTATATAAATAAGCTGGAAATACAGGCTCTTGCACTATCTGCCAGGAGACCATCAAATCTGGTTTGGGCTGGGCATTATAATTCCCATCTCCAGGTAACCTGCCTTCTGGGGATTCAGAATACATTGGGGGACCGGCTCAGCAGACTATTACAACTGCATGAGTGGTCCTTGGATTAAAGAATGTTGGATGACTTGTTCAGTCACTGGGGAAAGCTGGTGATTGACTTGTTTGTCTCAGAAGTCGATAGGAAAAGATAAAATTCTGCTTCATGAATCTGAGCAGCTACAGATCAGCTTAAGGAATGCAGACTATGTCAAGGCTCATTAAATGAGAGCCATTGCAAACTTCAGTGTGAAGATATTTGCAAAGCTGATACTTAGTATCTGTGTGCACCTCATCCAACAGCTGTCTGGATAGCATATCCCAAGGAGACAGAAACTTTGGACAAGCATTTCTGCACAGCTTGATCACACAATAGTCTAGTCTTCTCTGGTGGGCCAGGATGTCATTAAGTAAGTACTTCCACAGTGCAATCCTCAGCTTGGGACTCCCCATGCATAATGGCTAGTTCATATCTACTTGTCGTTGGAGAAAGCAGGTTTTCTTACCTGTAAACAGGATTCTCCATGTACAACAGGATGAATTAGCCATTTTTAATGCCCGTCCACCTTCTTGAAGAGTTGATATGTAGCTAAAGCTTAAGCTTTGGAAGAGACTGAGGGGGGCTCACCAGGCAGAATGTTTGAATAGGATCTCCTGCACATCCTCAGTAAAGTCTTTACTGAATGCCAAGAGCTGGAGCCATACTGGCATTGTTGGATGACGTCACCCGTGTGTAATGGCTAATTCATCCTGTTGTCTGCAGAGAACTCTGTTTACAGGTAAGCATATCTGCTTTCTGCATTAATCGCTTTTCTTTCCTCTAGAATGAATTCCATTTACCATCACCCTCTGTTATCCATCACTCAACCAGTTTCTTATTGAATCCATCACTTTTGAGGCCCTTCCCCTGGCCTAGACTGTTCAGTTTAATTATGAGCTTCCTATGCAGGACAATATCAAAAGTTTTGCCAAAATTCACTTATCCCACATCTAGCATGCAAGGTAGAGTGGTGCGAGTTGCAGACTGGTACCCATGGTGTGTAAAGTATTTTTTTTCTGAAGATGTTGTTAATTTTAATGTACCAAAGAAAACTGTCATTTTGCTTTGTGCATGCAGTTGATTTTGGGAGCTCAGTGCATATAGTTCAAGGCTTGTATTAAAGTATTTGGCTGTATGCCAAGGAGGAGGGTGGGAGGGATCCAAGGCTTGTCGGAAATGGAAGCTGCCCTACTTCTTACATGGCTGGCATTATCTGTAAAGTGAAGACTTAGCATTTGATCCGATTCTCAAATTACCTTACGGGATTGAAAGGATCCTTTACTAACCCTTTATTAACTGTCTAGTTCTTAGATTTGATGAACTTCCCAGTACTGTTTGCTCTTGAATATATGTTGCTGTAAGCAGGTTTTCTGAATCGGATGAATTTTTGATGAAATAATATAAACATAAGAACATAAGAAATTGCCATGCTGGGTCAGACCAAGGGTCCATCAAGCCCAGCATCCTGTTTCCAACAGAGGCCAAACCAGGCCACAAGAACCTGGCAATTACCCAAACACTAAGAAGATCCCATGCTACTGATGCAATTAATAGCAGTGGCTATTCCCTAAGTAAACTTGATTAATAGCAGTTAATGGACTTCTCTGAGAACTTATGCAAACCTTTTTTGAACCCAGCTACACTAACTGCACTAACGACATCCTCTGGCAACAAATTCCAGAGCTTTATTGTGCGTTGAGTGAAAGAATTTACTCCGATTAATTTTAAATGTGCTACTTGCTAACTTCATGGACTGCCCTCTAGTCCTTCTATAATCCGAAAATGTAAATAATCAAGTCACATCTACTCGTTCAAGACCTCTCATGATCTTAAAGACCTCTATCATATCCTCCCTCAGCTGTCTCTTCTCCAAGCTGAACAGCCCTAACCTCTTCAGCCTATCCTCACAGGGGAGCTGTTCCATCCCCTTTAACATTTTGGTTGCCCTTCTCTGTTTTCCAGAAAATGGTTTTCTTGTTGCAAGTGTTTGTTGCAGTAAACTTTTTTTTTTTCTCATCACATTTGGCTTGATGTGGCTTTGCTAATCTTAATGCAGCTTGGAGGTGATCATATTACATAAAGCCCCCTGACACAGTGACTTGGCATATCTGCAGTGATCTCTGTGGCAAGGTACGATTTTCTTGACAGCTGTCCAAGAACAGTAACCTGTTCTTGTTCTTTCTCCCTCTGCTGAGGAAATGCAGATTGCTGAGCATGTCATCGTAAGCAGTGGAAATAAAGGTCAATAAAATACATTTAGGCCAGGTGATCCTTTTTTATTGTGCTAATGTACTTCTCGCTAGCGTTCGGGAGGCAACACTTTCTTCCTCAGATCCAAACAAAATGAGCAGTGTAAGCAGCGAAAGGCAAGATCAGGCTTATGTGAAAATTAAAGGACTTTAAAGCCCCAAACTCCTTGTTTTATTTATTTGTTTGTTTATTTATTTAAAGGCATTTATTGCCCGGCCTTCCTACGTTCAGAGCGGGGTACATATGAACATACGCAGTCAAATGAAAGGAGAAAACAAGAATGTATCATTCTTACTAAAAGAGGGGAACAACATAAGTTATCAGGAAGGTGGAAAAACAAAATGTCCATTTTTGAGAGGGGGCAGCAGTCTGCTATGATGAGCCATTCAAGGAGGGATGTGTTAGGAGTACTCCATTATTTCAGTTTCTTGAACAGGGAAATTTTTAGGGCTTAGATGTCTCCGAAAAAGAAGATTCTTTTTCGGAGACATCTTATTTCCTTAGGTAGGCTGTTCCAAAGGAGTGGTCCTGCGGAGAAAAATGCTCGTTCTCTGGTTTCCTCAAGGTGGGTGAGCTTTGGAGGCCGGGTATCTAGCAGCATTGTGCTTGAAATAGTTTCTGTTTAGCACCGAGGTCTGACTTGTGTAGCCCTCCCCTGAGCTGTTTTGTGCAGCTGAAAATGTTGGAGCAGCTGACAATTGCTATTGATGGTGCATTTTTTTTTTTTAATTTTCTGGCAGCCTTTTCTGTGTTTCATTGAAATGAACTGCCAGACAGAGCAATGCATCTGGTTCTGTCTTGTTACAAAATGTTGCCGCTAGAGGCCATGGGAGTTTTAGAGACAATTTAGACTGCCCACGGAGCTTACAGGCCTGCGGCTACAATGGATCCAGAGGCCTGCAAGCTAATTTTTTGAAGGGGACCCCCTCCACCTCGCCCATGACTGGGGTCGGTAAGGGGAATGTGGGTGCTTAGTACTCTGCAGATTTTGAGCCTGCTTTGACCTTTGCTTTGAAGCAGGTGCAAAGTGTGCGCCTTAAACATCCCCCATGTTCCCTGCACATGCTTTTATCCACTGTGTATAAAAATCTCTGTGTGTGTGTGTGTGTGGGGGGGGGGGTCATGGTTAGAGGGACAGTTTTCAGACCACCTTTTTACCTACCTGTTACCTGCATGAAAGGTTTTGAGAATTAACCTGCTAGTGACACAAAACGTATGTGCCAGATGGAAAACTGGTACTCAAAAGGCCATACTTCTGCTTTATTTAAACACAACTAGACGTCTTCAGTTTAGTTTCCAGCAGTGAAAATGCATATTCTTTAAATGGCAACATTTCTCTTGCTATTTGAAAATTAAAGATGTTCTGACTTGCTGTAAGTTTGTTTTTTTTTCCTTTGTTGAGGGAGATCCTGAAACAGCAGTGCAATGAGAATTGCAGGCAGAGATTGAAAACTGATTTGGGGAGTGAGAGAGAGAGCGAAGTCTCACTGCGTAACAGATATGATGCACCTTGCATGCAGAGATTGAAGAAGTGCATTAGTAACAATACAGTTGTGCGATTGAGAGCCCACCGGCTATACCACGGGCTTGCGCTGACACACCTCAGGTGGCCCAGTCATTCATCCCATGTGCTGGTTTTGAGGGCACGTCCAGTGAATTCAGACTTTATGCCAAGCTAATAATTCACTTTTTAAGACTACCAAATGACTTTTTTTTTTTATCTTCTCTCATTTTAACAGATACAAGCAAAGGAGGAAGCAAGAATGGCAAGAAAGAAGGCCTTTCTGGAAGTTCTTTCTTCACCTGGTTTATGGTGATCGCCTTGCTGGGAGTATGGACATCAGTAGCTGTTGTTTGGTTTGATCTTGTAGATTATGAGCAAGTTCTAGGTAAGACATTTTTCGTTTTCATGATTTGGAGCTACATAAATGTTTTAGAATGGCCCGGATAACATCCCAATGGCGGTGCTCTTGTTAGAACCGGGATACCGTTCACCCTCTGCAGTCCCCCCTCTTCTGATGAGCTGGCTGAAAGGGGGTAAGCCTCTTCTAGAAAAGGCAACATTTTGCTGGATACGGTGGATGGACGAAACAGAAAATTGTCGTTTTTCTTACAGTCAGGCTGCAGTTCAGTACAAGTTTAATTACATATTGTGGAATGCTGGCAGTAAAAAAAAAATTGTTAGATGTAGGAAAAGTAGTTTTACAGTGAGGAAAAACCGTCTTTTGTAGTACGTGAGAGATGACTGAGAGCTTAGCTGCTGCAGCCATTCCTCAGCCCAGGAATTACCTCTCCTATACCGAAGTCTTTAAGTACTGTGCTCGCAGGCCACCCTGGAAAATGATTATTAAATGGGAGCAGTAGTTTTGAACGATGAAAGCTGATATTCCCAAGGGCGTGGTTAGTTTTGTTTTTTTTTTCTTTTCTGTTTTAGAGTGATGCAGATATCTCTCATGCATGTTTGTTATGGTTAACCTGAAACCCAGACTGGCTAGATGTGCCGCTAGGCCAGGGTTGGAAAACACAGCATTAGATCACAACAATAAAGTGTCCAGTTGAGATCTTCAGTCCTTACCTGAGCTGAAGCTATAAGCAGAATGTTCTGGTAGAGTTTTGGGCTTAGTTCTATATTTAGTATTAATTAGCATATTCACAACTGCAAACATGTCAAAATATACTAAAATCTGTAGATAATTTAATTGATTTCTAGCCCTGACAGTTTTCCCAGGGCTAGAAAATATAAGGGAGTTAGAGTGACCTCATTGTCATTAGAGCAGTGGAGTGGGAATGAGAGAGCAGGGTTTAAAGTCGCAGTCTGTGACTTTGTTATACCGTTATATAATTTGTTGTGCGGTACCCTGTTCTAGAGTGCTGTAGAAATACCAAATCAATTTTTTTTTTATTTCTGTTTGGTTTTCTTTCACACTTTTCTAATTCTCAAAGGAGGGCTCAAAGCGGTGTACTTTTAAATTGTAAACCTGGGAAAGACACTATACTCGTGTAATGAATGAAACAAATCATACAGGTGCAATAGGTAAAAGAGTTCCCTTCTCCAAAGAGCTTAAGTCTAAGTGATCAATTTGGGCCAGCACGTAGGCCCTCCCTCTGCACCAGACAAATCTGTGCAATGTTGGGCATGCATGTCAGGCTACAATTTGGTTCTGACCTGGAATGATTAAGCCCTGATCAGGAAATATAAAGGCATGGCTATGTCTTCTTTCCAATAAAGAAATGGTTAAACAAAAATCAACATACTGTTATAAGTTTAATGAATATTATAAAATGTAAGGAGCAGGACTACCAAGAGCCCTTCCTGAGGCAATTTCATCACTTAAACTGAAAGTGTCTCCAAAATTCATAAATTTGACTCAAATTCAACAGCGGCAGTAGAAATACAATTTTACTTTTGCATTAAGGGGCGGATTTTCAGCGCCCTGCTCGTCTAAATCCGCCCAAAACCGGGCGGATTTAGGCGAGCAGGGCCCTGCGCGCCGGTAAGCCTATTTTACATAGGCCTACAGGCGCGCGCAGACCCCGGGACTCGCGTACGTCCCGGGGTTTTCGGAGGGGGGCGAGTCGGGAGGCGGGCCCGGTCGACGCGGCGTTTCGGGGGCGTGTCGGCCGCGTTTTGGGGGCGGGGACGGGGCGTGGCTACGGCCCGGGGGCGTGGCCGCGCCCTCCATACCCGCCCCCAGGTCGCGGCCCGGCGCGCAGCAGGCCCGCTGGCGCGCGGGGATTTACGTCTCCCTCCGGGAGGCGTAAATCCCCCGACAAAGGTAAGGGGGGGGTGTAGACAGGGCCGGGTGGGTGGGTTAGGTAGGGGAAGGGAGGGTAAGGTGAGGGGAGGGCAAAGGAAAGTTCCCTCCGAGGCCGCTCCGATTTCGGAGCGGCCTCGGAGGGAACGGGGGGAGGCAGCGCGGCTCGGTGCGCGCAGGCTATACAAAATCGATAGCCTTGCGCGCGCCGATCCAGGATTTTAGTGGATACGCGCGGCTCCGCGCGTATCTACTAAAATCCAGCGTACTTTTGCTTGAGTCTGATGCGCAAGCAAAAGTAGGCTGTTCGCGCGCCTCTTAAAATCTACCCCTAAATCTATAACTGCCAGGAAAGTGTCATCCGGTTTTGGGCGGATTTACGCGAGCAGGGCTCTGAAAATCCGCCCCAATATGCGTAAGTATATGCATTTCTTGCTTTGACTGGGTGGATGGTAAGATGCAGAAAACAGCAAAAGCACAGACTACTGTGGCAACAAAAACAACAAAAAAAAAAAGGGTTCTTCTTGAAAGCTTTGTTACTTTAGATCAAGACCATTCTTAATACATAGGAAAGAAGTTCGAACATCGTTGGCAAAAAGCAGAAAAATTTCCTTCAGAATGGAGGAAGTGACGTCACATCCAGAAATGGCAGCCTAAAAGCGGAGCTCCCAACCCGATTATCACATTAGCCACCATCCCGTCGTTGATTTTACTTACCCCAGCAGTGGGAACCCGGGAGTGCTTCGGCTGATCCTCCGGTAGGTATGTCCCAACCGAAGAAAAAGCCAGATTTAAAGAAGTTTTCCTTTGACAGCTGGGATGTTTCTCAGGCCCTCGGCTGTGGTGAGGTAAAAGACATGGTCGCTGCAGGATGCGGCCCTGCTGCGGCGGAAGATGAGCTCTGCTCTGGAGAAGATGCGGAAGGGATAATCTTGAGGGCAGATTTCCGACATTGGTTCACCGAAATTTGCGAGGATATGGCATATATAAAGCAGGAGTTCAGCAGCATGTTTACAGAGCTGCGAGGTGAAGTGGCTGACCTCAGCAACCGCATGGCAGAGATAGAATCGCGGGCTGATGAGCAGGCCGCTGACAGTGTCTTGCCGAGAGGAAGTGGCAGGCTTTACCCATTTGAGAACAGGACCATCAAATTTTCTCTTTAGGGGAGGTCCCTGAACTGCCTGCTTTTAAAGACTGCTTCCATGTATTGTCTGTACTCAAGTGCTGGACTCTGAAGACGTAACTGGACCTCTGCCTGATTATAAAGCTCGAGAGATCACATAGAGCACTCGGACAATCCAGAGGTAATCTCTCTCAGGATATAGTAATATGTTTCCATAACTTTATTATGAAAGAGAGGGTGGCCATGATGGCCTGGAAAAAGGACAAATCACGTGGAATGACCATCAGGTGGACATTTTTCAAGATCTTTCTCTAATCACTATCCGCAAACGTAGAACCTTCTGAGATATCCTCTCCATCTTAAAGTGTGAGGACATCTGCTACAAATGGACTTTCCTATTTGGCCTTCAGTTTACTGTCCAAGATCAGACCATTAAAGTAAAAACAGTGTAAGCAGCAGCGGCGTCTCTGCGTAAGTGTGGTATCTCTGTTACTGCAGGGGAGTCCACAGTAGCTAATGGGTCTCATTTGGACAAGAAGAGTGATCGGCCTACATGGCAGAGGGTTCCAGGGCCAGTTGGCATCTTCAGAGACAACCGGACTCACACTCATCACCTGGAATGGTGAGTGTTGGATGAACAAGCTATATCAGGGACTCTATCTATTTTGTTGTCTTGTTTTTTCATATATCTCCTGATATAAGTTTTCTCATTTTTTATTGCTGGGACGGGTAATCCATATCTTCCTCAGGGTAGGGTTTCAGGTGTTAACAGTTGGGATGTTCTTAGGAGTGAGTTGTTTTCAGTCTGAGTCGAAGTTGGGGGCTAATGCCATTTTTGGTGGTGTCTTGCTCCCTAGGGGTTATGCACCCCATGGGGCTGAGGTGTAGATTAAGGTTTGGGTACAGTGGGATGGGGTATTGGAGGGGGGGAGGGTTCCTCCAGGACTAGGACCTTTTGGTGTACCTAAGGCCTTTGCTCATTTAGCTTTTTTGTGGGAGTATATGTAAGGTTGGTTTGGTGGACTGTGGGGAAGTTAGGGGTTGTCTTTTTGGAATTTGCTTTCATTTCTTTTCCTGATGGATACTCTTAGAACATGTCTTTAAATACTAAGGGCCGGATTTAAAATCACCTCCGTGAGTAAAACCCGGGCCTTACGTGCGCCGGGCCAATTTTCAAAGGCCTGGCCACGCGCGTAAACCCCCGAGACGCGTGTAAGTCCCGGGCTAAGTGAAAGGGGTGGGGCGGGGCTAGAGGCGCCTGGCACAGCAGCCATTTGCCACTGTGCTGGGGGATTGCGTGCCGGTGTAAATGCATATATCTTCCCCCTCTTGCGCGTGCTGACATGGCATTTTATAACGTGTATGCAATTTTTTAAAATCTACCCCTATGGGTCGTAATCCTCCTTTTAAATGAAAAATTCTTCAAGATTTAGAGAGATGGGGACAGATTTTAATTATCTTGGTTTGGCAGGATATCAGCTGTTAAGATGAATGTCCTTCTGCGTTTGTTATTTCTTTCAAACCTTACCAGTGTTTGTTCCCATACTGGTACTCAAAAGTTTGGCAGAAAGCTTTCATGTGTTTCACCTGGAAGCGACGGCCACCTAGGATCGTGAGATCAGTATTGTTTAGACCTAAACATCAGGGGGGATTGGGAGTTCCACATCTGGAATTCTATTATGCAGCTGCCCAGTTAAAAACAATTTGGGAATGGCAATGCATAAATAAGAGTAAGGTCTGGGTAACTTTAGACCAGGATATGTTTGGGTTGCCACCATTAGATATGGTTGTGTGGCAAGCAGGGGTTTCTGAGCTGGAGTATCATAGGGGCTCCCCTTTCACCTCACACTCCCTGAGGGTCTGGTGCAGATACCGTACACAGCTGGTGGGGGATAATTGTCACTGGCATACTACATCTTTTCTCTATTCTAAGGATTTTCCTCCAGGGCAGTCAGCTGTGGCAGCAGCCTATTCAAAACCTTTAAGTATCGAGTGATTGGAACAAGTATGGGGAGCTGGTCTCATTTCTTTCGATGCTCTGCGTCACTCTTTCCCCTTGGATGAGAAAGATAGATTTCATTATCTGCATTTGGCTTCTTTTTATTTTGGTCCAAGAGGATTGCTGTTGACCTTAGTAGAAGCAAATCCATGTTTGAAGTTTTTTGCGCTCGTGCAGATAAATTACATAAGAACATAAGAAATTGCCATGCTGGGACAGACCAAGGGTCCATCAAGCCCAGCATCCTGTTTCCAACAGAGGCCAAAAACCAGGCCACAAGAACCTGGCAATTACCCAAACACTAAGAAGAACCCATGCTACTCATGCAATTAATAGCAGTGGCTATTCCCTAAGTATAATTGATTAATAGCCATTAATGGACTTCTCCTCCAAGAACTTATCCAAACCTTTTTTGAACCCAGCTACACTAACTGCACTAACTACCTTCTCTGGCAACAAATTCCAGAGCTTTATTGTGCGTTGAGTGAAAAAGAATTTTCTCTGATTAGTCTTAAATGTGTTACTTGCTAACTTCATGGAATGCCCCCTAGTCCTTCTATTATTCGAAAGTGTAAATAACAGAGTCACATCTACTCGTTCAAGACCTCTCATGATCTTAAAGACCTCTCATGATCTTAAAGACCTCTATCATATCCCCCCTCAGCCGTCTCTTCTCCAAGCTGAACAGCCCTAACCTCTTCAGCCTTTCCTCATAGGGAAGCTGTTCCATCCCCTTTATCATTTTGGTTGCCCTTCTCTGTACCATCTCCATCGCAACTATATTATATTATATATATTATAAAAGATGATTTCTAAACTCCTACATTTTGCTAATTGGGGATCTTGACTATAAACCAAAGCATGTTCTCGTTTGGGGGAAAAAGATCTTTCTGTAACTTTGGAAGATGAGGTGTGGGATAGGTGCTACCAGGTGCTGAGGGAAAGCTCTGTATCTTTAATTTGGAGAATGGTTATAAATTATTATACAGGTGGTACCTTACCCCAGATAAATTAGCAAGATGTATCTGGGGACTTTTTTTTTTTTATTTTTTTATACCGACATTCGATCTCAATTGAGATATCACACCGGTTTACATTCAGGTACTGTAGGTATTTCTCTATCCCCAGAGGACTTCCAATCTCTGTTGGCGCAGTTGCGGGGACCAAGGTCATTTTTTTTCATTCTGGTGGACCTGTTCTAAAGTTTCAGGGTACTGAGAATATGGTATTACAATTTGTGGCTGAGATAACTGATATCAGATTACCAGAATCCCCGGGGGTTACTCTTGCTTTCTTTGGGCCTTCTTGAAATAGATAAATGATTTTGAAGTCTCACTGGATATATTATAATGGGGGCGAAGTGTGAACTGGCTGCCTGGGGGCGGAAAGATGAGGTCTCACAGAAGCTATGCCTCGGCTTTTCATTATGTATAAGTTATCTGCCCACATTCATGATGATATGTCTAAGTTTGAAAGTACCTGGAGTTCCTTTATCACTTGGTTGTCTCGTCAAGTTCAAGCTAAAGGACCCATTGATCTAAAGATCATTATTGCTGGAGAATTTGACTGCATATGATGTAATCCTGGGAGATGTGGGATGGAGTGGGGGGGGGGGAAGGTGAAAAAGTGGTTTCTGGGGGTAATCAGAAAGTTGTTGGAACTACTCATTTGCACTCGGTATTGTGGTTTAGTTGTTTTGGTCATGCTCTGCTTTGCTGTTGTATTCTGTTTATGCTGTCATTGGGATCTGTCCATTTATTCCTTCCGTAATTTGGTTAATTAGTATTTCTGTACCTTCAGTGGCCCCTGATTTATAAATGTAACATTTTCTCTTCAGTGTGTTGAGTGCTAGAAATGGTTGTGTTATGTTTTTTAAAGATTGTCATTGAGATCAACCTTCGCAGGAGTTGTCCAAACTAATTTTGTGAGTTAGCTGAACAAATCTTTGGGTTGAAATTTTCCCCTGCTCCGCCCCTCAGCCCGGCAGGTACATGTTATATGTGTAACTCGTATGCACAGAATTTGCCTGCATAAAAAGAAGCAGGGCTGGAGGTGTGCCAGTGTGTGCTTAAACTTTGTGCCTTCAGCACCGGCTGGCTAAAGTTAAGTATGGAAGTCTGGTTGTAAAAATAAATGTCCTAAGGTCAGCGCATAATTTATCCAGAAATATTCAGCTGCAAACTTTATGTGCATGAGAACTGCTGAATATTAGGATAAAGTTACCCGCATAACTTTATTTAGCTAACTTCCCCTCTCGCTAGCTGACCAAATATTGCTCTGGTTATTTTTGTACTGTAAAAAAAAAAAAAAGTGTATTTTAGATTTGATGAACATAAGTAGGTTCACCAGGTCCCACAATAAGTAGAGTCCTATCCCATACTTGCTACCAAACAGAACAAAATGTACAGAGCTTTCTGGTAAAGACGGTGAGGTCCGGGTAACTTTTCGAGTTACCTGAACAAACCCTGAGGTTTAAATTCCCTGCCCTGCCGGCAGATAACTTTAGACCCATATAAGACATTGCCCAGGGAAAATTTACCCAGATAAAAAGAGGCAGGGAGGAAAAGGATATTCTGGATGCATGGGTAAAACTTATCTGTGTACCAGAGATATTAATTGTTATCCCAATAAATGGAGCTGAGTAAATCTGCTCTGCCCTAAAATTATTTGGCTAACTTTTACCCATAAGGTTTCTGGCCGAGTTCAGGAGGAACATTAGCAGAAGTGCCTAAGAGAAGCCTTCTAGAATTTGCCTGAGTGGGCCAATGGAAAACTAGAAGCACGGGGACAGGAGCAAGATCTAGACATCATAGTGGATAATACTTTAAAATCGTCAGCTCAGTGTGCTGCAGCAGCCAAAAAAGCAAACAGAATGTTAGGAATTATTAGCAAGGGAATGGTTAATAAAACGGAAAATGACAAAATGCCTTTATATCGCTCCATGGTGAGACCGCACCTTGAATACTGTGTACAATTCTGGTCATCTCATCTCAAAAAATATATACTTGCGATGGAGAAGGTACAGAGAAGGGCAACCGAAATGATAAGGGGAATGGAACAGCTCCCCTATGAGGAAAGGCTGAAGAGGTTAGGGCTGTTCAGCTTGGAGAAGAGACGGCTGAGAGGGGATATGAAAGAGGTCTTTAAGATCATGAGAGGTCTTGAACGAGTAGATGTGACTCGGTTATTTACACTTTCGAATAATAGAAGGACTAGGGGGCATTCCATGAAGTTAGCAAGTAGCACATTTAAAACTAATCAGAGAAAATTATTTTTCACTCAACGCACAATTAAGCTCTGGAATTTATTGCCAGAGGATGTGGTTAGTGCAGTTAGTGTAGCTGGGTTCAAAAAAGGTTTGGATAAGTTCTTGGAGGAGAAGTCCATTAACGGCTATTAATCAAGTTTAGTTAGGGAATAGCCACTGCTATTAATTGCATCAGTAGCATGGGATCTTCTTAGTGTTTGGGTAATTGCCAGGTTCTTGTGGCCTGGTTTGGCCTCTGTTGGAAATGGGATGCTGGGCTTGATGGACCCTTGGTCTGACCCAGCATGACAATTTCTTATGTTCTTATGTAATAGGGAAGTCTGTGGGCTCGATGTAATAAGACCTACGCTGAACTTGGTGCTGTTTTTCTGCACCTATTTTTTTTTTTCTGCATGTTCTGCAGGCTGTGGAACGGTAAAGTTATCTGGGTATTTTTTTTTTTTTTTCAGCGGCAGCCTTGTCCAGCTAAGTGCAGCCGAATATCCTTGGAAAGTAACTCATTTGGGAATCTTGAGGTTCCTTTTTGTAAATGATGGCATGTTAATTTAATATGTTGTTGTTATTTATATGCCAAAAATCACAAAGCCGAGCAACTCCTCTCAGAAATCTATCAACAACGGAAAAATCAGAGAGGGATCAGTAACTATATCAAACCCTATTACCAAAAAATCAATAAAACTTAAAGGAGAAAGACGGTATCAGGTAATCGTGCCTTAGTTTTAATCCACTGCTTCTCGCCCGCAATGGGCCCCAGGCAGTATCAGCCCAATTGGCCCTACAGTTGTAATCATATACAGTCTCCCTCTTACCAAAAAAATTCTTATTATTAAATAATATCTCCCCCACGAACATTTTTTTTTATATTTTAAATTTCTTTATATCTCCCATCTGGTATCATTGAACTGTGACATACTTAGCTTCACAGGCGTTCAAAAAATCCACCCGACATGGACCATGTTTTGGCAGTCAGGCCTTCATCAGGGGGGTTTACATTAAATAATTCATTCTTGTGGACGCCTCCACTTCATCAAGTGGACAAAGTCCTTCAACAGTCGTGCTGACCAAATAACGGTACAAGACGCTGAGAGCGTTGGTTCTCTCTGCTGGGTAGTGCATTTCAAAGCAAATTCCTAATTATGAGTACCAAGGAACTGTAACAAGAACTCTGGGACAAAGTTGTGGAATAACTCAGATTTTGGGATGGCTATATAGGAACTGAAGTGTCTTTGAATGTCCCTCTATGCACGGTCCTGACGATTATTAAGAGAGCTCGGGTTCAGGCTGACTCCCTCTGTTGCCACCAGCACTAGTTTGTTCTGCCCGTTGGCTCCTAGTTAAGTGCTGTGTGTCCCATGTGTATCAGGGAGCAGCCTGTAACTAGGTATTCACCCACTTGTGAGGACTACCATCCTCCTTGTCCTTGGAGAAAGCAGAGTTGCTTACCTGTAACAGGTGTTCTCCTAGGTCAGCAGGATGTTAGTCCTCAGGAAACCCGCCCAGCACCCCGCAGAGTTGGGTTTCTTCTAGTTTATTTTATTTTTGTTTGTAATTCTGTATTAAAAGACTGAAGAGGGACCCCACGTGGATGCGTGGATAGTGGCATGCTGGGCATGCTCAGTCTGCTTAGTCAAAGCTCTAGAAACTTTGAAAGAAATTTTCCGTGCCAGGCTCCATTTGATGATGTCGCCCACATGTGAGGTCTAACATCCTGCTTGTCCTAGGAGAACATCTGTTACAGGTAAGCAACTCTGCTTTTTCTTGCATTGGTCCTGCATTATGGAACTCCTTATTGGATGATTTCACCATTTTCTGTAAGCATAGGAAGGCCTGGTTATTTTCTCAAGCTTTACATTAACTTACTGTAACTTGTTTAAATTGTTTTATTATTTGTATATAGTTTGTTTACATAACACCACTTTGTGTAACCTTTTGGGAGTGGTGGTTAACAAATGTGGAAATAAAATGAGTCCCTGCATCTAGGGGTATGGCATGGAAGGAAATGCCTCTGGCACCATTCATGAAGCAAAGCTCTGTTTGGGAGTTGTCGATGCAATTGGCATGGAGCATCTCAGAGCTGGCTGCCTCGGTAGCATATGCAGCAGATATGGCGCGGAGTTCCTTCTCTGCAGCCCTTAGTGAGGATGAGCCAATCCTTAGTGAGGATGTCTCTCTTCCAGCTTTGGTGCAGATGGTCCCTCAGTCAATGGGAGCGCAGCTATTGGAGCTAGCAAGGAATTTATTTGCCTGCTTAAACCCTGAAGATTGAATGGGGCAATTAGAACTTCTCCTGTCCAAGATGGAAGAAATTTTCTTACACAGTGGAACTGTCTAAATTTCTACACTGATGCATGTCTCTCCTCATGAGCGTCCAGTGTTGAGAGTAAGTTCTCATCATGAGATGGTGCATTCTTCTCTTCCAGAGAAGTCCTGTCATGAATCAGAAAGGGGAAGAAATGGCTTCAGTAAATTCTGAATTCCTGCCAGATATTTCCCCCTCAGATCTCCTTTTTGGCCACCTTTGTCATCAGTGTTCCTCTGTGGTTGGGGGAGGAGCAAGATTCCACAGAAATTCCTTCAAATGCTCTACTGGACTTGTTTCAGCATACTTCTCCTCCTGAATATCTCTGCTACTCATGATTTTTGGATAAGCTGGTAAAGATGCTGTCCATCAGTGTCAGGAAGAAAAAGGACTCTAGAACAGATGTCTTTGGACCTCTTCAGTTTCTTCAACCTCCGGCATTCTTCTTGGCTATTCCGGTTCACAAACTCCTCAGGTACCTGTAATTGAGAATGTGGCAAATGATGATGATATGCCTTCCAGTGGGCTGGAAACTTAAAAAATAGGTTCTAGGTCTCCTTGGTGTTTGTGGTTGTCCAACTGCTGCACTACTCCATAGTGGTGGAGTCTGCATTAGACTCATGCTACGTGCACTCATGATCACTCTAACACACCACCTGGTAAGGATCCAGAAAAATTAGATGTGTTTGGGGGGAAAGGGACTTTCATGGATCTATGCCGAGTGCCCAGATTGTGGCCCACCAGCTGTGTGTGGTGCAGTATTTGCACAAATGCATGCAAAAGGGAAAACGTTTGACGAAACAGTCAGACCATAGACAGGCAGACTTCTGTCAAGCATTGGAGGGTGTGGAGGAGTATAAGAAACATCTCATCCATTCTGTTTATGAAGCTTTTGATTCAGGGACCTGGATTTTGTCTACTTCTATAGGAACCCAAAGATTCATGTAGTTTTGAGCGAGTGGCCTTCAAGAGGAGGTGCATGATCATCTCGTGGATACATCCTGTGCAGGGGAAAACTTGTTCGGTGACATAGTTCAAGAGAGAGTGGCTTTGATCAAGGAGCATCAATCCACCTTACAGTTGTTATCAGCTGTGATGAGGGACCAATTGGCACCTACCCAATGCTAGTAGTTTTCCCTCAAGCATCCATTCTTCCAAAGATGTTCCTTCCACTCTTTCAGCCATATCAAGTTCCTGTTATTCTACAGCAGCAGCAGCTGCCTGCATGAAATCTGCAGAGGGAAAAGTGTGAGCTGAAGATTTGGCAGCAGATACAACCTAAGCCTGGGACCAGTTTTTGAAACCCTTGAGATCTGCCTCTTCCAGTGGGAGAAAGGGCTCAATCCTTCCTCTTGGAATGGTTCTGTGTCTCCAAGGACTGGTGGATCTTAAAAATTGTGGAGTCTGCTCCTACTTATGCATCTCTTGCCTTTCTTTGACTCAAAAGATTTCATTCCTCAGCTCTGACCCTTCTAAATCTGTCAGTTGCAACTGGAAATTGAGGCTTATACTGGACTTGGGGAGACTAAACATATTTTTGGTTCAGGAAAGGTTCAAGATGAACTCCCTTTAGATGATTCTTCCTTTCTTTCAAAGGATTGGAGATGTGCTCTGGATTTCAAAGCACTTATGCACACATTCCCATTCACCCTGCTCATTGGACGTTTTTCAGGTTTGTGGTGAGGGACATGCTCTACCTGTTAAGGTGCTCCCCCTTTTGCCTCTCAGCAGCCCCAAAGATGTTCACAAAATGCCTTGTGGTAGTGGTAGCACAGTTTGTCGGTAGGGATTCTGCATATTCCCATATCTGAACAATTGGTTGCTCATGGTCTATCTCTGTCAGTTCTGGGGTCCCTCAAAAAGACCATACAGCTTTTCCAGTCTCTTGGTTTTCTGCAGTTTAAATCTTGCTCCATCTCAAAGAATTCAGTTCATAAGAGCCTGGATAAACTAACTTCAGGAGACAAATTTCTCCCCCTTGAAAGAGCCACATTGCTGATGAACCTTATAAGGTCTATCCTTCATCAGGACTAAGTGTCAACAAGGTCAGTTCTAGTCCTTCCTTTGAAATGTCTGCACATGCAGGGCCTCGACATCCAGTGGCATGAGCTCTTATCAGCTATTGTCCCACCAAATCTCTTGAGACCTCCGGGATGAGAAGCAACCGGGATGAGAAGCAACTTTTAAGTAGTAGATGAATCCAGAGGTTCTAAACGTAGGTCTCTCACTACCTGTCCTACTGCATCAAGTGATTATCTGCTGACGCTTCCAGTGTGGGGTGGGGCACACATTGGTGTGGCGTGGACCCAAGAATCATGGTCCCTAGTGGAGAGTCATCTGCAAATGAACCACCTGGAGCTATAAGCCATCTGCTTTGCTCTTAGGGCTTTCTCTCACCTTCTTTAGTGAGAGAGAATCTTGACAATCAAGTGGCCATATTTTTTATAAACAAGCAGGGAGGTATGGGTTTTTATGCCCACTGTCAAGAGGCCATCCGAATGTGGTTGTGGCATGACAACCTATCTCCAAGCACCCTATCTTCTGGGAAACCAGAATAAGGTGGACTGCATCAGCATGAGTGATCAGAGGTCATGGACGATGTGTTCAGTCACTATGGAATACCACTGGTTGACCTGGATACTTTGAAGTTATGCTTCTTGTATCCAACTCCCGATGCATTTGTGCTAGACTGGAGTGTCGGTTTACTATATGCATATCCACTGATTCCTCATTGCTAAAACTCTCCAGAAGGTCCTTTGGGATGAGGTGGAATTTAATCTATTAACTCAGGTGATTCTTTACTTATAGAAACATGGACTATTTTTGCTTTTATTGGATGCTCTTTGTTGGGATTCCCTAAGTTTCTTCCTTCATTAGTATCCTTCAGAGATACCTCCCTCTGAACCATGCACTGCTGAGCGACTGTCGGATCCCAAATTATCCTTGTCAACTGAAAAGCAGGCTGTTAATACAAACAAAAAACACATGGAAATGCCTGTATGCCAATGGCAGAAGTCTAAAAAGTAAGATGGGAGAGTTAGCATGTATAGAGGTGAATGATGAGAGAGACTTAATAGGCATCTCAGAGACATGGTGGAAGGAGGATAACCAGTGGGATAATGCCATACCAGGGTACAAATTATATCACAGCGATGATAGGGAGGAACAACTTGGTGGGTATCAGGATTGGTCCTAGATCAAACCATGAAACTCATGAAACCTCTATTTGAATCTCTCGAGGTAGTGGACTTGAAGTTTCTCGACTTGAATGTATTGTTCCTTGTTGCTTTCTCTTTGGCACGATGAGTAAGTGAACTTCAGGCTCTGGTTTCAAATTCTGTCTGCAGTTTTTTTTCATAATGGGGCTAGTTTGCAGAATCACCCTAAGTTCCTTCCGAAATTAGTATCTATGTTCCACATTTAATGAAGCTATTGTGCTACCAATCTTCTTTCCAAGAAGGTTGTGGAGGAGTAGCCTACTGGTTAGAACAGCAGGCTATGAACTAAGGAAACCAGGGTTCAAATCCCACTGTTGATCCACCAGTTACTTCACCTTCAATTTCCTCAGGTACAAACTCAGATTGTGAGCCCTCTGGACACAAGAAGTTACCTAAAGCACAAAGGAGAATGAGCTCTTTGCTTCTTGGACTGCAAGAGAGCTCGAGTATTATTTAAAGAGGACTCAGCTTCACCTTGAAGATCTCAACTGTTTGTGTCCTTTGATCCCAATAGAATGGAAAGGGTAGTTGCCAAATGAACTAATTGGCTGGCAGACTGCATAGTCACTTTTATGTTTTAGTTGGCTTACAGATTGCAGGGTCTGTTCAGGTTCATCAAGTGAGAATCATGGCAACTTCAGTGGCCTATCTCTGAGCCATTTCTGTTAAACATTTATTCATACCTTCGTGTCCCTTTGCTGCCTGGCCAGAATGTCCTGAGGAATCAATAACTTTGCATAAACTGTGCACCCAGTAGTCCATTCTCCACTTGGTGGGACAAGGTTGACTTTAAGTGATGCTTCTTCTGAGACTCCCCACGTATTATGACTAATTCATGCTTGCATGTGGATGGAGATGGCAAGTTTGCTTACCTATAAATAGGGTTCTCCATAGATAGTAGAATAAATTAACCATGCTTAATACCTGCCTGCTTCTCTGATGAGTTGACTACTTCGCTAAAGCTTAAATTCTGGAAGAGACTGAGGGGTTCACAAGGCAGCGTGTTCACGTGGGAGCTACTGTGCATGCTTAGTATTTTTCATTTATTTTTGGTTTTATAAACCACCTGTTTGCTATTGGTCTACAAGGCAATGTACAATAAAACAGAAATAGAATGTAATTACATAAAGACAGATCAAATAACACCTATACAATGACATTAAGCAAAGACTTTACTGAGCTTGAATGATGTCACTGATGTGTAATGGCTTATTTACCCTGCTGCTTATGGAGTATCCTGTCTACAGGTAAGCAAACTTGCTGTCCTGGAAGAATTTCTGATGTACTCTACAAAAAAGCTGAAACTGGAAGTTAACCTTGTAGCGTAAGAACGACCTACACTGAAGTGGCTAAGGAACAAAACATTAATTGTCCTGAAGTTGCCAATCTGTGCGCCGACCTTAATCCAATCAAAAATCTGTTTCACCTCTTAAAGATTGATGTCCATCAGTGCTCCTCCAGGAATTTGACAGAGCTTGAACAGCTTTGTAAAGAATAGGCTAATACTGACAAATGTAGGTGTACAAAGTTGGAGACCTATTCCAATGGATTCACAGTTGTAATTGCTGCTGTAGGTGCTTCCACCAAGTATTGACTTGAGGGGGAGGAGAGGTTAAACATTATTGGACCTGAAAAGTGTAGAAAATGGTATATTGATGAACAGGAAAAAAGTCATTTAAATACATGCAAATCTGACTCATTTACAAGATAATATGTGAAAAATGTTCAAGGGAATGTATACTTTGGATAATGTCTATCTGTGATATATATATAAAATGTTTCAAAACTAGCAAAACAAACTGGCCTTGTGCTTATCGGTGATTGCTTAGACATGAAGGATCTTGCACAGATAATTACAGCTTAAGTAAGATATTTCTTGGGAAGCAATAATAATTTCCCTTGTTGTTTACTACTCCAAACCTATTTCACACAACAAATTGTGCTGGAGCAACTGTCAGATTTGATGCCATCAAGCTTGGATATTTAGTGCCTTCATAGAGCATGAATGTGGGAGAGCTGATAAAAGTTAAAGACAATATGTAATACTCCAGTACTGTCCCATTCCTTTAGAGGGAGAGATGTATTCTAGGGGAGGGAGAGAACTCTACATGTATGGATTTCTGGACTTTTTGTATATGTTTATCTGACATTTGGCTGCCGACCATTGCGGAGGGGAAAATGCTAAAAAGTGAGGCGTAGAATGTCTGGTTTTGAAACTGTTCTTCCTCAGAAGATGTGAGTAACGGTTTTCTTGTCTTTATTGTGCATGCAGCCAAAGCAAAGGATTTCCGTTATAACTTCTCTGAGGTTCTTCAAGGTAGGATATTGGAGACATGACCTTCACTGTCGCTCATCTTCCAGTTCCCAAGGTGTTCTGAGCAAAACCTGGCACTTGCATCTCTTCTTTTTCCCTGCCTTTCATTTTGTTTTAGTTTCATGATGCATTTGGACAGTTATGTCTTGTGACCTGAAAATGATCAGCAGAAGCCTTCATCGCATCTGCTGTGTTCTTATTCTGGATTTCTGGGTATTCAGCAGTGTTTGGAAGATTATGCTTTCTTAAGATTTCCTCCTCAATTTGAATTTTAATTTTGGAAATGCTAAAAAATAACAAATAGTGCATTCCCATTTGTCTGGTCTTCAGTTCAGTTTCATTAATCCTGTCGTCATCCATTTTGAATCTTTCCCCTGTACCATGGGTTTCTGTTTGCTTTATGTAACTCTGTGAAAATGGTTTTGATTTGGTTTCTGCTTTATCTTTCTTTGGATTTCCATCTTAACCAGAACCACTTGCTACTATGACTGTGGCACCATGAACCTACATTCCCCCCCCCCCCTTTCTCTGTTCTCATTTAGCTTAGTCATGGTAGGGAAACTCCTTGGCCAGGGGCCACAGATTGAAACTTGTTCTACCATGGCTCACTAGGTGTTGCCATAATTTGATGGCTGGGCCTCCTTCCCCCAGAGGCTGTGAGCCCTGCCTCTTCTTTATCCCATCCCTGGCAGACCTGAGGAGCAGTAGCCTAATGATTATTGCAGCGGGCTGAGAACCAGGGAAGCCAGGGTTTCAAATCCTGGATGCAGCTTGAGACCTTTGTCAAGTCACTTCAGCCTCTGTTGCCTCGGGTACAATAGATCATCTGGGGCAGGAAATTGCCTTCTGCACCTGAATACAGCTCGCCTTGTGCTCAGTTTTGGAAAGGCGAGTACTGAAATCCAAATTGACCCCCGCTCTCCTGTACACACCACTACCTGAGCGAGGCTTACATTTGTCATGATGTGGCACCTTTTCAAGAACAATATATTGAGTGCTTCTGAGCATAGTAATCGATCATTTTTTTTTTTATCCTTGGTTATTGTACAGCCTGCTAAGAAAACCAGTTGATAAGGTCTGCAGTTTAGTTTTTGTTTATCTACTAGTGCAGAAGGGTTGGTGGCTCTTGCTGCTTTTGGTTCTAAAAGCTGTTCTTCCAATTCGTTTCTTTCTCCCTTTCTGGTGGCGTGCTAATAAATGTGGTATCTGCTGCTTTTGCTCAGTTGCCGCACTGTACCACATCCTTGCACAGTTTAGTTTTTTAAACCGTAAACTTCTTCTACTCTCAGCTAGAAGAATATTCCAAATGTCATCAGAATCTCTTCTAATCCAACCACCTGTTGTTTATTAACCAGCAGCTATGCTGGCAAAAAGCCAGCTGTGAAATCCACTTTGTTTAAATGACATCAAGTAAAAACAAAAAAAAAAAAAATAAAAAAAAAATATATATATATATATATATATATTTTAATGCAACTAAAGCCTTACAAAGGCTGACCAAACCTGTGACTTGAGAATTCTAGAATAAATTTATGTCTGAGGTAATTGCAAGTAAAAATGAATAGAAAAATCACAGATTGTAAACCATACCTATGATCTGGGGTTTTCCCTGCAGGCGGGGCTTAACAGATTCGGTTAAGAACCCTTGAGATTGGATAGGGATGGCGAGAGCGATCTGTAAACCTTGCCCACAGAAAGACATTCTGTGGATGGAGTTCCCAGCCTGGATGCTGGGTCTCCGTTCTTTTGGTCTGCTTTCTAATTGCAAGATAAATCGATGGACAGTGACCTCGTTACATTGATGCATAAGGTGTGGAGAGAATGCACTGAAGGCGCACAGCCAGTTTTTGCTGGTTATACTTTTGTGGGAGAGTTGAGCCACGTGAGCCCAACCACGACGTGACGCATTTCCCATCATACATTTCCAAACGTTCTTTTTTTATGTGGTGTGAAAGAAAATTTTGGTTTTTACCACATTCTTCTCTCTTCTTTCCACTTAGGTAAACTTGGAATCTATGATGCTGATGGAGATGGAGACTTTGATATTGAGGATGCCAAAGTATTGTTAGGCAAGTAGCTTTCTTGTGTAATTATGTATCTTAACGCATTTCTATTTGTGGAGTTCTCTTCATGCTGTCCAGTGAATGAAAAGGGGAAAAATAATCTTCCCACTATATGAATATATTTTGTAAGTGAGAATTATTTTCATATACTTGAAAACTGAGAGTAAAATCTGGACTGCATCACATAGCCTGAGTTCAGGTTTTTGGGAATCAATTAAACAATGAATATATATGATATTAATATAGCATTAAAGTATTATATAGAGAGAATATTTTAATGTTAAGGCACCTCAGCTATCCAAAGAGAACATGTATTGCTAGATGAGGATATGGGAGTTGATATGTAAATATTCCATAAGGGCTGCTGGTGCACACATTATTGCTTATCACTTGGTAACTTTGCTAAGACATTTGCCTGACTATTTTTCTTGTGAGGGTGGCTTGAGATATGAAGGAAAGGTAGAGAAAGTAAGGTCAGAATTAAGAAATGATCATTCAAACCCAGAATGATTTGCACGTGTTTGTTTATTCTGGCAGAGCATTAGTATGTATAGCAGATGAACAGTGTAAACAATGTTTGCCCGAAATGCATTCCTGTTAATCCCCAAAACATTTGCTTTTTTTTTTTTTTTTTTTTTTTGCTGTGTCCATTCCATTATTAACCTGTGAAATTTCTTTGTGTTATGACTTTTTGGCTGCATTTCATACAAGGATCAAATGCATTTTGTTTTTCTATCCTTTTTTTTATTAAGAAAAAAAATAATTTATTACATGACTTTTCTAGTATGTGATTCATTACTTAATCAATTTTTGCTAAATGGGATACTTCTTGAATTCATGTGGGACACAAATACCCACTTTCCCCTGTCTAACTAGAGAAATCACTTTGGGCCGTAATATTTCATGTGGAATGGTTTTCAGTTCTTTGTGGTCCGTGGATAGCGCATTTGAAAAGATGAACCCGACTGTATAAGCACTGAAGACTGATTTCCAACGGTTAAAATGGAACTGCATCTGAAGAGCCAAGGGCACTAGATCAGTTTGGGCCTGCATAACTCCTCTGAAATCTTTTTTTTTTTTTTTTTCCCCAATATCTTTTTACGCTTAGATCTTGTCTTCCCTAGTCCAAAACGTCAGCCCAAAGTGGTTTACAACAGAATTAAAATACCGTGCATAAAGGATTACTGTTACCTAAGCTGATATACAATGTTTTTATGTTTTAGGAGTTCACATTTACACAATGTGTGGCGTGCTATTAGTAAATTAGCATGTAGAAGACTTGTAAAGCATTTACAAAGGTAGAGCCATTTGGGGCTTTTTAACAAATTAATATGCTGCTCAGGTGGAACGATAATTTGATCTTCGTGTCTGCGTACCAAACAAACCAGTTTTGCAGGTCTCATATATTTTCCTGTCACCATATAACCTCAATATTATGTATTTCTGTGTTGCCCGTTGTATTGCGGTGAACTGGTCCTTTGCTTTTTCTTACCATGGTTCAGCACTGTCGAGACCCTCCATCTGGGCTATCTACTCGGCTTACTACCCGGTAATGGTTTAGCATTTGTTTGCGTTCTGCTGCTGCATGGACACAGTTTCCTCCGGAGAGCGCGCCACGCTGCCCAAACCTGTAGAAGTGACAGCTGGATAGGGGAGTATGTTAACAACTTGGGCCCACGTATGTGGGGAAAGGCCTTTTGTCATTACTTGTGCATCCAGAATGAAGACGCCAGGGTTTTTCCAGCAACGTCATGCGTTGAGGAGCCGTGCAGAACGGGGTTGGTGTTGAGCTCTGTAACCGAATCTGCCCAAAAGCAGCTTTACTGTTAAAATACTTGCTTTCCTTTGTTTAAGTCAGCAGGAGCATCCTGTGATTTGTGAAATAGCAGCGGGGCTGGGCTGAGCTCTTTGAAATGCCAGACCCGGTCGGTCGCTTGTATATCATGTGAAGTGACCCATATTTTAACCGTTCCTACCAACAACTGAACACTACATTCAGATCTTTCAATGACAAAACAAAATATTTGTATTTATAAAATACTAATCAACCATTTCTTCACTTCATGTTTCATCTGTGTTCACCTTTTGACCATCCACTTCTGATTGAGAATGAAGTCCTTTGTCAGTCGTTGTTTTGCAATTAATATGCTGTTCTAATAATTTCATTGCATCTGGCTGCAGATTGCATTTCTTCAACCAGAAAGGGGGGGGGGGGGGATAAAACCTATAGTATATCCTAGATGAGGCTTCAAATAGATGTTATCTGTGGGATTAGGCAAAGTAGATTGTCAGTATAGATCTGATGTCCTCTGTTAACTTGGTATTTATTTATTGTGTGGGAGGGGTTTTAGGACAGGTGGGAGAGCAGTGACTTGCTAGAAGGGGCTGCTTGAAGTTCATTAAACTATTTAACACAAACCTTGTGTCTCACAAAGTAGAACAGAGGTGGGTAAGGTTTGGGGTGTCCAGGAAGTCCTTGGATTTAAGAAATAATCTGTTCCTGAAAGCTGCATCTTAATTCAAAATATAATATAAGTCGAAGTGGACTGTTTCACAAGAACAATGTTACAAATGTATTTCTTTGATTTGATATACTGCCTGATGTTTACACTAACAAACAAAGTAATCCCCAACCCAACCACCAAAAATCTCATAGTTCTCTTTCTAATATAATATTTGATAACTCCTATCAAAAATAATCATTCCCCCTCATTAAACCACTCATTTTCAAACTTGTCATCCCCTGTTAGCACTATGTATTTGACTTTTTGGCCCTAACCTGCACCCCCTTCCCCCCCCCCCCCAGGTTAGGGCCAAAAGCTGTAAGAAGCTTGTTAAATCATTACATTTTTTTATGCCTTAAGAGGAAAGAAAGTAGCAAGACATTGATGATGTTACAAGCGGAGGAGGTTCCCCACACTCTTCCTGCTGATGTCACTTCATTGGGCCTTGCAGTCGTCAGTGAGCGCACCAACGCATGCCTGCTGGGAGATTTCTGGCAACTTAAAGTCAAAAGAAACATTATTAAGTTGGAGAGTGGGTGCCAGTTTAGAAAGGTAACTTGAAATGCTTTGAGGTGAGGACTGCCTGAATAGTGCAGGTGAAGCCTGGGAATATGAGTGAACGAGATGTGACTAATTTAGTGTAATCTGTCCCTTGCTCAGAAGATATTTTCATCATGTTCATTACAAATTTTTGATCATTTTCAAGCCAGATCCCCTTTATAAGAAATACTCTCATTGTGGGAGAGGGAAACGTCTCTGGGCAGAAAGCCCGAGTGAGGAACTGAAGTTGACAGGCCCATAGTCTCTTGTTTCCTGGGACTTGGAAGCATGCTGTCTGCAAGATACGATTCATAATCTCTTTGCTTTGCAGGATATTCTGTAGCTCCTCTTCCCTTAGGAGTTTTCTTGCATTGACTTCTGACCTTTAATATGTGTTATCTTTTTATCTATCCCTCCTCTTCAGCAGTCTTTGAGAAGTAGAAGAGAAGCCGACTCGCACATCTTGCATGTTCATCCCTCCTCTCCCAGCTTCCCTTCCTCCACCCCTCTTTTGCCACTGTGCCCTCTCAGATGATTGCCCCCCCGCCCCGCCCCTCCCCAGCAGAGGTGCGCAGGACTCTGCCCTGCAGATCAGAGCTAGCAGAAAGGTTGTACTGGGCTGGGGGACTGCGAGCTGGCCCAGGTCTTGGGCCTTGCAGCAACCTCACCGCTCCTTCCATGCATTTCCTTTTCAAACAGGAAGTCCATGAAAGAAGAGGGCAGGGCTGCTGCAGGGACTGTGTAAGTGCTTGCTGGTTCACTATCCTTTTGTTCAGTACAGTCTTTTTTGTTCTTTTTTTGGTTAGCTCTCTTCTGCAGAGCAGTGTCCCATACACCTTGCACAAGCAGAGGAGGGGGGAGGGGGCAGCTACGACCACAACTGAAATTCAAGAATGCCACTCACACTTTTGTGATCTTGTGTGTGGTATTTTTTTTACGGGTTGCTCATCAGTTTCCTTTTTTTCTGCCTAATTGCTTTCCTTTTGTTTCTCTCTCTGTCTCTTTCCTTTTTCCCCCCCTTTATCCTCGTGTAGGGCTGACCAAAGATGGCAGTAGTGAAAATATTGATTCCCTTGAGGAGGTCCTTAATATTTTAGCAGAGGAAGGTTCAGACTGGTTTTATGGCTTCCTCTCATTTCTCTATGATGTAATGACTCCCTTTGAAATACTAGAAGAAGAAGAGAGCGAAGCTGCAGACGATGTTGATGGTACGTCACAGAATGAAGGGGTTCAGGGAAAAAAGACTTTCGTGATTTTGGATTTGCAAAACCAGTAACTCCCAAGGGGCCTAGATTGATCGGCTTGGGAAAGTAACCCTCTGTTTTACTAAAAGGAGAGAGGGGCTTTGTCTCAATGGAGAGATATCCCCCTCAGACCCAATGGACCTGCCAATAATTATGAACAGGAGGCCTTCTCCTCACAGCTGAAGGGGCCTCTCTTTGGATAATTGCACTTTGGCAGGAGGGAGAGGAGCAGCACACAGTTGTGTAACCGTGTAGATTAGCACACAGTAGACATTTTCAGAGGCTTAGGGCAGTCTATATGATTTGTGCTTCAGTTTGTGCATTGTGTGCGCACTAAACCCTGGCAAATTAACTATTAGTGAGCTGTTCTTCATTAACCTCTCCTTTGTCTTTTTGTTTTTTAACAAACGCACAATCAAGACAGCGTGAGACTGGCTTGATTCCAGCACACAGTTCTGGCATGTTTGCTGAATCATGTAAATATATATATATATATATAGAGAGAGAGAGAGAGAGAGATGTTGTTGGTCCTGGAGCGTACAGCTCTTAGGATGTCAATCACAGATGTATGAAATACTATACTGACATTAATGTAAATTGAAATGTGTGAATATGTTTTTTTTTTTTTTTTGCTGTTCCCTTCAATTTTCTGTTCATTTTGTGTTACAGTTTAATTGGAGGCACTGCAATGATAGTACCTGAAAACTTGTAATGAAAAATGACCATGTTGTTGTGTACAGCCAATAAATAACATGTATGTGTTTCCCACTCTTGCTGTCTGCTTGTAAACCAGCTTGCTTGTTCTTTGTTTACTGTCTAAGATTCAGGCTGTATCTGCCTTTTGGTTTCTTTTGGGATTTTGTTTTTAAAGGAATAATTCAAAAAGAGCACTGAAAATGTAACTTTCTGGTAGTGTGACTCTTTTAAACAGTGCATACCAAAACTGTATCAACGTTTGTTCCACCTGCTGGTTAAGATTAGCTCAGATGGGGAGAGTAAGTTTTGGGATGTTTTTACTACAACAAATCCAGTGCATTCTGGATATCTGATATTTAGTATTTTGGGAAGGAGAGAGGGGGGAGAAGTAGACCTATTGCAATTTTAAAATCTGCTTCTCATCTATTGTAAGCTGTTTTGAAGTGGCTGGCCTGCCATAAAAGGCAGCGTGGAAGTCCAATTTAAATGTATTTAAAAAATAAATCTAAAATTAAATTCACGTTCTCAAGCTAGAACGTTTGCCATCCTGTTCCTGGAGCCTTGCCTAATGAATCTGGATTTTTAAGGTATCCACAATAAATATGCATGAGAGATATTTGCATACTCTGGCTCTCCAGGGTACCCAAGTACCTCCTCCTACAGATTCATTGTGACTGTCCCTGAAACTAGATCTATGATGCAAGACTCCATGACTGAGGTGGGACATTCACCTACAGCAGGGCTTCCCAAACCTGTCCTGGGGACCCCACAGCCAGTCGGGTTTTCAGGATATCCACAATGAATATGCATGAGATACATTTGCATATACTGAGTCTCCATGGGGTTCAAATTGATCTCATGCATATTCATTGTGGATATTCTGAAAACCCGACTGGCTGAGAGGTCCCCAGGACAAGTTTGGGAAGCCCTGTGACCTGGTACCTTATTAGATATTTGATTATTCCTTATCATATTTAAAAATGGGCTAGGATAAATTTTAGTTGCTAGTAGAGCTGGGCAAGAAAAATGGCTATTTGCCTCTAGCTGAGTGTTTCCCAAACTTCTCCTGGAGGTTACACCTAGCCAATCGGGTTTTCAGGATTCCCACAATGAGTATGCATGAGATAGATCTGCATACTCTGGGTCTCCAATGTATGAAAATCTATATCCTGCATATTCATTAAGGATAGCCTGCAAACCTCCAGGAGACAGTTGGGAAACACTGGTTTAACTGATGATAAATCCAAACTCAATAAAAATAAGCAAAGTAGGAAATTGACAGGTGACAATGTCTGCTACCCTGTGGCTTTTGCTACAATTTTGCTGGCCAGTTTTTTTTTGGTGGTTCAAGATCATGATCAACTAAGTACCTTGCACATAGGCAAACATGGATTTTGGGGTGAGGTTTAGAATTGGGATTAACACAGTAACAGCGAACCATGCCAAATAAAGACCATTTGGCCCATACACTCTGCCCATGAGATTCTTCTCTGGTTTTCTTCCTCCTTGTGTTGACGAGCATATGACCTCTCATGAAACCTGCAAGCTTGTCATCCATCTCTAATTATTCGAATAACAAATCTCAGCTGCAGTTTAGTTTTTTTTTTTTTTTTGTGTGGGGGGGTGGTGCATTATGAATGCCCATTCTCTGTGTAATACTACATATAATTCTTCCAGGAATGATATTACTGGGAGGTGAAAGATTTTTCTGAGTGTTACATCAAGTGAAGCTGGAATATGGATAATCTTATCCAGCTGAGTTGGCTGAGATATTCAGCTAGCTATAGGACAGCCAAATAACTGCCCTAGACTTATCTGGATAACCAAACTGGATAACACTAAATATCAGCATTTATCCGCTTAACAGATCGATACAGTAAAGTGCAACCGCGGTTACCCTGCTCCTAACTCGCCTTCTACTCACTTTCCGGCCGCGCTAGCCCTTCCCGCGATACACTATCCCCTTTAACTCATCCCTACCGCCTCTTAAAATCCCCGGGTGACCCCTTCCGCCCGCGGCATGTATATTAAATGTAAACGAGCGAATTAGCTATTCCCTCCCATACAGTAACGCGCGCCCCGACTATCGCTTTTTTACCCTGCCGTTTTGCTGCGCGTTTAACCTGCTAATTTACCGCCTACCCCTACCCCTGCGTTAGAGGCAGGGGTAAGGGTAGACGGCAAACTTTCCCCCAGCCCCCGCTCACCTGCCCTGGCCGCGTCCTGTCTCCGGTGCAGCCCCAGTCCTGTCCCCTCCTCCTCCCAAAGCAAAAAAAAACAAAAAAAACCCCGAAAAAAAAGTAGCTGGACATGTATTCCTGCCCCAGAAGACTTGCAAGTCGCCCTGCCCCACCCCTGGCTTAGCAGGCTATGTAGCCAGACTGATATTAATTGGGGCTCCTTACAGACCCCTGCAATCTGGCCACCAGGTGTTACTGGTGCATGATGACATGCCAGCCCCCTCTTTCTTTTTTTTTTAATCTTCTTAACTCTTTAATTGTCTTTATGACAAATACTGCACAACTGCTTGGGCATTGTGAAACTCCTTGAACTTAGGGTGAGTCCCCTGAACTGCTCCTTTCTACTTTAGAGAGGCAGTCATAGTTCATCTTAGAAAGATAAAAGTAGATTTTGTGCTGCGTGGCTCTGGGAAAATGTATCTGGCTAACTTATGCTGGATGTTCAGCAGTGTGGATGCACCAGTGAATATACCTGGCCATTGAAAGGTTAGCCAGATATCTTTACGCCTCTCTGGAATGTTGCTAAATTGTTCCCGAGTTATCAGCTTAGTAGGTAGCCAGCTAACTACTTCGTTGGATAACTAAGGGTTGGAGGAACAGGCTGGATTTTTGAAACTCATGGGTTTGTCCAGCTAAGTGCCAACAGACAAGTTCCTTTAAATACAGACCCCTTAAAGTTCTCAAAATCAAATAGATAACCTAGTTCTGTTCAGGCCAGAACCGGGTGTTAATGAAGTCTTCCCTCTGTGGTGGTAGAGCTATTAGCAACTATGTGTGGGAGGCTGCTACTGGAAGATGGCAGCTTTTTTTTTTGTTTTGAATTTCAAACATTTTTTGTTCTAAAATGTCAAACAAAAGTTAAGTTACCAGAAGTATTCCTGTGATCTGATTGCTTTCATTTTGGGCAGGCTAACGAAGAAAATACAGTTTTACTTGATATTTTCCAAAGCAATGTGTGAGAACTGTAACCTGCTGCCTGCATGAATGTGCTTTGCTCACGGCATAAATAGCTTACTGATGTGGGACAGCAGCTGTTACTTTCTGTATTAGCTTCTGCTTGCTTTGCTAGATGTACTAATCTAAATAGAATTAATGTTTTTTCTTGTCTACGCTACAAATACACACAGGGGATTTTAATAATTGGGGATGCCGAGGGTGAACCCCAGAGTTCTGTGACAACCTTCAACAGTATTTAACTTGTCAGCTTTATAAAATTGACCCTTTCTCCCCCAAGCCAAAAATATCAAGATTCACAGAAGTTGTATATAACAAGTTTACTACTTGAACTCATCAAGTTTGATTTAGGTGGATTGTTTTTGTTTTTTTTTTTAGATGACCAATGTGTGTGTTATTTTAGAAAAAATCTGTCAACTGTTCACATTTTTTTTTTTCAAAGCCATGCTCTTCAGTGTATTTCAAGGGCAGTTAACTTTCACAGAGCTCGTCAATGCAGTCACATTCTGTACAGAGAAAGGAGGAAAACCATTTGACACAGTCCTTCAGCTAGCGAGGACAAATGTTATGCAGTGGATCCATCAAAACTCTTGAGTACTGGCTCTAAGAGACATTATGCAACCAGTTGGATATATTAATATTTCATTTTTCCTTTTAGATGTATCTCCTCTCCTTTTTAAATCCGTGGTGAATTAAAGTCGGGTTCAGTAGGTGAGTCCCTGCCCAACGATGGCGTACAATCTAAGTAGGTACCTGAGGCAATGGAGGGTGACATGACTTGCCCAAGGTCACAAGAAGTGTCAGCGGGAAAAATGGGATTTGAACCCTAGCTTCCCTGGTTCTTGGCCTGGTGCTCTAACCTCTCGGCTACTCCTCCACATATGACCTGCCCAATGCATTTATATAGCTCCAGCTTTCGGCATTGGGTATCTATCTGGCAGCAATATCGTCTTTTCCTGTTTGTGCCCCCTTTCACAGCCATCAGCTTCTAGAAACGGTGTTTGGCACTTTAGCAGGAATCTTTGATTTCAGTTGGAAAGGGACAGAAGAATGTATTGGAATGATAGTTGAATTAGCATAGGAGTGAAACTTGTGGGTGATAACGCTGCTGCCAGACTTTTGGCTCTCTCTTCACCGTCCCAGTCACTTGCTTCTCATAAGCATTCAGCTCACTGTCTGAACTTCTGTAGGGAGGCAAGGACTGAGGGCTTATCTGAGAAATCAGCTAGGACTATAGCAAGTGTCGAAGCCTTGATAATGGTATCACTTCTCAGATGCAACTCTTTTTACTGTAGTGTGGAAAGCAAAGAAACACATATTGGACATTTGCTAAAATGTATCAGGATAGGACTTGTCTTAGTGCTTTGGGCGGTTTCTGTTTCTTCTTGCAATTGCTTTAACATCTGAGTGTTTTTAAAGGCACTACCTCACAGGAAGCTCGTGCTCTAGAACCAGAGCAATTTGGACCTGATGACTACAGATACAGAAGCCAAGCAGTTCCTTCTTTTTATATAAAGCTACAGCACAGTCTTTTTCTTTCTCACTAATTCTCAAAACCAGTTTTTGTTTTCCTGTTTAAATTTGACCGTGAGGCCCAAGGACGGAAAAACCTATGCTAGAGCGGTGTTTCCCAATCAGGGTACCCTTCAGACCTGATCAGATGTGCACGGAAAAGTCACCGCGGCCAGGTGCTCAGATCAGGCCAGCACCTATCAACAATAAAAGACACAAGTAGTGACTTTTAAACACGTAGGAGCTTCAAGATCCTTAAAGGCCTGGAACCACCTACCTAACGCTAACTCGCCTCTTGCACTCTGCCCTTCCCCTTGCACTCACTGCCTCAGGCCTACTTAGTGGTGCCAGGTCTCAAAGAAATGAAGCTCTCAAACACCAGAAGAAGAACCTTTGCAGAGTCGGTGCCCGTTTCCTGTAACTCTTTGCCACTTGAGATCAGGCTTGTTCCAGAGCTCCTAACCTTTAGGAGGCCTCTGAAACCTAGCTGTCGATAGCAGCTTTTGATTCACAGCCTGACTTACAAACTTTAGACTGGATCCTGCTCTACAATATTAGTCCCATATGAACTGCGCACCTGCTGAACCTAGACACCATCCTCTCTACCTTACTGTAAACCCTTAGCTCACTAGTATATACTTGTCATATTATTCCTCTGTTTATAAGCAGTATTGCTTCTTATACCCTGCCACTATAATCTTACTCAAGGTTTGTCACTTGGCATCTGCTAAAGCTTGCAAATTGCAATCCTCTGATACACTGATGTCGCTGATCCTTACTACTGTGGATGCAACATGCTTTTGAATTCCCATGCTGGGAAAGCATGATACAAATAATGATGATGAACCCACACATTGCACACAGTAACTCAATCTTTCTCATCCTCAACCTCCTCCCTTGAGTCCATCCAACCTCTGTCCTATCCCCAGGCTGAGTGAGTGCATGTGATATACTATGAGTGTTGGGAGTAGCAGCAGTGAGGGAGCACTGGCAGCCACATGCAGTAACCAAGGAAACTAGCTTATCTGGCTGCCTGCACCACACTGACTTCTCTCTTATAGAGAGAGCTGGTCTGTTCTGACAGGTTCATATGTCTTCATCCCTTCTCTGCCTTTGTTTTAAAATTTGGAAAAGAAACTGGTAGGCCTTTCAGAGCTTCCCTATCTCTTCTTTTAGCTTCTCTATGGGGCCGATGCAGTACAGTACGCTCAGCCAAGCGCACCGATAACCCGCAGTTGTATAGGCGCTAATTAATCCCCTTAAACAACTCCGCTACAGTGTGCATCCCACGCGGAGTGAATCCAATAGCGCTCATCACATGCAAATGCATGTGAATGAGGCTAGTAGGTATTCACTCCCATGGTAAAGAGGATATTAATTCACATACAACTTGTAGTCCTGGGGGAATTCTGCGCTACTGCAGAGCACAGAGTTTGCGCAGAATTCCCCCCCCCCCCCCCGCGCAGAATTGCCAAATTCTGCGCAGAAAATGGCAGCGGAGACCCCGGCATGCCGCAAATGGAGTGTAAAGATGAAGGCCTTGGCGTGCCGTTTGCGGTGAAGGGAAAGGAGCTCGAACTATATGCCGCTCACGGTGAAGATGAAGTCCCCAGCTCGCTGTTCGTGGCGAAGATGAATGCCCCCATTTGCTGAGAACGGAGTGTGCTCTGCTCGCTGTGAAGATGAAGGCCCCAGTGAGAGTGAATGTGTGTGTGTGTGAGAGGAGAGGGGAGGGTAAGAGAACAGGGGGGTGAGTAGGAGGGTATGAGAGAGAGCATGGGAGGTGAGAGAACCGGGGGGGGGGGGATGCTTGTGGGTGCCAGAGAGAGGGAGCCTATATGAGGAGATTGTGAAGGAGTGTGTATGTGTGTGAGAGATTGGGAGCTCATGTGTATGAGAGGGTGCTAGCCTATGTGAAGGAATTGTGTATGTGTGAGACAGAGCCTGTGTGAAGGAGTGCATGAGAGAGAGACATAGGTGTAGCCTGTGTGAGGATGTATGTGAGCGAGAAAGGGAGATTGTTTGGGTCTGTATGCAAGAGAGAGAGGGACCCTGTATGAGAGGATGTGTGTGTGTGCGAGAGAGTTGAGGGAGCCTATATGAGGGTGTGTGGGAGGTGAGAGAGCCGGGGTGGGGGGGGGGGGGAATGCATGTGAGTGCCAGAGAGAGGGAGCATGTGTATGAGAGAGGAAGGATCAATACTGTGAATGGGGTCAAACTCTGGAACTGGATACAATGGAAGGGTTTGAGCCTAGAGGTGGAGGGGAGAGATACTGGCAGATGGAGGAGTTGGGGCCTGAGAGGGCAAAGTGGCCAGGGGAGTAGGGAGAGTGAGTGGAAGGGGCACTCTTACCATGAATTTTTAGGGAAATTCTGCTCCAAATATTTAAAATTCTGTATCTCTAAGTAATAACTTTTTCTGTATTAATTAAAAATGTAATTACTTAAAGACTGTCATGTAAATTGTGTTATTTTGACCAATTTGCAGAATTTTGCAGAATTTTAAGTTTTGTGCGCAGAATTTTAAATTTATGAGTACAAACACACAAAGACAGTCCCTGCTCAATAGAGTTTACAATCTAATAAGACAAACATACAGGACAAGAGACTTGGAGCACTTCATAAAGCAAGACAATAGTTAACAAGAAAAGAAAGTTAATAAGACTAAAAGCAGGCAATCAGGCCTAAGATTTAAAAGCAGCTTCAAACAGGTGGGTCTTTAGATGGGATTTAAACACAGTGAGAGAGGGAGCATGACGCACCAGCTCAGGAAGTCTATTTTAAGCACACAGCACAGCCAGGTGGAAAGCACAGAAGGGCACAGAAAGGAATGACTTGTTCTATGAGTGGAGTGCATGAGGAGGGGTATATAGAGAGATAAGAGAGAAGTAGTGAGGTGCTACAGAGTGAAGGCATTTGTAGGTGAGAGGAGCTTGAACTGTATGCCAGAGCTAATGCAGTGAATTCAGAGGGGTTATGTGAGTATAGAAACTTTGGAAAAAGATAAGTTATGCAGCTGAATTTCGGACAGATTGCAGTGGAAAGAGATGACTTGCTAGGAGACCTGTGAGGACCAGCTTGCAATAGTCTAAGCAGGAAGAGATAAGAGAGTGGATAAGGATTCTGGTAGTGTGTTTAGAAAGGAAAAAAGGGACTGATTTTGGAAATGTTATAGAGAAATAAATGGCATGTTTTAGCAGCCTTTCGGATATGCATAGAGAAGGGAAGAGAGGCGTCAAAGATGACTCCTAGGGTACAAGCTGAGGGGACCGGGAGGAAATGCGAAGGTGGGCTTGGGATGAAAGATAAAGAACTCTGTCTTGACCATGTTGAGTTTAAGGTGGTGGCGGGACATCCAGACAGCAATGTCAGAAAAGTAGGCTGAGATCCAAGACTGGATTTCTGGTGAAATTTCTGATGTAGAAAGGTAGCTCTGGGAGTCATCAGCATAAAAATGGTATTGAAAGCCATGAGAAGAAATCAGAATACCAATTAGTATATAGTGAGAAGAGAAGAAGGCCCAAGACAGAGCCAGAGGCCTGAGTTGATAGTGAAATGGCAGTAGAGGAGGAACCACCAGAGGAAATGTTAAGTGTAATGGGAGAGATAAGAAGAGAACCAAGACAAACAGTGTCAAAAGCAGCAGACAAGTCAAAGAAAATAAGAGCAGAGTAAAAACCACAACCCTTTATTTTATTTACTTGTTTGCTTATATCAGTTTATGACTGCCAAAAGTATGCTGAAGGCAAGGAAAAACAAATCAACACATTAATAAAACTACAGTCCCATCACAAATACACTGAATAAATTAGTGCCTAAAAATAATTAATAGCCTAAACATAAAGAATGAAAGACTAAAATCTCATAAAATCTGATAAAATTATAACAGAGTTAGAACCTCTTTACATACCTTGATACCTAGTTTATCAAGCATAATTGCAGGTACAATTAAACACTAAAATAAAACATTCAATAGAGCATCAAAAATTGCTATAAAAGCCTTTTGGAACAACCAAGTCTTTCTAGAATGTCTAAAAGTTCAGGATTAAGCGTATTTTTTTCTGGTAGCCTATTCTATAAGTGAGGTACAGCATTTGCAAAGGCTTGGTCATGAATCTTAATCTGACTTTCTTTAAGAGAAGGAACCCATAGCAAAGCCTTATATGGTGTCCTCAAGGACCAAGACAGGACATTGGGTAAAAGAACCATCTTTAAGAAAAACTAGGCTAAGTCCCTGTAGTGCCTTAAAAATGCAGCTGTAACAATTTAAATTGCTCACCAAAAGTAATTGGAAGTCAACATAGACTTCTCAAGATTGGGGTAATGCTATCCCGTTATCTAATACTGGTGAGCAAACATTTTGTCGTTTTATGCATAAGGGGCAATTTCCTTGTTCTACCCCCAGGCAGGCAACATACAGCACATTACACGAATCCAGGCAAGATGATGCATGAACCACAGGGGCCAGATTGTCTTGCATGAAGAACGGATGGAATCTATCTTTGGAGGCACATGTGCGTTTTTCTTTGATTCTTGTCAAGCCCCATAAAGAAGGGACTTAAGTGTTCTCCAAGGCTCATGTACTATCACATCGCTCTGTAATCATTGTTCAGGCATTGCCAGGCAGAAGAATAACACATTTACAGAAGGGCTGGGGAATCCAAGCCTTGAAGTCAATGTTTTCCTCAATTTAGTGTCTGCAGGCACAGTTACCTTTCAGGTTAGTTTTGTTGTTTAAATGACGATTACTTGCTTGCAAGCTAATCCCCATAACCTGCTCCTTTCTAACCAACAGAGAAATTTAGTATTTTACTCCAATCTAGGTATCGTTTCTGTGTGGACCCAGAGACAAGCATCTTCCCTTCTCACTGCTGCTGAAAGGGATTCCTGTTTTCAACTTGGTGATGGAATAAACAGCTTCACCCACAGACTTGCCTATGGCATAGTTATTATCTTGCTGCTTAATGTCATGTTTCACTTTTATACTGCAGGTCTGTTTTGTTTTGGTGGACATAGTGTCAAAATAACACATATTTTTATTTGTTGTTTTGAATAGAGATCTAGAAACTTTTCAACCAAAGAAATTTGATTGTGCAGATTTATTTAGGAGGTAATTTTATAACAGGACACATAAATCTGCAGGCTATTATGCGTCCAGGTTACACCAATTTTCAAAGCAAACCTGACAAATATGTTTGCTTTGAAAATTATTCTAGCAAAGCTGTGAGCACATAATTACACCTGCTATTGGATGTGCTATTGGATGTGCTATTTTTGCCAAGAAAATATACACATATGCTTTTTAAAATCAAAAAGTAAGTGAATGCCTCCTGACCCTATCCATACTCTACCCCCAGAACACCTTTCATCTATGAGTGAAACAATTGAAATGCACAAAAATGGCAGAATACAATTGAGATGGAATGGAAGGAAAAAAGCCGGCTACGTTGATTTGAAAAAATGTTTGTTTCCATTTCATCCTGCTACACCAGTCCAATCAAGACAAGTGGGTTATGTTCGTCTACCACCACACAGCTTTCCTTTTTTTTGACATCGCTACTATTCTCTTCCTCTCTTTGTGGGTTTGTACTAATTTGTGATTTCCTAATGTTAAGGTGCCAAGCAACTGGTTTGCCCAGGGTAGCAAACTGTGCAGCGGAGAGGGCCAAGCACCTGGCTCATCCAAGGTAGTGAGCAGTGGAGGTTGACAGCCCCAGAGGAGGTTTGGTAGAATATTTAAAAAAAAAAAAAAAAAAAAAAAAAAGAGTTGGAATGAGAGGGAGGAAGATATCTGCAAGGAGAGAAGATCTTCTGAGTCTCCACCAACCTCCTCGAACTCCTTCACTGCTTAACTTCTATTGTCCCGTTCCAAGAAGACAAACAAACAAAAAGGTATAGAGGTAACCAAGTGAGCAGCAGCAGTTTTTCCCTAACAAGGCTTGTGTGGAAGGCTGTTTTTTTGGGGTGGCTTTTTTTTTTTTTCTCCGGGGGAGGTGGTGTTTTAGCCGGCTACAGTTTTTCCGTCCCATGTTGAATTTGCCAGCTGAGAGGACCATGGCTGTGGGGTCTTTGGCTGCAGGCACTTCATAGGTGCATCTGGCTTAATTTGTGGAGCCTGTATTATGATGGGATGGTTCTCAGAGAGGCTTCACAGACCTCCAAGTTGTCTGCTGCAGCCCCTGCAGCTTCAGGTGATGGAGTCGAGGGAGGCCTCTGAGACCGCAGTTTTGGCTGGAACTGCCTTTTTTGTTTTTAGTTATGGCAAGTAAGGCTTTCTTATTCACTGGCATCTGGATTTGGAGATCCTTTAGTGTTATCTCCGGTGGGGGGGGGGGGGGGGGGGGGAGAGGTGGCTAGGAGTGCCCTACCATGCCCAGGTCTTTCTTTTCTTCCAGCACTAGTCCCTCTATGTAATTCAGATTCCTTTTAAGGGGAGGAGCCTGAGGTAATTTTTTTCCTTGGTTTCTTTCTCAGCCTGAAATGAGGATTCACAGGCCTGTTTGAGTGTGTTACCTTGATTATGACATTTTCTGCTTCCTCTGAGGCTCATGAAGTTCCTGAGTTTTCCTCAAAAAAAAAAAAAAAAAGAAGAAGAAACAGTTGACGCTATTCTCTGCCCTTTCTGTGGGACCAAGATTGCAAACCTTATTGGTCAGGTGTTCTCTGATTAGAATCCAGAAAATTGTACCCCATCATTAAAGAACTCTGCAAATCCTCATTCTGAGATAGAGGGCATGTTGATTTTGGGATGTTCATCCTCTGAGGTGGGTCTCAAAGGAGTCAAAATTTTGTGTAGGCTGTATTCACTCAAGAGGCACTGTAACCCTTATTCAGTGGCCTCAGATTGAGGTTTCTGCAATTGCTAGAACAACTTTTCCAGGGGAGGGTAGTACCTTCCTGAGGGATGCCTGTGGAAAAGCTTTACATCAGCGGCCCTGTCTGTACAAGTGACTATGCGCAGTAGCATGGTCACATTGACTTTTGTGCTGGAATCAGCAACTCCCTGAAGGGAGTGGAGGCCTTCTTAGCTGATGTCCTGTATGATCTTTTAAAGTTTGTTTTTCTAGTTCTGTGGCTTCTGCTGTGGCTGCAAAGACTCTTATGGATTCAACAATGGTTAGCAGATTCGTAGTCTTAAGGACCTCATTTGTAGGCTTCCTATAAGGAGGAGTTTCTGTTTGGGGTGTATCTGGATCATCTAGGTAGGATTCAGGGAATCCTAACTCTTAGCAGCTTCCTGAGGTTATGGGCCCTGTTTATCATCCCAGTGGGGGCCAGGTAGCTCAATTTTCGGACTCCAGATACTATAGGCCTTGAGGCAATTGTATTCTTCTTAGTAAAGAGCCAGAAGTAAGATCCAGGCCCTTTTTTGGGAACAAGCAAAAAAAAATGTTGGTTTCAGCTACATGTCTGCAGTCAGTTGCATCTCCTAATGAGGCGCAGCATGTTCACTCCTTGGTACTTCAAGAGGGTAGCCACCTACAGTGGTTTTTACCAGGGATGGACTCATATGCTATTGTTCCAGTGATACTGGCTGCTGTTTGTCTTGGTTCTGCTCCACAGCTGACTGCTCTGATTTCTTTTCTCAAACACCTTTCTGATATCCCTGTGCACCTTGTTTGCCAAAGAGTTTGTAGTGTGGACTCCTTTGCACCAAATGATGCTACTAAGTGTTGTGTCTGTGGTACCACACAAAGCTCAAGGTCTTGGTTGCTATTCCTGATGTGAAGGATGTGAACCACTGCCTCCGTGTTTCAGATTGAATCTTATATTCCATCCTAGTGGTGGTGTGGGAAAACCAGTTTTTCTATTGTGGTGGAAGATCAGAATTATCTTCTGCTTGATGTCCTTCAAAAGCTTTTTCAGTTCAAATCTCTTCTTTTTCTGGTTGCTTCTTAAGGGAAGAAGTTTGGTTTATCCTTATCTAGATGATTGCCTGATTAGGACCAAGTCTTACTGTGAAGTTCTTCAGAATGGTTCAAAAGCATGAGCTGGATGATCAATTTTGCAATCAGCAAACTTTGGATTTCTTGGGGGTTCGCTTTAACTCATAGGCGGATCAAATGTACCAGACATCAAAAAAGGTGACCAAGTTTTGTGCAACAAATGCAGAGGTTCACTTATTTGACAACCTCAAGGACACTTCGGTCTATCTTCAACTTCTGTGTTCTAAAACAACCTCCTGGGATCTAGTTCCATGTGCTAGGGTTCTCTTGAGACCACACCATTCTTTTCTTCTGGCTCAAGGGTTGCTTCATTCTCAAGATTTGTGCTTCATCACGTTTATTTATGTTTTGGTTGAATTTTTCGCACCCCTGTTTTCTGTAAACCGACATGATGTGAACGAGTTCTTGAATGCCGGTATAAAAAAACCTTAAATAAATAAAATAAAATAAGATTACAAGTATCATCTTCCTTTGCCTATGACAATATGGAACAGCCCTCTTTGGTGTACCTTACCTTAGAACATAAGAACATAAGTTGCCATACTGGGTCAGACCAAGGATCAATCAAGGCCAGTGGCCAATCCAGGTTACAAGTACCCAAACATTATTTATTTATTTATTTATTTATTTATTTATAGGATTTATATACCGGATGTTCCTGTATAATATACATATCACCCCGGTTTACAAGGAACAAGAACTATCGCCTCATTAGCGGTTTACATTGAACAGAATAAACAATTACATTAAATAGATCCTATGCTACTAAATTTAGTAATAAGCAGTGGCTGTTCCCTAAGTCAGTTTGATTAATAGCAGTTTATGGAATTCTCCTCCAGGAAATTTTAAACCCAGCTATACTAACTGCCTTAATCACATCCTCTGGCAACACATTTCAAAGCTTAATTGACATTGAGTGAAAAATATTTTTCTCTGATTTGTTTTAAATGTGCTACTTGTTAACTTTATGGAGTGCCCCCTCGTCCTAGTATTATCTGAAAGCATAAATAACTGATTCACATTTACCCAGTTAAGTACTTTCATAATTTTACAGACTTATATCGCATTCCCCCCTCAGCCATCTCTTCTCCAAGCTGAACAGCCTTAACTTCTTTAGCCTTTCCTCGTAGGGGAGCTGTTCCGTTCCCTTTATCATTTTGGTCGCACTTGTCTGAAACCTTCTCCTGTGCAACTATATTTGTTTTGAGATGCGGCGACCTGAATTGCACACAGTATTCAAGGTGCGGTCTCACCATGGAGCGATACAGAGGCATTATGATATTCTTCTTTTTATTCACCGTTCCCTTTCTAATAATTCCTAATATTCTGTTTGCTTTTTTTTTTTTTACCACTGTAACTCACTGAGCAGATGGTTTCAATGTATTACCACTATGACGCCTAAACCTTTTTCCTGAGTTTTAACCACTAATATGAAACCTAACATTGTGTAACTATGTTATATGGTATGGGTTAGTTTTCCCTATAAGCATCCCGTTGCACTTATCCACATTAAATTTCATCTGCAATTTATCATGATTCATTTTTTAATTAACTACTCAGAATAATTTTGTAACATCTGCAAATTTGATCACCTCACTTATTGTACGCCTTTCCAGATCATTCATAAATATATTAAAAAGCACCGGTCCAAGTACAGATCCCTGAGGCATACCACTGTTTACCTTTTTCTAGTGAGAAAACTGACCATTTAATTCTATTCTCTCTTTCCTGTCTTTTTACCAGTTTGCAAGCCACAAAAGGACATCACCTCCTATCTCATGACTTTAGTTTTCTTAGAAGCCTCTGATGAGGGACTTTGTCAAACACCTTCTGAAAATCTAAATACACTGCATCTACCAGTTCACCTTTATCCACATGTTTATTAACTCCTTCAAAAAACTGTAGCTGATAGACTTCCCTTGGGTAAATCCATGCTGATTTTGTTCCATTAAACCATGTCTGTCTATATGTTCTGTGATTTTGTTCTTTAGAAAATTTTCCACAATTTTTTTAGTGATTGAAGTCAGGCTTACTGGTCTATAGTTTCCTGGATCACCCCTGGAGCCCTTTTTAAATATTGAGGTTACATTAGCCACACTCCAGTCTTCAGGTACAATGGACAATTTTAATGATAGATTACAAATTGCTAGTAATAAGTATGAAATTTCATTTTTTAGTTCTTTCAGAACCCTAGAATGTATGCTATCTGGTACAGGTGATTTGCTACTCTTCATTTTGTCAGTCTGGCCTAGCTCATCTTCCAGGATCACCATGATTTGGTTCAGTTCATCTGAATCATTTCCCTTGAAAACCATCTCCAGAACAGGTGTCTCCCCAGCATCCTCATTAGTAAACATCGAAGCAAAGAATTCCTTTAGTCTTTCCACTATGGCCTTATCTTCCCTAAGTCTCCCCTTGAGTCTTTTTGAGGTATGAGACTCTGGTACCTCCATCGTGGAGACTAATCATGCTGTCTACAAGTCTTTTGGAT